>NC_088228.1:31953511-32263896 GCF_036934945.1 Oncorhynchus masou masou
TGGATCAGATAATGATGCTGCTTGAAAATATCAGTGTAATTAAACAGCTTCACACCAAATGCGCATCATACAAGTATTATGTATAGTTAGTGACCATGTTTACACACACACACAGTATTACGGTTAGTATCTCATATCCCACTTAAGGTCTTATTCACGATAAGCTGTTTACATGCACCTTTGATATCCCGCTTACGAGTATCCCTGTTTCCATGAATATTCCTCATTTAAATTCATATGGGTGAAATGGAATAGTAACTGAACGCAAGCAGAGAGTACTTCAACCACATATAATATGCACCCAAGGCAAACTGAACCTTTAATTTCCTTAAAACCGATCCAACTGATGACATTTTAACATTTTGGACAGGACCAATCTTTTCACTGTTATTGTGCTTGCTCCTGGGTCTCTAAATACAGACAACTTTACCAGTATTAACTACACTGAACAAATATATAAATGCAACAAAAATGTTTCATGAGCTGAAATTCAAATCCCAGAAATGTTCCATAAGCACAAATAGCTTATTTCTCTCAAAAGTGCACAAATTTGTTTACATCCCTGTTAGTGAGCATTTCTACTTTGCCAAAATAATCCATCCACCTGACAGGTGTCGCATATCAAGAAGCTGATTAAACAGCATGATCATTACACAGGTTCACCTTGTGCTGAGGAGAAAAGGACACTACAATGTGGAGATTTGCAACACAACGCCAGTCTTAAGTTGAGGGAGCGTGCAATTGGAATGCTGACTGCAGGAATGTCAACCAGAGCTGTTGCAAGATAATTGAATGTTCATTTCTCTACCATAAGCCACCTCCAATGTTGTTTTAGAGAATTTGGCAGAATCACTTTTTGAAGTGATTTCTTTGACAATCAGATAAAAGCATCCTCACACAACACCCATTGATAAGAGAAACAGCCTGCACAGACCGCGAAAAACTTTAAAACGGGAAAAGATGATTACATGCCACAGTATCATGTCTAAGATAAATATTTCCCAGGCATCTTAACCCTGGTTTCTCATAACCGCGATATAATATTTTTTCGGGTTATTGCAAAACTCAATATGCCGCTTAAGTTCGTCAACTCAAAAACAGAATACTTGAGTACCCCGGAAAATAGGGGGATATGGGTGTGCATGTAAACATGGTCAGTGAAGAAACATGTTAATGACAGTATCAATTGATGTTTTAATTATCAAGTTAAGGTAATATTTTTAGAAGCTCTTGATTTTGCCATCACATAGATTTTTGGAGAGTTGTGCGTCAAAAAAATAAAAATAAATCTTCACCCTGTAATATCAGGAGACAAAATGTTACACTGCATTTCTGAGATATATACACTACCGTTCAAAAGCTTGGGGTCACCTATAAATGTCCTTGTTTTTGAAATAAACATTTTTTTTTAAAGAAAACCCTTTTGCAATTATATTAGCACAGCTGAAAACTGTTGTTCTAATTAAAGAAGCAGTAAAACTGGCAGCATCATTGAATAGTACCCGCAAAACACCAGTCTCAATGTAAACAGTGAAGAGGCGACTCCGGGATGCTGGCTTTCTAGGCAGAGTTCCTCTGTCCAGTGTCTGTGTTCTTTTGCCCATCTAAATTTTTTCTTTTTATTGGCCAGTCTGAGATATGGATTTTTCTTTGCAACTCTGCCTAGAACACCAGCATCCCGGAGTCGCCTCTTCACTGGTGTTTTGCGGGTACTTTTTAATGACGCTGCCAGTTGAGAACTTGTGAGGTGTCTGTTTCTCAAACAGTACTTGTCCTCTTGCTCAGTTGTGCACCGGGGCCTCCCACTCCTTCTATTCTGGTTAGAGACATTTTGCGCTGTCCTGTGAAGGGAGTAGTACACAGCGTTGTACGAGATCATCAGTTTCTCGCATGGAATAGCTGTCATTTCTCAGAACAAGAATAGACTGACGAGTTTCAGAACAAAGGTCTTTGTTTTTGCCCATTTTTGAGCCTGTAATCGAACCCACAAATGATGCTCCAGATACTCAACTAGTCTAAAGGTGGACGGTTTTATTGCTTCTTTAACCAGAACAACAGTTTTCAGCTGTGCTAACATAATTGCAAAAGGGTTTGTTCAATTAGCCTTAAAATGATAAACTTGGATTAGCTAACACGATGTGCCATTGGAACACATGAGTGATGGTTGCTGATAATGGGCCTCTGTACGCCTACGTAAATATTCCATTAAAAAAAATCTGCTGTTTCCACCAACAATAGTCATTTACAACATTAACAATGTCTACACTGTATTTCTGATCAATATGATGTTATTTTAATTAAACAAAAAAAGTGATTTTCTTTCAAAAACAAGGACATTCTTAAGTGACACCAAACATTTCAACGGTCATGTATATATATAAAAAAAACTAAAACTGTCCGACAGCTAGATCCAGGATTCAAGTACAATGGGTAATTTAACTGATTAATGCTTAATATATGATATAACTTGCACTGCCATGAATGCAAGGACAGAAAAGTAATGCGTTTCATGTCACACACTTTGGACCAATACTTCAAGACACCTACCATGACAGGGTTAAAAATAGGTTTTAAATCAACTCCTGAATTTGATTGAATATAGATATGTTCAACCCTTATAGCTGAATGTAATGACAAGAAAAAACCTGCAGATTATTATCAATGATTTATCAACAGCTGTAGCACGTTGTCCAGCACACCAAAACCTCAACAGTACCCTAGTTTATAGAAAGGCCCTTTCGACTACCATGTGGATCGAAGACATCCAGCCTTCACTAGAATGCTCTGAATGATATTAACAGAGACAAAGGCTGTGTTCCAATATCCACACGTGATTGTCACTAAAAATGCATGCCCAATACAATGTTTTATTCTAAGTGGTATGGACATTCATAGGAACATAGACACACAACAGTCCCCGACTGACATGCACTCAAGGAGGCTACATCACCGTCTTCTCTGGGGGAGAAACCTCAACAACAGTTTTGTTTTCGGTTTGCATGATTGATACTCGAGTCTGGAGGTGTTCCTCTGAGGTTTAGCACGTGGCAGTCTGATACAAGTTACATCATGAGCGGGGAATGAGTGACACAGTAAAACGTCAGGGCAGGCAGACCAGAGCAAGTTAACTGATGCAGCTGGGTTGGCAGGTTCGAACAGGCGTGATGCTACCACTTCAGAGGATATTAAAAAAATAAATGTCCATGTATAGCCCTTCCCTCCAAAGAGTTTGTTCTAATATTGCCTGTACATCACAAAGGAGGCCTTCAGGCAGACAGCCACAACCCCTGTCACATTTGGTCCATTCTGCCTTTTTACATGCCTTTCCTGTTTTGGTTCAATGCACTATTATTGACAACCAAAAGCCCAACCTGGCCTCGGAGCATTTCGTATCATTCTGTACATAAATCCAAGACACTCCATTCAGCATATGTTCCATTTCTTATGGTATGTATTAATTATTGTGGATGTCCAACACCCATTTCATATGATGTGTTTCCAAAATGTCTATATTACTAACTCTAGCTAAGTGGCTAGCATTAGCTATGCTAGGGGTTAAGGTTAGGGGAAGGGTTAGCTAAAAGTATTAAGGTTAAGGGACAAGTTAGCTAACATGTTAAGTATTTGCAAAGTAGCTAAAAAGTAGTTGAAAAGTTGGTTAATAGCTAAAATGCTAACTTTGTCCATGATAAGATTCAAAGTAGCATCCACCCGACTTTCATTTTTGTATAGAGTAACGGTCTTATGTCACCATACAATAGTAATTCTGTGAACCTGTACTGTGTTACGTCTTCTCTATGAGACCAGGCTGGAAAGTCACCATGGTCAAGGTTGGACTGTCTGTCCATCTTCATGGAAACAAAACTACACTATACAGTTATTCATTAATATTTAGACTGCAAAATACCCTCAGGTTCAGATAGCATAGCACCTTCACTATCAACAGCGTTGACGATTTTAAAATAGCTACTAGTAGTAGTGAAATGTGTCAATTGTAATTATATCAATAATCAGACATACCGGTATTCAACTTAATTAAAATATTCAGCCATTCTAGCATCGATGCCTGATAATAAGTTAACATGGACATATATATATATATATATATATATATATTTATTTATTTTAACTAACGGTTGCCGGAAACAGTAAAAACAAAATGTACTGGAATGACGACAGATACCTTTTATTTCCCTGGCTGATCAAAACAGTCACTCGGCAGCAGACATAACTAGTGAGCAATATGTTTGGAACATCAAACCGCAATAAAATAAAATAAACTCTACGTGTCATTGCAATAACGTTACATATAATGTAGAATCGCAATACATATTGTTTAGGCACGTAGTTACATATTGTGATAACATCGTATCGTGGGATCCCTGGCAATTCACAGCCCTACTGACGTTACATCTCATGGTTGTTTTGGATGCCACTTGTTCAGCTTGTTAGCCAAATAACGTTAGCTAATCAGCTAACAGGTAGTCAACGTTAGTTAGCTAACGTTTACAAGGTAGCAAGCTAATCTTCAAGACGTCAGCTGGCTAACAAATATAGCCTATAGCAGGTAGCACCAGGTAGCTAGAAAGTTGGGTAGCAAACTAACTTCAGTTATTTAATCTAACGTTAGCTATCTAATTTAATCAAACCAAGTTCAGCTTGGCTAACGGTAGCTAGCTTACTAACATTCATTACATAGTTAGCTAAATTATGCTAACGATAGTTAGCCAATTCAATAACATACCTAGCTAACGTTAGCGAGCCAAGCTTATCGTCAGGTTAACGCTGGCTAGTTTACTTACCAAAAGGCAATCCGTGTTTATTTCCGACTTCGGGTCCTTCAACATGGCATCGATTTTCTCAAAACGTGCTTCCAAACTTTCTCCAGCCGACATTTTTGCAGACAAGTAGAGTTCCACGCCGGTGCTATAGCTAAATAAAACGAGTTAGCAATCTAGCTCAAGTGCTAACGTAGCTATTTAGCCTAATGTTATTTCCTTTGCGTGAACTCAAGTGTTTAGAAAGAACCCGCAGATTCAATCAAAGAAACGTGTCTCTTCTCTCTTTTTCACTGACCATGAAACGTTTAATGTGGCGTTTGATGTTCAAAAGCCACATTTTCAGAATAAATATGTCCCAAGTTCAGCCAGGTTTTGCAGACAACTTCAGCAATTCAAAAGAAGTTAATTTAGCTAGCGTTGGCAAGTTAACTTGGCTAAATGCATCAACAGATTAGTCGGCGTCCACAGGATGCCGCAGATGAGTTGTGCAGAATTTAAAAATATTTCAATACATCCAAAGAGTAAAACTTAAATACAGTTTTAAAAATCCGATAGGCTGCAAAGTAGCCACATTACTCCCAGGCTTGTGTCCATATATCAGTGTAAGGCCCTTTCAAAAAAAACAATAAACGAGTCT
This sequence comes from Oncorhynchus masou masou, assembly GCF_036934945.1. Taxonomy (NCBI): domain Eukaryota; kingdom Metazoa; phylum Chordata; class Actinopteri; order Salmoniformes; family Salmonidae; genus Oncorhynchus; species Oncorhynchus masou. Next base: position 31,958,930 of record NC_088228.1, read on the forward strand.
GACAGCTGCAAAGTAGAAGTGGCGGAAAAACAATGATCCTTCCAAATTTCGATCAGTTTAAAACACCGTCTTGTTACAACATTTCATTGCCGTCCGTTCGCTGTAAGCCTCACATTGTCATCGGCTATCGATATTGACCGATACAGAAGGAAAACTTTCTGGTTCTACATAGATAAATCTGGTTTTGATCTAACGTTCACTATGTTATTTTTCGAAAAACTAAACGATGCCCGATTTTCTCCCACCGCCTGACCAACATGTCCGCCTTCCTGTTCAAACACCCGGAGAAGCAACTTTGAAACGTCAAGTACTGCGCATGAGCCCCGGTGGAGGCTCATTGAAGGAGTTTACCACCATAGACGGTATGGAGTTTACCCAGGCTGGGTTGTTGAGCGCACGATCATGATGATGACAACATGTTGTAGGGCCCAGCTCAAACACGCCCCTCTTTACAATATACATGTCAATGTAAATTCCACATATGGAGGCCCAGCCAAACCCAATTCAAAAGGAGGCAAATACATCCTGCTTTATCGAGCCTTTCAGACTCCCACCCAGCCAGTACTTCAAAATCAAATAGAGATTTCCAATCCATCTACACCGGTGTCAGCACTCAACAGTGTAAAACCCCAGTTTGCAAAGGAGTTTGTGCATGGGCTAGGCTTAGTTGTCAACATAATTCTGCCCCAAAAAAATGTCAATTTCTCTCAACCAGAAATTTGGGCTTTGGTGGTAAGCGTTGATGCTGCCCTGTGATAAGCAGTGTCCAAATATTTTTTTATAGTCCATTGTGCTCCCAAGTGGCGCAGCGGTCTAAGGCAATGCATCTCAAGGCTAGTGGCGTCACTACCGACACCCTGGTTCGAATCCAGGCTTCATAACAACTGGCCGCAATTGGGAGTCCAATAAGGCGACGCGCCATTGGCCCAGCGTTGTCTGGTTTTGGCCGGGCATTGTAAATAATAATAATTTGTTCACTGCGGTCTCCACCAACGTTCCGTCACAAAATTAAAATCCAACGTAAATCATGTCGCAGATATAGGATATGGGAGACAGAGTATGTAGCCTACAGGCTGGAGATAAAGGTATGACAATGTAATGAGACGGACACTTTTTACATCATGCAGGTTTATCCGATCAAATAGCCTAACCTACAAAATGCGCCTAACCTAAAAACAGGATAGGTCAGTAAATTTCACCCAATTGTCATGATCAGTGGTTTCAAGTTGTATCTGTCCATTTCTGACAAGCTAATCATGGCGAAAAATAAAATCATTATGCGTTTCCGGCTGTGTAAACACATTGCAAATAGCCTCACGATAACTCCTGATAAAGTTGGGTAGCGGATCTTCAGAGCTTAAATAGCCAAATTGATTAGTCACATGAATCAGGACGAGTAAAGCCAATGCAACGGCCTGTTTAGCAAATGGTGGGGCTACCACATAGATTCATAAAATTCCATTGTGGGCTGACTTGGTAAAACTAGACCTCAGTAAGCCGAGCTGACTTCTTTTGGATATCTTTTTTTGGTGTTTTGCAAACGGTAGGCTTACCACACAGATGGGCAAAATTCAATTTCAGGCAACAATGTAGGCTACTCCTACAGCGGCCGAGGGAAGTGCATCTCAGTGCTAGAGGCGTCACTACAGACCCTGGTTTGATTCCAGGCTGTATCACAACCACCCGTGATTTGGAGTCGCATAGGGTGGCACATAATTGGCCCAGCGTCATGCAGGTTAGGCCGTCATTGCAAATAAGAATTTGTTCTTTAACTGACTTGCCAAAATAAAAAATGTTAAATAAAAATATAATAAATTAGCACAGACCAACTCACGCCATCTTTTTTTGGTGCAGTCTGGACCAACGTCGATTTCCACATACATGGACATTGATTTTTGATCTCGTCCAAAACAAATTTGAACCAATCAAAGACGTCTATAAATGTCTTCACAACTTTCATTCAGAAACAAAAATGAGTCTGATTTCAGCATCCAGAAAATACATATTTTCAACATCTAGAAAATACTAATTTACTTGGTCTGCCTAGGGCGGAAAAATAGCAAGAACGTGCTCATGTAGCCCAGGTATTCCGCCTAGGGGTACACCAAATAAAAATGTGATTCACATTTAAATATATATATATATTCCAACAGGGTTATGCATTTGGGCGAGTTTTTTTCTCTCGCCTGAGTAGCCTCGTTTCACTGCCAAAAAAAATAATTAAATAATCTAAAATAAAATTAAACCATCTGGGTGTTCAGTGAAATAACAACACAAAGTCAAATACATGTAGCCTGGTCAAATAATTAACATCCAATCACATTAACCGTTACTCTCGCACGGGAATTCTACTAACGGTCCATATGTAGCTGCTGCTCATGTTGGAATCTGTACTGATGGCGCAAAAGCCAAGACAGGGAGACATAGTGGAGTGGGAACACGCGCGCAAGCAGTTGCTCCCAACGCCACTTGGGTACACTGCAGCATCCACCAAGAGGCTCTTGCTACCAAGGGAATACCTGACAGCTTGAAAGATGTTTTGGACACTAAAGTGAAAATAGTTAACTTGGTTAAAGCAAGACCCCTGAACTCTAGTGTATTTTCTGCACTATGCAACTGTAACCAACTTCACATAGCCCCCCCAGAAGAAATGCACACAGACACCCACACTTCAGGTTGACTTGTTTTTTTCTGCAATAAAAGATATCAAACAATGATGACAGGCATTGACAGGACGGTCACAGCTACACGTTCACTGGTTAGGTAGAACACAAGATATATTTTAAATAGGAGCAACAGCAATGATACATGCCCTCAATGTGAAGTGATATTAATCCATAAATACAGAGCACAAGTACAACCCTTATCATATAAACCTTTTACGGTTGTAAGAAAATAAACATTCACTTAATATTTCAATAAATTACCTGCTAGCAAATCACCTGCTAGCAATAGCTAGCTTAACATTACAGTGCACTGGACTGACAATGGTGCTCGTCAGCTCATCATTAACATGGCTAGCTTAACCAGCAAAAACTTGGTTAACTTGCCGAAATAGGCCTTAAATACATTATCGGTGAGATAAATATATACATAGTCACATTCACTATTGAATATGAACCCATTTTCCAAAGACACTATTGTGTTATACAGTTTTAAACAGTTTTTTTATGTACAGAGGAAGGAGACACGACCCTGCTCTCATAATATCTCTCTCAGACTGAAGAGCAGGCAGACCAAATCAAATCAAATGTATTTATAAAGCCCTTCTTACATCAGCTGATATCTCAAATTGTTGTACTGAAACCCAGACTAAAACCCCAAACAGCAAGCAATGGAGGTGTAGAAGCACGGTGGCTAGGAAAAACTCCCAAGAAAGGCCAGCACCTAGGAAGAAACCTAGATAGGAACCAGGCTATGAGGGGTGGCCAGTCCTCTTCTGGCTGTGCCGGGTGGAGATTGTAACAGAACATGGCCAAGATGTTCAAATGTTCATAGATGACCAGCAGGGTCAAATAATAATAATCACAGTGGTTGTCAAAGATGCAACAGGTCAGCACCTCAGGAGTAAATGGCAGTTGGCTTTTCATAGCCGATCATTCAGAGTATCTCTACCACTCCTGCTGTCTCTTGTGTTGAAAACAGCAGGTCTGGGACAGGAAACATGTCCGGTGAACAGGTCAGGGCTCCATAGCCGTAGGCAGAACAGTTGAAACTGGAGCAGCAGCACGGCCAGGTGGACTGGGGACAGCAAGGAGTCATCAGGCCAGGTAGTCCTGAGGCATGGTCCTAGGGCTCAGGACCTCAGAGAGAGAGAAAGAGAGAAAGAAAGAATTAGAGAGAGCATACTTGAATTCACACAGGACACCGGATAAGACAGGAGAAATACTCCAGATATAACAGACTGACCTTAGCCCCACGACATAAACTACTGCAGCATAAATACTGGAGGCTGAGACAGGAGGGGTCGGGAGACACTGTGGCCCAGATACTCCCGGACAGGGCCAAACAGGCAGGATATAACCCCAACCACTTTGCCAAAGCACAGTCCCCACACCACTAGAGGGATATCTTCAACCACCAACTTAACATCCTGAGACAAGGCCGTGTATTGCCCACAAAGATCTCCGCCACGGCACAACCCAAAAGGGGTGGGGGGGCAACCCAGACAAGGAGATCACGTCAGTGACTCAACCCACTCAAGTGACGTACCCCTCCTAGGGACGGCATGGAAGAGCACCAGTAAGCCAGTGATTCAGCCCCTGTAATAGGGTTAGAGGCAGAGAATTCCAGTGGAGAGAGGAGAACCGTCTAGGCAGAGACAGCAAGAGCCTTTCCGTTCAACTTCACACTACTGGGCCAGACTACACTTAATCATAGGACCTACTGAAGAGATGAGTCTTCAATAAAGACTTAAAAGTTGAAAGCGAGTCTGCGTCTCTCACATGGGTAGGCAGACCATTCCATATTAATGGAGCTCTATAGGAGAAAGCCCTGCCTCCAGCTGTTTGCTTAGAAATTCTAGGGACAGTTAGGAGGCCTGCATCCTGTGACCATAGCGTACGTGTAGGTATGTACGGCAGGACCAAATCAGAAAGATAGGTAGGAGCAAGCCCATGTAATGCTTTGTAGGTTAGCAGTAAAGCCTTGACATCAGCCCTTGCCTTGACAGGAAGCCAGTGTAAAGAGGCAAGCACTGGAGTAATATGATCAAATTTTTTGGTTCTCGTCAAGATTCTAGCAGCCGTATTTAGCACGAACGGAAGTTTATTTAGTGCTTTATCCGAGTAGCTGGGAAGTAGAGCATTGCAGTAGTCTAACCTAGAAGTGCCAAAAGCATTAATTCATTTTTCTGCATCATTTTTGGACAGAAAGTTTCTGATTTTTGCAATGTTACGTAGATGGAAAAAAAGATGTCCTTGAAACAGTCTTGATATGTTCGTCAAAAGAGAGATCAGGGTCCAGAGTAACACAGAGGTCCTTCGCAGTTTTATTTGAGACGACTGTGCAACCATCAAGGTTAATTGTCAGATTTAACAGATCTCTTTGTTTTCAAAAAGAAAGGAGGACCAAGGCACTCTTCATATAATTGACTAAAATGCCTTTATTAGTATGGCATGTTCAATAGAAACATAGTTTTTTTTTAAACAGACGCGTTTCGGCTGCAATGGCCTTCGTCAGGGAGTACAAAAAAAAGGAATACAATGTCCTCTTTTTAATAGCTTTTCAATTAGCGCTAATTGGAAGAGGGGGTGGTTACACAATTGATTGGACACACCTAGTAAGCAATACTACACACATTAAAAGGTGAAATACTGTAGCTATGTTATCATAAAAATACAACCCCAAACTATAAGTAATCAAGACGATCCAACCACACAGAGCAGGACCAGAACAAGGCTGTGATCAACATTTCTGGAGAACTCCTTTCTGATGATTGCATAAGGGTATTGTCTAAAGGACTGTCCTTTACCCCTACATATTCAACTAATGAATTTAATACAAAGATTGACCTATTTCTTTCTACAGGAATCTACATCTGAAGGCCTGGTACTAGCAAAACATCTCTCCAACTACAGACGCCAGTGTCTCAGGTCAGGCAGTTTCTGTTTTCTTTAAAACACCTTTTAAGCCCAAGTCCCCTTTTTGTCCCATTGTCCAGAATGCCAGAATAAATACATTTGCTAAGAAAGTGAATTTTGATGTGGAGAATCTGTTTAAGGGTTAAATTGACTCCAACCAAACACGACGTAATCTTTCAAAGACCGAGCGGGATGCAGTTGAATCATTGTCCAAAAATGAACAGATTGTGGTTAAAAAAGCAGACAAAGGTGGTGCTACAGTAGTGTGGAGTAAAGACAAATATGTGACAGAAGCCTACCGTCAATTAGACAATGATGAATTCTATCAATCTCTTACCTTCAACCCTACAGAGGACCTAAAAACTGAATTGAAAGGGATCCTCACAGAAGCTAAGTAGAATGGCTACATTTCAGACAATTAGTTCAAATTTCTTTTCAATGGCAGTCTGGCTTCTTTTTACCTTCTCCACAAAAATATTGAAAATCCCCAGACAGACCAGTCATTAGTGGTAATGGAAGTCTGACAGAACCCATCTCTAAGTACATTGATGACTTTATTGAGCCTTTTCTGACGTCACTCCCAATCTTCAAGATACCACAGATGTGTTGAACAAAATGAAGGAATTTAACAATATAGGTACAGCTTCCTTTTTAGTCACCATGGATGTGGAGTCTCTATACTCCACCATTGAGCATGAACAAGGTTGGGCAACTATGCACCATTTCTTGAGTAACTGACCTGAAACTGAGATGCTTCCTACAGTATTCATTGTCTCACTGACTGGACTCTTAATCGTAACATCTTTATCTTTCAGGACTGTAATTTTTTTACCTTTATTTCACTTTTTTTATTTTACTAGGCAAGTCAGTTAAGAACAAATTCTTATTTTCAATGACAGCCTAGGAACAGTGGGTTAACGACAGATTTTGTACCTTGTCAGCTCAGGGATTTGAACTTGCAACCTTTCGGTTACTAGACCAATGCTCTAACCACTAGGCTACACTGCCGCGGTCAAAGTATGTGCCATGGGAGGTTGCTTTACAGCCCTTCCTACGCTGGTTGTACTTGGGTATATGGGAAAATGAGTCATTTTGGATCCTTATAATAATCATTTCTTTGACCAGATTATATGGTGGAGACGCAATATTGATGATGTTTGCCTGTTTTGGTCCGGCTCAGAAGATTAACTTATTTCCTTCCACCAATACCTTAACAGCATCAACCCTAACATCATACTAACTATGGAGTACAGCAAGTATAACATTCATTTTTTGAATGTCGACATTAGTAAAAAATGACAAAGGTTGTTTGCACACATCAATCTTTAGGAAGCCTACAGATGGGAATACCATTCTGAGGGCAGACAGCTTTAACCCCAAAAGGCTAAAAGAAAACATTCCATATGGCCAATTCCAAAGAGTCTGCAGAATTTGCGATCAGGAAACAGACTACAGTGTCAAATCTGCTGAATTGGAGAATCGCTTCTTGAATCGGGGCTACAGCGTTCAGGTCCTGAAAGATGCAGGTATAAGGGCTGGATTACTTGACAGAGAGAACTTGTTGCAAAGGGGCATGCCTCAGGGCGGCAGGGTAGCCTAGTGGTTAGAGTGTTAGACAAGTAACTGGAAGGTTGCAAGTGCAAACCCCTGAGCTGAAAAGGTACAAATCTGTTGTTCTGCCCCTGAACAGGCAGTTAACCCACTGTTCCTAGGATGTAATTGAAAATAAGAATTTGTTCTTAACTGACTTGCCTAGTTAAATAAAGGTTAAAAACTATTTTTTAAATGGCCTGTATGTTAAGTGAATCTCCTGAGCATACATTGCTTTGAAAATTATGTCTTAACTGAAAGCTTGAAAATGTCCACTCCTGTAGTACTCTTTGGATGTGGAGGGCAACAGGTCAATCCTAAATGTGAATATGAGCTCCATATCGAATTAATGAACTGCAAGATGCTGGTGCCAGTCTTAGTTGAGCCAGGGCAAACTGATGACATGATCATTGGAACAAATGTACTGAAACATGTCCTCCTCCAACTAAAAAGTACAGAGGAATATTGGAAAGCAATATCAAAACCAGCCAATTGCCTTTCTGATGAATCAGATGCACTTCTAAGCATACTGGCAAATGTTGACTGTTGGCAAGGAAGTAAAATGGCAGAATTCTTTTTTGCCAGTGTGTGACACTATCCCCAAAACATGAACACTTAGTCTGGGATAGGCTGAAAGGAAAATGGCCCTTTTCCATTGGCAGTGCTGTTATTGTAGAGCCCACAACTTCCCGAGCAGCATAGAGGAGTGTTAGTGGGTCGTACTGTATGCCCGCTGTGGGGGTGACAAATGGATCCCCTGAAGGTGGATAATCTCCAAGATCGCCCGGTTACACTGAAACGTAATGCAAAACTGGCAGATGTATACCCCTGTATAGCATTGAAAGACCTGGAGTTAAACAGCAGCTGCTGTGGTCAATGTGATGACAGACAAGATGTTGCACAGAATGTCATTGGAACCACTACTGAACTGGCAGAAAAACGCACATATGCTGATGTGTTGAAAGACATGGGTCTGACTGATGTTGACATTGCCTCCTGTGAAGAGTCAAATTAATGGGGAAAAAATGATGGCAGACCCGTTTGTGAAATATGAAGGCATATTTAGAGGAAATGGAAGAACGTGACATCCTCAGGAAATCGAATAGTGAGTGGGCATCCCCTCTCATTTTTGTCTGGAAACCAAATGGTGAACTCAGAATCTGTACAGATTTCCTATGGCTCAACACGAGAACTGAGAAGGATGCTTATCCCCTAACAAATCAAGCCGATGCACTGGCGTCACTGCCTTTTCAGCACAATGGATCTGACATCGGGATTTTACAATATTCCCATACACAAAGATCGTAAATACACAGCGGTAACCACACCAGTTGGCCTTTTTGAATATAACAGAATGGCTCAGGGCCTCTGCAGCGGCCCAGCTATGTTTGCCAGGATGATGATATCAGTCTTTGGGGATCAGAACTATCTAGATGACTTACTAGTCTTTGATAAAAGTGAACAAGAAGCACTTGAACAGTTGGAGTTGGTTTTCAGAAGACTCTCAAACAACAACTTGAAGCTTGCCCCAAAGAAGTGTCACTTCCTTAGGCGTTCTGTGAAAGTCTTGGGCCATGTGATATCTCGGAAAGGGATCTAGACTGACGAGCGAAAAGTGACAGCCATCAGTGAGATTGTATCCACTGATCTCATGGAGATGGATGGGAAAACCCTTGGACTGAAGAGCGTACAGTCATTTCTCAGAATGATGAACTATTACTCTGACTTTATCAAAGGATCGCCCAGCCACTGTACTGCTTAACAGCGGGACAGAAAAGCAAACGAAAATATAAAAATGGCAAGACTCAGAGTAAGCTGTCCTGGAGGCTGACACCTGAAGACTGGACGAGTGAGTGTCGACATAACTTTGATGAGCTGTGATAAATGCTGTAGTTTTAGCACACCCAGACTTTAGTAAACCCTTCATACTTTCGACTGATGCTTCAATTGACGGCCTAGTCTATGTTTTGAGCCAGATCCCAGAGGGCGAGAGTAAAAGTAGATCCATTGCGTTTGCTAGTAAATCCCTCAACAAATCCCAAGCAAGATATCCAGCCTATCGTCGAGAGTTTCTTGCATTGAAATGGGCTGTATGTGAAAAATGTTGTCACTGGCTAAAAGGTGCCCAGTTTACTGTCCTGACAGGTAATGACTCACTCACTCACATATTGACAAGGCCTAAAGTTGATACCTGTGTGCAGAGGTGGGTGGCGAAGCTAGCCCCGTATGTCTTTGATCTAAAATACATACCTGGGCCACAGAACTTACCCGCCGACTTACTCAGCCGTGTACCGTTTGTCAGGGATGGTACCACGCAACACGTCACAGCAGAGAACGTACAAGAGACGCTCCGGTTGTCTGTGAATTGCCAAGCCCTGCTAAACAGTGTGTTGACAGGGTCCAATCAAGGTCAAAATCTGCTGAGGTCTCTGGTGTTGAAGTGAAGGCACTCCTAGACAACAGCTTGTACCAAAAGGGGATCATATCCATGTACACTGTCTCTCTGATGCAGCTATTCCAACATCTGCTGGTTACCCAGCGCTCCCTGCATTTTCACTAGGAGATCTCAGAGAAACAGCAAGCAGATGAGACATTGGCTCGTGCTACCTATTATGTGGAGAGGAAACAGAGACCATCACATCGTGAAAGAGAACATGAAACAGTGGACGTGCAGACACTTTTGAAACATTGGGAGAAGTTTGAATACTAGGATGGAATGCTGTACAGGAAATCAAAGGACAAAACTGGAAAGCTGAGATATCAGTTAATTGTACCTTTGTCCCTGAAGACGGATGTGTTGAATGGAACACATAATGATGCTGCACACCAAGGTCAAGCAAGAACCTTGCACCTCAACAGACAAAGGACATTTTGGGTTGGTATGGATGAACATATGAAAAACTAAGTCATGAGATGTAGACGCTGTGTTGTGAGCAAGTCAAGAAGACTTGAGGCAAGAGACCCTTTTCAATCGATTAAGACAAGTGTGCCACTAAAGTCGGTCTGTATCGATTTCTGGTCGGCTGAAGGAAAGGATGGAGAGAGTATTGACGTACTAGTAGTAACAGACCACTTTACCAAAGTAGGTCACGCCTTCCCTTGAACAAATCAGACAGCAAAACAAATTGCCCAGAAACTGTGGAACAACTTTTTCTGTATTTACAGTTTTCCTCAGCATCTTCTAAGCGGCCAAGGGGCCAACTTTGAGAGCAAGCTTATCAGAGCTAATGGACCTGGCAAAAGTGAAAAAAATCTCACACAAATCCGTATCACCCAATGTGCAATGGGCAAACAGAAAGATTTAATCGTACTTTGGGGAATATGATATGATTCGAGCCTTGCCTCCACGGACAAAAGAGAAATGCCTCAGATGATACAAACTCTCACCTTTGCATATAAATGTACCGTACATGAGATGACGGGGTTTGCCCCTTTTTAAATAATGTTTGGACGGACCCCACAGCTACTGGTCGACGCCATGTTTGGAAGTGTTCTGAGAGACGAGACCATTTTGTGTTACAGCAAATTTGTAAACTCCTTTCAAAGAGATCTTCAGGAGGCCATGCGTGGCGCACAGAAGAACACATCAAAGACACAGAAAAAGCAGGCAAGAGAATATGACAAGAAGGTGAGAGGATGCACCCTGGAGGTCGGTGACAAAGTTCTCCTAGCCAACAAGAAAGAACAGGGCAAACATAAATTAGCAGATGTGTGAGAATCTACCGTCTATGTCATCAGCTGGAGCATGCCAAATCTGCACATTTACAGAGTAGTCAACCCTTCCACAGACAAGAGCAAGGTTGTACACCGCAACTTCTTACTTCCTGTGAACTTTCTTCTGATTTAAGAGGCAGAAGATGATACAAAGGTTCCTTCCATCCTTTCAGAGGAGAGTTTTGCAGATGACAGAACTATGAAACCAAACCCACTACCGGATGTGGATGGGGGCAGTAATGATCAGAGAACGGCAGTCTGGATCCCCTGCAGTTTAAGTCCAAAAGTAGTCGATGAGGCTATGAATGCCTCCGGGTCCTCGTTGATAGGACAAGAGTGTAATGGAGAAACTGAGTCCATGGGAGATTCTGAAAGCGAGCAGGAATCTAGAACTAGTGACTCTGGTCATATGGAATATTCTGAATTTCCGGGGAATAGTGACAGAGACCCAGAAGGAGACCTTTCCCACTTTGAGCATGATAGCTTGCAACCCTTGGCTGATGAGATAGAAACGTCCTCCAAAAGCAGTATAAATGTCAGTGACTTTGCCCCAAGTGGTCAAATTAAAACAAGCAAATCGCCCACCCAGAATAATATCAGGGTCAGTGAAGTTAGCCCAAGTGAGCAGGCCCAAAGCAGCAGACTATCTCCCCTAAAAGACTGTGTTAAGGACAAGTCCCACAATACAGTCAATTCACAAAGCTCTAAGAATCCTTAAGGGGAGGGTAGTGTGATAGGTACAAGATACGGAGGGGTTGTTAAACCAGTAAAGAGACTCGTTGAAGCCATGAAATTGCTTGTCAGAGAGCCTGACATGTCAGAGACCATAGCCACACTCCTAAATGTCCTGTTGAAAGTCATGGATATCAGTGATACAGAGTATTAAGTAGGCTATGGGTATTCAGTGTTGAGTGCAAGTGACAGTTTAGGTTACGGGACAGAAAGGGTGAAAGGTGTGTAAAAGACACATTATTACTTATACTATCCTATGGATAGCCCATTGCTAAGGTTTACCCTTTAGGTATTTCTTTGACAGGTTTAAAGTGTCCGCCCTAGTAATATATATTTAAGGTCGGTATGGGTTGATGGAATTCTGCAGGGGTGAGTGTGACAAAGTGAAAATGTAGAGTTTCCATCAAACTTGCGCAATGTAGATATCAAAGAACACCGCAGTTCGTGGGTAGAGTAGTGGGTGAAACCATTAACTTCAGGAAAAGGTGTGATTATAAAAAAAGCTTTTATTATGTGTTGTCAAATTCATAAATATTTGCTGCCATTGTAGGAAGGTTGGCAATACGAGAGGTCTCGGACTTAATACCATTTTTGTATTATTTTTATGTTTTTGTATTATTTTCCTTGAAAGAACAACTAGTGGGTTTCGAGTGGTTTTCCCCTATTTGTAAAGTTGGCCTCAGATCAAGAGAGACACTCTAGTGTTTTAGTACTATATCTCTTGACAAAATGATGAAAATAGTCATGGCCTCTAAACCTTCAAGCTGCATACCTCTTCCAAGATGGCGTAGCAGTCAGATGTATTTGTCCTTCGTCTTGTCGTGTCCCATGTATATATGTTTTTCTTTGCATAACTTTTTATATTTTTCTAAACCCTTACTTTAAAATACTCTCCTGCAATCTGCCTCACCCAATGTGGTGTGGACCTGCTTTTTTCTCTAAAGTATTTTTCTTTGCCTCTATTACTGGAATCTCTCCAACATAAACCAGCCAGCTAACTAGCCAGCTAACAGTCATCAGCTAACCTCTAGCTCGGAAAGCTCTCGCCAGTTTGTACAACGCGATTCAACCAGAGCATAACCGGACCTATTTTTCTCTCCATATCCCCGGATTCCTATCGCAAGCTCTGAACCTTCTCACCATCCGACCTTCGCAGCTAACTTCTCCTCGGTGAGAAAAGCGCCACTTATTTTTAAAATTAGGAATCCAATGTGCCATTTGTTTATTTCTGTGTTTACGTGACTAATGCTACTACTTTTTGGAAAATGTGTTGTTGTATTGTCCAAAACATAGCCCTATGCAGTTGTTAAATGCTAGCTGTCTAGAGCACAATGGACTGTTGGCTTACGAGGCCCATCGAATACATTCCGAAGCCACTAGCTAGCAGTCAGCTATCCTCTGCTAGCGGTCATCAGCTACCTTTATCCCGGACAAGTCTCGCCAGTCTGTACAGCACAACTCACACCAGAGCTAGTCGGACTTATTCTTCTCCATATCTCCGGATTCCTACCGCAAGCTCTGAACCTGTTTAAAAAATAAAATAATTTTAACATTTTTATTATGATAAATAATTTTCCACCTGGAATTATAGCAGCTAATGACCCCTGAACGCACAGCTGCTAATCTGCGGCCTGCTAGCTATCTAAAGCACATTGGACTGCTGGCTTAAGAGGCCCTTAGGACATATTTCTTTCGGCCACTATACATATTTTGCCAATTGGCCTGTTTTACCACACGGAGCCCTGCTGATCCGTCCGCTGATGTAACTGCACGAGGGGACCACAACAGACTTTCCTCCGTCGCATCATCCCTCGAAGGCCTTTCTGCTAGCTAGCTACCTGAAGCCACGCACTGGACTTGTATGATCACCCGGCTATGCATGCCTTTCCCTAACGTCACCATGCCGTGTCGATTGCTGTTCTGGTTTGTAACTATTGTTTTATTTCACTGTAGAGCCTCTAGCACTGCTCAACACGCCTTGGCTAACAATTTAGTTCCACCTCCCACACACGCAGTGACATCACCTGGTTTAGATGTTATTTCTAGAGACAATCTCTTTCATTATTACTATATGCACAGGTTTACCCCCACTGTATTCACATCCTACTACACCTTTGTCTGTACATTATGCCTTAAATATATTCTACCGTGCCCAGAAATCTGCTCCTTTTACTCTCTGTTCTGAACGTACTAGGCGTCCAGTTCTGTTAGCCTTTAGCCGTACCCTTATCCTACTCCTCCTCTGTTCCTTATCCTACTCCTCCTCGGTTAATCCAGACCCTGCAGTGTCTACCTCCACTCTCATCCCCCAGGCTCTCTCATTTGTTGACTTCTGCAACCGTAAAAGTCTTGGTTTCATGCATGTTAACATTAGAAGCCTCCTCCCTAAATTTGTTTTATTCACTGCACTAGCACACTCCACCAATCCGGATGTCCTAGCCATGTCTGAATCCTGGCTTAGGAAGATCACCAAAAACCTTGACATTTCCATTCCTAACTATAACATCTTCCGACAAGATAGAACTGCCAAAGGGGGCAGTGTTGCAATTTACTGCAAAGATAACCTGCAGAGTTCTGTCTTACTATCCAGGTCTGTACCCAAACAATTTGAGCTTCTACTTCTAAAAATTTACCTTTCCAGAAACATGTCTCTCACCGTTGCCGCTTGCTATAGACCACCCTCTGCCCCCAGCTATGCCCTCGACACCATATGTGATTTGATTGCCTCTCCCATCTATCTTCTGAGCTCGTGCTGCTAGGTGACCTAAACTGGGACATGCTTAACACCCCGGCCATCCTACAATCTAAGCTTGATGCCTTCAATCTCACACAATTTATCAATGAACCTACCAGATATAACCCCAAATCCGTAAACACGGGCACCCTCATAGATATCATCCTAACGAACTCACCCACCAAATACACCTCTGCTGTTTTCAATCAAGATCTCAGTGATCACTGCCTCATTGCCTGCATCCGTAATGGATCTGCGAGCAAACGACTACCCCTCATCACTGTCAAACGCTCCCTAAAACACTTCTGCCAGCAGGCCTTTCTAATCGACCTGGCCGGGGTATCCTGGAATGACATTGACCTCATCCCGACAGTAGAGGATGCCTGGTTATTCTTTAAAAGTGCCTTCCTCACCATCTTAAATAGGTATGCCCCATTCAAAAAATGTAGAACAAGGAATAGATATAGCCCTTGGTTCACTCCAGACCTGTCTGCCCTTGACCAGCACAAAAGCATCCTGTGGCGTTCTGCATTAGCATCGAATAGCCCCCGTGATATGCAACTTTTCAGGGAAGTTAGGAACCAATATATACAGGCAGTTAGGAAAGCTAAGGCTAGCTTTTTTAAACAGAAATGTGCATCCTGCAGTACAAACTCAAAAAAGTTCTGGGACACTGTGACACTGTCCATGGAGAATAAGAGCGATCTCCTCCCAGCTACCCACTGCTCTGAGGCTAGGAAACACTGTAACAACCGACAAATCCACTATAATTGAGAATTTCAATAAGCATTTCTCTACGGCTGGCCACGCTTTCCACCTCGATGGAAGCCTGTGTTTCAGACAAGGAAATGGATGGCTGCAAATGTTCTACTTTTAAACTCGGACAAAACAGAGATGCTTGTTCTAGGTCCCAAGAAACAAAGAGATCTAGTAGAAAAGAGGAGGAAGGGAAGCGCTACTAAGGTACACAATAGTAAATTTTGGTAGATAGAAGGTGCTCTTTGGTAAAAGGAGTAAATCAGTCATCAAAAAGAAAAGAGGACCAAGGCACACTTCATATATAATTGATTAAAATGCCTTTATTAGTATGGCATGTTCAATAGAAAAAGTTTTTATTTTATTTTTTTAAACAGACGCGTTTCGGCTGCATGGCTTTCGTCAGGGATTACAAAAAAAGGAATACAATGTCCTCTTTTTAACAGCTTTTCAATTAGCCCTAATTGGAAGAGGGAGTGGTTACACAATTGATTGGACACACCTAGTAAGCAATACTACACACATTAAAAGGTGAAATACTGTCGCTATGTTATCATAAAAATACAACTCCAAACTAGAAGTATCAGAACACTAAAAGGTAGTTCTAACCTTAAATGTGACTGGGAGAAGTGTCAAGAATTAGAAAGCTATATATTCCATAGTACACTAGAACACAGCAAAACATGAACAACAACAGTCTAAACATAGCTGAGGACAATTGAGCAAAATGGCCACTAGATGACAGCAAATGGACCCATCACGACCCTCAGGAAGGGTGAGAAATCCATATCTTCATTTAATCCAGGGTATTTAGTTTGTAAATCCAAAACTTTCCCTTTGGTTTAACTGTTTAAGACGGTCCTCTTTTCTATTAGAGGCCGGAATATGATCAATACCCATATCTTGTAGGGAGGCAGGGTTGCCATGGTGTAGGGACTTGTTGTGCCTTGCCATGGGGTAGTCTTCATTGCCTACCCGTATGGCATACTTATGTTCCGCTAAGCGGTCTTGAAGGCGTCTCTTTGTCCGTCCAATGTAGAACACCTTGCACTGTGGACATTCCAATCTATAGATGACATGAGTGGTTTTGCAGTTAATGAAATGCTTGACGTAATACTCCATTTTGGAAGCTGTGTCAACAAAATACTTCTTCTGAGCAATATTTCTGCAATGGTTGCAATGGTTACATTTAAAAGAGCCCTTGGGTTTGTGGTCAAGCCAAGTTTTTTTGAGAGTCACCCGGAAGATAACTGTGGACTAATTTGTCATTTAGGGTAGGACATCTCTAAAAGCTTATGACTGGTGGCTCAGGAAAGACTTGGCGTAGTAGCGTATCACTTTGGATGATTCCCCAATTATTTTTTATGATTCTTTTAATGCTCTCTGCTTCAATGTTGTACCTTGTAACAAAATACACTCTCTCCGATGTATTTTTTTTTAAACCTTTATTTAACGAGGCAAGTCAGTTAAGAACAAATTCTTATTTTCAATGACGGCCTAGGAACAGTGGGTTAACTGCCTGTTCAGGGGCAGAACGACAGATTTGTACCTTGTCAGCTGGGGGATTTGTACTTGCAAACTTTAAGTCACTAGTCCAACGCTCTAACCACTAGGCAACCCTGCCGCGTCATTGAACCACTATCAATGAGTCCTCTTAGTTCTACTGAACCCTACACGGTCACTGGTGCATAGAACAGACTTTCATTGGTGGTTATTCTCTTGAGTACGTTGATATATCACATTTGTGTTGCCTTGATTTGTCTCTTTGTATGAAGACAGAGGTGCAGACCTACTGTACTGGTTTGAAGCTGGACCTTGATTTTTGTGGCCGCTGCCCGACTGATGCCTCTCTTCTAGCCTCCTGCTTTTGTGGGCAGTCTATGGTTTGATGGCCAGGATTGTGTCATTTGAAGAATAGGCCGTCATTAAGACATTGAGACCGAGTGGAGTGAGCCACATCTTTACATTTTGCACATGGGAAGGAGGGAGACAGCTGTGCAGTTCTGCGGGGCCCTCTTGTGGCGGGGCGAGCAGCGTTTTGGTTTATAATAAACTGTTCCAGCAGTGTTACAAATTTAGTCATTGTCACCTGATCATTGCCACTCTGAATTCCTTGAACAACTGAGGTAAGGACCTGGTGCTCTGAGTTCTCCTGTTTTTTTTGGACGTCTTCCTGTAGTGTCTATGATTTGTTTCCTCCTTACAGCACATCTGTCATTTTGGTGGCTGTCTATCAACTCCTGAACTTCACCCACTGTCCATTTCTCCCTAGGCTTGCATCCAAATACTGTGTACAAGTTCATGATTGGGGCAGTGCTTCCCAAACATCATGGCGACCGCATGACCCACGTCATCCATCTGTCTGACCTGTCTTTGTAGACATTCACTAGCTAGATCTGCTACTTGGTTAAGGCGTACCCAGCAGTCTAAGCTACTCTCCCCCTGATAAGGTTTGGTTTCATAAAAATCTTGCAGCGGTGTAGTATAAGAGATGACCTCATCAAAATACTGAAAATAACCTTAGGGTCTACGCTGATGTTTACAAGAGGGTTGCTACGGATTCCTATCTTGATTAAATCCTTGGCCCTCCACATTAACCTTTCCATTATTTAATTACCTTGCTCTGGCATTTTGTGACCTTTATTTACAAAGTCTTCATCATTTCCTGCCACTCGTACACAGTACATTCATCTGTTCTATCACCTTTGAAAGTGGGTGAATCACGTATGTCAGATTTCATGACAAAGTTTACCTTGGACCAGTCTGGCATGCACACTGGGACAGTGTCGGTGGCTACCTTGGATGGAGTGATATTACTTGCTGACAGACTTGAAACAATACTGTTACCAATCTCTTGACCCATCTGTTAGACTAAATCAAGCATATCTGCTGCATATGGTATTCCTCATCATTGGAGTGATTATCATCTCCATCACTCTGACCTGTTGTTTGATCAATAACATCCGCTTGTTCATTTACTGACGTTACACCAGCACGCTCAGTAAAGCTATGCTCTATCATTCCTGCTATCTGCGCCCCCCCCTACCAATACTGGGGTTTACAATATAACAATTAACTCCCCTAGGTTGTCACTGACCAGTAAAAGTGGTGGATCACCATTGGACTTGACAAGACTACCTGGATTTTGTGGTGTGGACATTCACATTGACTGTCTCTTGAAGTTGACGGCAGGTGTAGTCCTCTTCTCTGGAGCGCTGCTGTATTCCCCGGTGATCGGCGATGGCTGATCTTGTTGATCCGGGTCACGGCACCAATTTTTTAACCAACAATTTTGTAACCAACCCCCCCCCCCCAGATAAAAGGCACATGGACACCTGCACTTCAGGTTAACTTTGGTTATTATCTGCAGTAAATTATATCTAAGAGTGATGACAGGACAGTCACAGCCACACATTCACTGCTCTCAGAATATCTCTCTGACTCAATCCACAAAGTGATTGTGTAGTATAAATGCGTTGTGTTTAGAAAATAACAAAAATACAGAAAAGCATACCCGCTGTAAAATATGTCAAACAGTGATGACAGGCATTGACAGGATCTTCACAGCCACACGTTCACTGGTTAGGTAGAACACAAGATATCTTTCAGATAGGAGCAACAGTAATGATACATGCCCTTAATGTGAAGTGATATTAATCCATAAATGCAAAGCACAAGTACAACCCTTTTCATATAACACCTTTAAGGTAGTAAAAAAATAAACACTCACTTAATATTTCAATAAATCATCTGGTAGCAAATCACCTGGTAGAAATAGCTAGCTTGACATTACAGTGCACTGACTGACGACGGTGCGAGTCAGCTCGTCATTAACATGGCTAGTTTAACCAGCAAAAACTTGATTAACTTGCCGAAATAGGCCTTAAATATATCAACGGTAAGATAAATAAATATACATATATATACATAGTCACATTCACTATTGAATATGAACCCGTTAACAAAAGACGCTATTGTGTTATACAGTTTTTAACCGTTTTTTTATGCACAGAGGGAGACACAAACCTGCACTCAGAATATCTCTCTCAGACTGAAGAGCAGGCAGACAAACTTTCCAAATAGGAGACAAGCATTTAGTTATTCTTTCAAGGATAAAATAATACAAAAAATACAAAAACATCCAGAAGACCTCTCATATTGCCAACCTTTCTACAATGGCAGCAAATATTTTTATGAATTCGACAACACATAATGAAAGGAAACTTTATTTATATCAAACCTTTTCCTGAAGTGAAGGGTTTCACCCACTACTCTACCCACGAACTGCGGTGTTCTTTAATGGGAACTCTACATTTTCACTTTGTCACACAGTGATATGGCCAACGACCATGTAATGCTTTTACAACATAGAGAAGAAGTGCGCTGGTTATGATGGGGCAAAGTATTGACACTTTTTTTTTATTGAGAGACAAAGTTAAAGTTTTCTTTTACTGATCATGGTTTTCACGTCTGACCGCTCACATGATGACGAATTTCTCACATGACTGGCCTATCTGGGTGGTGTTTTTTCTCACCTGAATGATCTGAATCTAGGATTACAGGGGCTCTCCGCAACTACACTGCTCAAAAAAATAAAGGGAACACTAAAATAACACATCCTAGATCTGAATGAATGAAATATTCTTATGAAATACTTTTTTCTTTACATAGTTGAATGTGCTGACAACAAAATCACACAAATTATCAATCGAAATCAAATTTATCAACCTATGGAGGTCTGGATTTGGAGTCACACTCAAAATTAAAGTGGAAAACCACACTACAGGCTGATCCAACTTTGATGTAATGTCCTTAAAACAAGTCAAAATGAGGCTCAGTAGTGTGTGTGGCCTCCACGTGCCTGTATGACCTCCCTACAACGCCTGGGCATGCTCCTGATGAGGTGGCGGATGGTCTCCTGAGGGATCTCCTCCCAGACCTGGACTAAAGCATCCGCCAACTCCTGGACAGTCTGTGGTGTTACGTGGCGTTGGTGGATGGAGCGAGACATGATGTCCCAGATGTGTTCAATTGGATTCAGGTCTGGGGAACGGGCGGGCCAGTCCATAGCGTCAATGCCTTCCTCTTGCAGGAACTGCTGACACACTCCAGCCACATGAGGTCTAGCATTGTCTTGCATTAGGAGGAACCCAGGGCCAACCGCACCAGCATATGGTCTCACAAGAGGTCTGAGGATCTCATCTCGGTACCTAATGGCAGTCAGGCTACCTCTGGCGAGCACATGGAGGGCTGTGCGGCCCCCCAAAGAAATGCCATCCCACACCATGACTGACCCACCGCCAAACCGGTCATGCTGGAGGATGTTGCACGCAGCAGAACGTTCTCCACTGCGTCTCCAGACTCTGTCACGTCTGTCACACGTGCTCAGTGTGAACCTGCTTTCATCTGTGAAGAGCGCCAGTGGCGAACTTGCCAATCTTGGTGTTCTCTGGCAAATGCCAAACGTCCTGCACGGTGTTGGGCTGTAAGCACAACCCCCACCTGTGGACGTCGGGCCCTCATACCACCTTCATGGAGTCTGTTTCTGACCATTTGAGCAGACACATACACATTTGTGGCCTGCTGGAGGTCATTTTGCAGGGCTCTGGCAGTGCTCCTCCTGCTCCTCCTTGCACAAAGGTGGAGGTAGCGGTCCTACTGCTGGGTTGTTGCCCTCCTACGGCCAACGGTGCTTCCTCCATGTCTCCTGATGTACTGGCCTGTCTCCTGGTAGTGCCTCCATGCTCTGGACACTACGCTGACAGACACAGCAAACCTTCTTGCCACAGCTCGCATTGATGTGCCATCCTGGATGAGCTGCATTACCTGAGCCACTTGTGTGGGTTGTAGACGCCGTCTCATGCTACCACTAGAGTGAAAGCACCGCCAGCATTCAAAAGTGACCAAAACATCAGCCAGGAAGCATAGGAACTGAGAAGTGGTCTGTGGTCACCACCTGCAGAACCACTCCTTTATTGGGGGTGTCTTGCTAATTGCCTATAATTTCCACATGTTGTCTATTCCATTTGCACAACAGCATGTGAAATTTGTCAATCGGTGTTGCTTCCTACGTGGACAGTTTGATTTCACAGAAGTGTGATTGACTTAGTTACATTGTGTTGTTTAAGTGTTCCCTTTATTTTTTTGAGCAGTGTATATTCAATGTGCGGGACAAAATTGAGGCTATGATTAAGAAGTTTGAGCCCTTCTCTGTCTGCAGGACAACACAAGTCGTTCCACCATTGTATGATTTTTTTGTGCAAATGAACTCAAGCTTAAGGACAATGTCAAATGTGATATAGAAAAGTATCTGAGTGAGGTGAGTGCGTAATTACGTAGGTACTTTCCCGAAACGGACGACACAAACAACTGGATTCCTTATCCCTTTCATGCCCTGCCTCCAGTCCACTTATCGATATCTGAACGAGAGCCTCATCGAAATTGCAACAAGCGGTTCTGTGAAAATTGAATTTAATCAGAAGCCACTGCCAGATTTCTGGATTGGGCTGCACTCAGAGTATCCTTAGAAAATCGAGATGTTAAGACACCGATGCCCTTTGCAACCACATACCTATCTGAGAGTGGATTCTTGTCCCCCACTAGTATGAAAACTAAATACAGGCACAGACTGTGTGTGGAAAATAATTCAAGACCGAGACTCTCCAATACAACCCAACACTGCAGAGTTATGTGCATCCTTTCAAGCACAACCTTCTGATAAACCTGTGGTGAGTTTCACAATTTTAACCTGTGGTGAGTATTCACAATTTTCGATGAACAAATAAGGTTTTATATGTAAGATGGTTAAATAAAGAGCAAAATTATTGAGTACTAGTGTAACGTTCAGTGTGTAGTGGGTGAGAAGTCAGGAGCAGGAAGCAGAGAGTTCAGGGGAGTGCTACTTTAATGCACAAAAACGGCGAACATAAGCCAACCCCACGAAAACACAGGGCGTAGAACAAAGCAAACTCCCCAAACGGGGACATAAACTGTCCAGCAAAACCCACGAAATGGGAAAACACGTAACCCACAGACGTGCACACAAGTTACACAAAACAGAAGGTCACAATAATTAATCCCGCTCAAGGAACCAGGCTGACTAATAAAGCCTCACTAATTATACCCAACTCAAAACAGGTGCACTCAATAAACACATAAGGAGGGGGAGGAATTCGGCAGGCAAGAAAATGGCAAGACGTTTTAGGCCCAACTGCGGCTACAAAGGAAAGTGCAATCCTACTTTACAATAACACTGTCACGCATAGAATCCAGAATTTGGCAAATCATGTTGAATCCCAGGTTTTAGACAGAGCTCGCACAACAACATTGGTCTGCAATCCAATTAGATGAGACGACTGACAGTTCAGACGGCCACTTCTTGAACATTAACGCTACATAGGCTATATTAATAATGTATTTGTTGCAAAGAGTTGCCTCCGAATAAAACTGCAGGTGAAATATTCCGGGTTCTGGACGAATAGGCCTACATAACGGGACATGGATTACGATGGGACGGTTACGAAGGGACCACTCTGTACGGACGAGACTATTGCTCAACCTATCCACCCAGGGACGTGCAAGTGACATTTTCCAAGCAAACAAAAAAATTGCCGCTTCAATAAAAAACTGTGCGCCTGGAGAGACCCAGTGGACAAAGGCATTTTAGATATACTCCCCCTCTTCTCAATTTTAACAGACGAGGGTGATGTAGACATGGATCACATCCGTAAATTGATGGGGTTACATTTGAGACAAACTGCTCAAATTCTAGGATTACTTCCCCTCAATATCCAATCCACGCCCGGGAAAGCAGTGGATGCGTAATCCGTTCACCAGCACGGAAGAGACTCGCATACTGTCACCAGTTCTTGAGGATAAACTAATGGAGCTAACCTGTGACCAAGGTCTGGGGCGAACGTTTGAATGAGATGCGCCTTTCCACAGTCTGGCTGTAAAGCGGTGGATAATACCCACAACTCAGCGAGATGGCAGTGATGACGTTAAGCTCCTTTAATTCTACCTATTTATGTGAGACCAGTTTCTCCTCTCTTTCTGCAACACAATCTAAATATCGCAGCAGACTGGCTGTTAAAAACACGGTGAGTGTCCCTCTCCTCCTTCCCTCTGAGGTTTGGTGAGTTAAACATCTTGAATTATTTACCATTCAAAAGTTTGCGGTCACTTAGAAATGTCCTTGTTTTTGAAAGAAAAGCACATTTTTTTTGTCAATTAAAATAACATCAAATTGATCAGAAATACAGTGTAGACATTGTTAATGTTGTAAATTACTATTGGAGCTGGAAACGGCAGATTCTTTATGGAATATCTACATAATGGGCCTCTGTCAGCCTATCAGCAACCATCACACCTGTGTTCCAATGGCACGTTGTGTTAGCTAATCCAAGATTAAAATCCAAATCATTTTAAAAGGATAATTGATCATTAGAAAACACTTTTGCAATTATGTTAGCACAGCTGAAAACTGTTGTTCTGGTTAAAGAAGCAATAAAACTGGCCTTTAGACGAGTTCAGTATCTGGAGCATCAGCATTTGTGGGTTCGATTACAGGCTCAAAATGGGCAGAAACAAATAACTTTCTTCTGAAACTCGTCAGTCTATTCTTGTTCTGAGAAAGGAAGGCCATTCCATGCGAGAAATTGCCAAGAAACTGAAGATCTCGCTGTGTACTAATCCCGTCAAAGAACAGGGCAAACTGTCTCTAACCAGAATTGAAAGAGGGGTGGGAGGCCCCGGTGCACAACTGAGCATGAAGACAAGTACATTAGTGTCTAGTTTGAGAAACAGACCCCTCACAAGTCCTCAATTGGCAGCTTCATTAAATAGTACCCGCAAAACACCAGTCTCAATGTCAACAGTGAAGAGGAGACCCCGGGAACAGAGGTCCTCTGTCCAGTGTCTGTGTTCTTTTGCCCATCTTAATCTTTTATTTTTATTGGCCAGTCTGAGATATGGCTTTTTCTTTGAAACTATGCCTCGATGGCCAGCATCCTGGATTGGCCTCTTCACCGTTGACGTTGAGATGGGTGTTTTGCGGTTACTAAAAGATCCTAGAAATGTTCCATATGCACAAAAACCATATATCTCTCACATTTTCCCCAAAAATGTGTTTACATCCCTGTTAGTGACACTTCTCCTTTGTCAAGATAATCCATCCACCTAACAAGTGTGGCATATCAATAAACTTATGAAACAGCATGATCATTATACAGGTGCACCTTGTGCTGGGGACAATAAACGACCACTCTAAAATGTGCAGTTTTGTGACACAGCACAATGCCACCGATGTCTCAAGTTTTGAGTGAGCATGCAATTTCTTGACCATAAGTCACCTCCAACATCGTTTTAGACAATTTTGCAGTATGTCCAACCAATCTCACAACCGCAGACCATGTGTAACCACGCCAGCCCAGGACATCCATATAAGGCTTCTTCACCTGTGGGTTAATGCATGGCCCTATGTCGTAAGGATCTGTACACAATTCCTGGAAACTGAAAATGTCCCAGTTCTTCCATGGGCTGCATACACACCAGCCATGTCACCACCCATTGAGCATGTTTGTTATACTCTGGATCGACGTGTACGACAGCGTGTTCCAGTTCCGGCCAATATCCAACAGCTTCGCACAGCCATTGAAGAGGAGTGGGACAACATTTCACATGCCACAATCAACAGACTGATCAACTCTATGCAAAGGAGATGTGTCGCACTGCATGAGGCAAATGGTGGTCACAAAAAATACTGACTAGTTTTCTGATCCACTCCCCTACCTTTTTTAAAAGGTATTTGTGAACTTCACATATATATCTGTATTCCCAGTCGTGATCTGTAACTCAGTAAAATCTTTGAAATTGTTGGATGTTGTGTTCATATTTTGTTTCAGTGTATGTACAGTGCATTCGGAAAGTATTCAGACCCATTGATTTTTTTCCCACATTTTGTTACGTTACAGCCTTATACTAAAAACAGGTTTTTAGAAATGTTTACTAATTTATTAAATAGAAAAAACTGAATTATCACATTCACACAAGTATTCTGACCCTTTACTCAGTACTTTGGTGAAGCACGTTTGTCAGCGATTACAGCCTCTAAACTTCTTGGGTATGACTGTACAAGCTTGGCACAGCTTTTCTTTGGATTTTCTCCTATTCTTCTCTGCAGATCCTCTCCAGCTCTGTCAGGTTGGATGGGGAGCCTCACAGCTATTTTCAGGTCTCTCCAGTCTGCACCATCGAGAGCATCCTGACCGGTTGCATCACTGCATGGCATTGCAACTGCTCAGCATCTGACCGTAAGGCGCTACAGAGGGTAGTGCATACGGCCCAGTACATCACTGGGGCCAAACTTCCTGACATCCAGGACCTATATACTTCTCTCTGATACCACAAGGCAAGTGGTACCAAGTCTTGGAAGTCTTTTTTTTCTTTTTTTCTCTCGCCTCCAATTTCGTGGTATCCAATTGTTGTAGTAGCTACAATCTTGTCTCATCGCTACAACTCCCGCACGGGCTCGGGAGAGACAAGGGTTGAAGGTCATGCGTCCTCCGATACACAACCCAACCAGCCGCACTGCTTCTTAACACAGCGCACATCCTACCCTGAAGCCAGCCGCACCAATGTGCCAGAGGAGACACTGTGTACCTGGCAACCTTGGTTAGCGTGCACTGCGCCCGTCCCGCCACGGGAGTCGCTGGTGCGCGAGGAGACAGGGGCATCCCTACCGACCAAGCCCTCCCTAACCCGGATGACGCTAGGCCAATTGTGCGTCGCCCCACGGACCTCCCAGTCGTGGCCGGTTACGACAGAGCCTGGGCGCGAACCCAGAGTCTCTGACAGTACAGCGCCCTTAACCACTGCGCCACCCTGGAGGCCCAGTCTTGGAAGTCTTGGTGATTCCAAACTTCTTCCATTTAAGAATGATGGAGGCCACTGTGTTCTTGGGGACCTTCAATTCTGCAGACATTTTTTGCTACCCTTCTTCAGATCTGTGCCTCAACCCAATCCTGTCTCGGAGCTCTACGGACAATTTATTCAAACTAATAGCTTGGTTTTGGCTCTGAAATGCACTGTCAACTGTGGGACCTTATATAGACAGGCATATTCCTTTTCAAATCATGTCCAATCAACTGAATTTGCCGTAGGTGGACTCCAATCATGTTGTAGAAACATCTCAAGGATGATCAATGGAAACCGGATGCACCTGAGCTCAATTTTGTGTCTGATAGCAAAGGGACTGAATACTTGTGTAGATACGGTATTTCTGTTTTGTATTTTTGATATATTTGCTAAAATAAAAAATAAACTGTTTTCCCTTTGTCATTATGAGGTATTGTGTCTAGATTTATGAGGAATAAATTAGTTTTATCGATTTTAGAGTAAGGCTGTAATGTAACAAAATGTGGAAAAAGGGAAGGGGTCGGAATACTTTCTGAATGCACTGTATATACAATGGGGCAAAAAAGTATTTAGTCAGCAACCAATTCTGCAAGTTCTCCCACTTAAAAAAGATGAGAGAGGCCTGTAATTTTCATCATAGGTGCACTTCAACTATGACAGACAAAATGAGAAAAAAAATCTAGAAAATCACATTGTAGGATTTTTAATGAATGTAATTTGCAAATTATGGTGGAAAATAAGTATTTGGTCAATAACAAAAGTTTATCTCAATACTTTGTTATATACCCTTTGTTGGCAATGAAATGTTTTCTGTAAGTCTTCACAAGGTTTTCACACACTGTTGCTGGTATTTTGGCCCATTTCCTCCATGCAGATCTCCTCTAGAGCAGTGATGTTTTGGGGCTGTTGCTGGGCAACACAGGCTTTCAACTCCCTCCAAAGATTTTCTATGGGGTTGAGATCTGGAGACTGGCTAGGCCACTCCAGGACCTTGAAATGCTTCTTACGAAGCCACTCCTTTGCCCGGGCGGTGTGTTTGAGATCATTGTCATGCTGAAAGACCCAGCCACGTTGCATCTTCAATGTCCTTGCGGATGGAAGGAGGTTTTCACTCAAAATCTCACGATACATGGCCCCATTTATTCTTTCCTTTACACGGATCAGTCCTCCTGGTCCCTTTCGATGCAACTCAGCATTCTTTGTCCGACAAACACGATGAGTTGAGTTTTTACCATAAAGTTCTATTTTGGTTTCATCTGACCATATGACATTCTCCCAAACTTCTTCTGGATCATCCAAATGCTCTCTAGCAAACTTCAGACGGGCCTGGTCATGTACTGGCTTAAGCAGTGCGACACGTCTGGCACTGCAGGATTTGAGTCCCTGGCGGCGTGGTGTGTTACTGATGGTAGGCTTTGTTACTTTGGTCCCAGCTCTCTGCAGGTCATTCACTAGGTCCCCCCGTGTGGTTCTGGGATTTTTGATCATCGTTCTTGTGATCATTTTGACCCCACCGGGTGAGATCTTGCGTGGAGCCCCAGATCGAGGGAGATTATCAGTGGTCTTGTATGTCTTCCATTTTCTAATAATTGCTCCCACAGTTGATTTCTTCAAACCAAGCTGCTTACCAGCAGATTCAGTCTTCCCAGCCTGGTGCAGGTCTACAATGTTGTTTCTGGTGTCCTTTGACAGCTCTTTGGTCTTGGCCATAGTGGAGTTTGGAGTGTGACTGTTTGAGGTTGTGGACAGGTGTCTTTTTATACTGATAACAAGTTCAAACAGGTGCCATTAATACAGGTAACGAGTGGAGGACAGAGGAGCCTCTTGAAGAAGTTACAGGTCTGTGAGCCAGAAATCTTGCTTGTTTGTAGGTGACCAAATACTGACCAAATACTATTTGCAAATAAATTCATTAAAAATCCTACAATGTGATTTTCTGGATTTTTTTTCTCATTTTATTTGTCATAGTTGAAGTGTACCTATGATGAAAATTACAGGCCTCATCTTTTTAAGTGGGAGAACTTGCACAATTGGTGGCTGACTAAATACTTTTTTGCCCCACTGTATATATAAAGTGGGTGGTTCGAGCCCTGAATGCTGATTGGCTGACAGCTGTGTTCTATCGAATCGTATATATATATCATGGGTATGAGAAAACATTTATCTTTACTGCTCTAATTAAGTTGGTATCCAGTTTATAATAGAAATAAGGCACCTCAAGTGTTTGGTCTATGACCAATATTCCACGGCTGAGGGTTGTATCGAGGGACTCCACGTTGCGTCGCCGTATGTTACAGTATTGCTTCCGTCCCTCTCCTTGCCCCTACCTGGGCTTGAACCAGGGACCCTCTGCACACATCAATAACAGCCACCCTCGAAGTATCTTTACCCATCGCACCACAAAAGCCACGGCCCTTGCAGAGCAAGGTCTCGGAGCGAGTGACGTCACCAATTAAAATGCTATTAGTGTGCACCACCGCTAACTAGCTATCCATTTCACATCGGTTACACTTCCTTGGTCCTTATTGCTTAAATACATTGTTAACCTGTAAGCCTAAATTTTATTTTAATTGAACCGTTATTTAACTAAGCAGTTAAGAACAAATACTTATTTACAATGACGGCCTAGGAACAGTGGGTTAACTGCCTTGCTCTGGGGAAGAACAACATATTTTTACATTGTCAGCTCGGGGATTCAATCCAGCAACCTTTCGGTTACTTCCCCAGTGCTCTTACCACTAAGGCTGCCTGCCACCTCATTGCCTAGGCCTATACTTTCTCTCCCAGAGAACGTATAGGGGAGGACTGTTAAAACACCAGAAAATCAGCTCCAAGTTATTTACATTTTGGAAATCTGTTCCCAAGTATTACCACACAATAGGTTTGATATTATTATGTCTTAGTCAAATATTATATGTGTTTGGGCTTCTTGCAGTCAATTTACAGTCTATAAATTATATGTAATGATGTTCCGACCCTTGACCATACTCTCAAGAAAAAATCGCCCCACAGCTGAGTTTAGTTGATTATCACCGGGCAAGAGGCTACAGGTCAGCTGTAACGCTCCGGGTGTCGTGGGTGTGGAGTCAGACGCAGGAAACAGAGAGTGCAATACTGTGCTCTTTAATGCATTCACGCTACACTGGGTCCTCAAAACCAAATGCCCCAAACACGGGGGACAAAAACAGTACAGCAGAATACACGACCAGGAACAAACACGTTCCTCTACGACATAACCGAAGGTCACAATAATTAATCCCACACAAGGAAACAGGCGGGCCGGCTGTCTAATGAAGCCCAACTAATGACTCACTAACAGGTGCTAACAATAAACATACATGGAGGGGGAGGAAAGACAATCAGTGGCAGCTAATAGGCCGACGACCGCCGAGCGCCACCCGACCGGGAAGTGGAGCCACCCTCGGTCGGGCTCGTGGCAGTACCCCCCCCCCCGACGCGCGGCTCCCGCAGCGTGCCGACACCGGCGTCTCGAGGTCGACCCGGAGGACGAGGTGCAGGGCGATCAGGATGGAGGCGATGGAAATCCCTCAACATTGATGGATCCAAGATGTCCCCCACCGGTACCCAGCACCTCTCCTCCGGACCGTACCCCTCCCAGTCCACGAGGTACTGCAGGCCCCTCACCCGGCGTCTTAAGTCCAGAATGGCCCGTATCGTATATGCCGGGGACCCCTCGATGTCCAGAGGGGGGGGCAGGACCTCCGGCACCTCACTGTCCTGCAGGGGACCAGCTACCACCGGCCTGAGGAGAGACACATGAAACGAGGGGTTAATACGATAATAGGAAGGGAGTTGTAATCAATATCACACCTCGTTTATTCTCCTCAGGACTTTAAATGGCCCTATACACTGCGGACCCAGCTTCCGGCAGGGCAAGCGGAGGGGCAGGTTTCGGGTCGAGAGCCAGACCCTGTCCCCCGGTACAAACACGGGGGCCTCACTGCGGTGGCAGTCTGTTTGTTTTTCTATGTTGGTTTTTGTGTTCGGCCTAGTATGGTTCTCAATCAGAGGCAGTTGTCGTTAGTTGTCTCTGATTGAGAATCATACTTAGGTAGCCTGGATTTCACTTTTGGTTTGTGGGTGTTTGTTTTCCGTGTGAGTGTTTGGTCCACACGGTACTATTTCGGTTTTGGTTCGTTCACTTTATTGTTTTGTATTTCAGTGTTCAGTTCGTTTCATTAAATATTACATCATGAACACTTACCACGCTGCGCTTTGGTCCGATCCTTCTTCCACCGACGACAACCCTTACAGATACCACGACGTCCCTCAAGGAATTTCACCGTACTTTATGCTAACTGGAAGCCATATATCCTGAGGCTGCATTTATTGTAGCTTGGTGTTTTAACAAAGCAAATTTTCGCGGTGCTAAAACACTTAACAACTGTTACTGCAACTTCCGGGATGCATACAAGGCCCTCCCCCACCCTCCTTTGGACAAATCTGACCACGACTCCATTTTGCTCCTCCCTTCCTATAGGCAGAAACTCAAACAGGAAGTACCCATGCTCAGGACTATTCAATGCTGGTCTGACCAATCAGAATCCACACTTGTTTTGATCACGTGGACTGAGATATGTTCCGGGTAGCTTCCGAGAACAATATTGACGAATACACTGAGATGGTGACTGAGTTTATCAGGAAGTGTATAGGAGATGTTGTACCCTCTGTTCCTATTAAAACCTACCCTAACCAGAAACCGGGGATAGATGGCAGCATTCGCGCAAAACTGAAAGCGAGAGCCACTGCATTTATCCATGGCAAGGTGACTGGGAATATGGCAGAATACAAACAGAGTAGTCATTCCCTCCGCAAGGCAATCAAACAGGCAAAACGTCAGTATAGAGACAAAGTGGAGTCGCAATTCAACGGCTCAGACACGAGACGTATGTGGCAGGGTCTACAGTCAATCATGGACAATAAAAGGAAAACCAGCCATGTCGCGGACACCGACGTTTGCTTCCAGACAAACTAAACGCGTTCTCTGCAGGCTTTGACGATAACACATTGCCACAGGGCTCTCCTTCTCCTTGGCCGATGTGAGTAAGACATTTTAAACATGTTAACCCTACCAAGGCTGCTGGCCAAGACGGCACCCCTAGCCGCGTCCTCAGAGCATGCGAAGACCAGCTGGCTGGTGTGTTTTGGGACATATTCAATCTCTACTCTCACTCTCTCGCGCTCTCTCTCTCTCTACTGGCACCACATGCTTCAAGATGGCTACCATTGTTCCTGTACCCAAGAATGCAAAGATAACTGAACTAAATGACTAACGCCCTGTAGCACTCAATTCTGTCATAATGAAGTGCTTTGAGAGACTAGTCAAGGATCATATCACCTCCACTTTACCTGTCACCCTCGACCAACATCAATTTGGTTACTGCCCCAATAGGTCCACAGACTATACAATCGCCATCACACTGCTCACTGCCCTATCCCATCTGGATGAGAGGAATACCTACGTAAGAATGATGTTCATTGACTATAGCTTCACATTCAACACCATAGAAACCTCCAAGATCATCATTAAGCTCAGCCCCCTCCTGTACTCCCTGTTCACCTATGACTGCGTGGCCAAGCACGCCTCCAACTCAATCATCAAGTCTGCTGACGACACAACAGTAGTAGACTTGATTACCAACAACGACGAGATAGCCTACAGGGAGGAGGTGAGGGCTCTGGGAGTGTGGTACCAGGAAAATAACCTCTCAGTCGACGTCAAAATAACAAAGGAGATAACCGTGGACTTCAGGAAACAGCAGAGGGAGCACCCCCTATCCACATCGATGGGACAGCAGCGGAGAAGGTGGAAAGCTTCAACTTCCTCGGCGTACACATCACTGACCAACTAAAATGGTTCACGCACACAGACAGTGTGGTGAAGAAGGCACAACAGCACCTCTTCAACTTCAGGAGGCTGAAGAAATTTGGCTTGTCACCAAAAACCCTCATCAAACATTTACAGATGCACAATCAAGAGCATCTTGTCGGGCTGTATCGCCACCTGATACGACAACCGCACCGCCCACAAACGCAGGGCTCTCCAGAAGGTGGTGCAGTCTGCACAACGCATCACCGGGGGCAAACTACCTGCCCTCCAGGACACCTACAGCACCCAATGTCACAGGAAGGCCAAAAAGATCTAAGCTGGGACTGAGAGATTGAAAAACAGCTTCTATCTCAAGGCCATCAGACTGTTAAACAGCCATCACTAGCAGAGAGGCTGCTGCCTATATACAGACACTTGAAATCATTGCCACTTTAATAAATGTAACACGAGTCACTTTAATAATGTCACTTCAATAGTGTTTACATATCTTGCATTACTCATCTCATATGTATATACTGTATACGGTACTATTCTACTGTATGTTACTATTTGCCGATCTGACATTACTAGTCCATATATTTATATATTCTTAATTCTATTCCTTTACTTAGATTTGTGTTGTCTCTGTGTATTGGGTATTAGAAGCACAAGAATTTCGCTACACCCGCAATAACATCTGCTAAACACGTGTATCTGACCAATAAAATGTTATTGGATTACACACACACACATACACACACACGCACACGCACACACACACAAATCAGAACCATGGACAGCCACGTCATATGGGTAAAATCACTGGGGAAGCCAAGCAACCTCCCGACCTATGTGTTGTGATAATTGCATTGTTTACTCTATAACCTGTTAAAGCATATGCCTTGCGACCGTGATATATAGGCCTAAAGACAATAAGAAGACAGTGGCAGAATAAATTCAACCACATATTTGTTTTATTACAAAACCGATAGCAACCTCTGTCCAGTGAAGTCAACATATCATTTTGCATGTAACAAACCGTTACATGACCTACATCATGGTCAAGCAAGTTAATGTTTCCGACATTTTCGCACCACTAAACAACTATTGATTTAGAACCACAGAGAGTTACCACAAGTCACAAAGCAAACAGGAGCTGCCTCCACTATTCCAGCACCATTTCAACGTCAACATTTAAACATCATCAAATCACCTATGCTTAGTCTAATACAGTGACAACTAAAAGATACCAAAAACTATTTAGTCCAATCAATGTAAGCTAAACATGATGTGACTGTCCATGGTTCTGATTTCTCTGTGCGTGTGTGTGCGTTCGTGCAAGAAGAGAAGCATGTTGACTCAACCTACTTGTAGAGAAACGTCAATGCCATCCTCCTCTTTTTCATGTAGACGAAACGGTCTATCACTCTGTCATACAGTACATGCTTTTATTTTTTGTTGTCCTTGGCAACCTGGCTAAAATGCTTGCACGTTAGCCTAACTCCCATTAATGGGCAACGTTAGCTAGTTAACATTAGAATAACATATTGAACTTCTATCATCTCAGGCCAGGGGGCACAGCAATGTATGAATTAATGGTTGGATCAGAATCACCATTATAACCATTGGCCAGTACGGAGAATTAAGTAAAACCACAAGTCCAAATCCCAATCTTCATCCATTACTAATTTAGGAAAGGGCCAATTTTAGCTAGCTGGCTAGATTGCCACTGGAAGACAACAACATGATGAGATGCAACAATTCACATGTTTATGTCAATGATGTACGCTCTCAATGGGATTTGATAGGAGTGGACAAATCCTAAATGGCTTTGACACTTTTTTTTGGTGCGCCAGGACCATTCACAGTTGAACTAGCTCAGCTTAGTTCAACACTGATTGGCAAACATTTTATACTTTTTTTTGTCATGGGAGGCCAGATGCTGGCTGGCTTCCCTTGCATTCAATACTAGGGGCGGCAACAATGGTATCAGACAGCACCAGATATATGGCCTACACATTGAGACAGAGGGGCGCTGTTTCGCTCGCTCAAGATGCTTTCTCCTGTGAGATGCATTCAGCCTCTTGCGAATTGAACGAACGTTATGAAACAGAGACACGAAATATACATTATTTTAACTTTAAAAAAAATAATCTCTCAGCATCCATGAATACACGCCATTGATTGCACTAAATTGTTTTTGGCATCTTTCAGATAATACTATTTGACTAAGCAGAGGTGATTTGATTATTTATTTAGTCAAGTCCGCTAAGGACAAATTCTTATTCACCGGATAAACTGGGAAAAATGTGTGCTGCCCTATGGGACTCCCAATCGCGGCCGGTTGTGATACAGCCTGGATTCAAACCATGCTGTCCGTAGTGATGCTTCAAGCACCCAGATGCAGTGCCTGTGCCTTAGACCACTTCGCCACTCTGGATCTCGGGACAATGTTGAAATGTTGAAGTTGAAATGGTGCAGGAATAGTAGAGGCAGCTCTTGTTTTCTTTGCGACTTGCGGTAACTTTAAATTAATAGTTAAGTGGTCTGAAAATATCGGAAACATAAACTTGCTTGACCATGCTGTAGGTCATGTAATTGTCTGTTACTGTATATGCAATATGCTTTGTGGTTGCCACTGTGTATTCTTGTTGTCTCGGTCGCAGGGCGTATGCTTGGCTTCCCAGTGAATTTTTTCCACGCACCGCTAATGATAGGTGGATTGGTGGAGAAGAAGCTGATCTTAGATCTGTAGGCCTATGGAGGGGGAAAACTTAACCCCGGAGCGGTCCCTTATTAAAAAATATAGCCCTTCAGCTCTCAGGCCTACTTTATTTAAACTCTTCACTGAAAGTATAAAGACAAAAAAGTGTTATTTAACCTATTTATTATTTTTTTGCCTACAAGATATAGCCTAGGCTTACCATGCACTTTATGGTGTAATATATTGGAGTGATTATTTGTGGAAATATCAAACGAGTGACTATTTAGTTATGATTAATTGTCAATTACCCTTCAACGGCAAATCATGCAGTGACTGACATTAAACGGGGTTTCGACATTTCAGCCTAGGCTACTGAACATTTTTTTCCGACAGAGGGAGAGGTTCCCAAGCTTTTTGACAGTCAAACCCAATGGGAGGAGCTGATGAAGGACTTGTGTCATGATGACGGCAAAAACATTGTTCTAAACCTCGTTGAGAATGTGAAGTACATCACTACACGCAACGACTAAATGAGGAACATGTGTGCGTGCGTGCAACATATAAAGATAGGTCTTTTATGTGATTCAAGTGTCCATGGTGTCATTTCTATCATTTGTATTCTAACGAGCTTTTATTTTCTAGCGTATAGTTTGTTTTAGCCTACCTATGTAGGTCTATGCCTAATGCAATTCATAGCCTATTGTGTGAATCCAAAATATGGAATAAATCAAACTAAACCAAAATGAAATGTAGTAATATGTCAATTGAATTGAAGTCTTATAGATGAAAAACAATAAATATGATAACTTAGAGATGAAAAACTATAGCCTACTTTTTATTTGTTGATTGACCGTAGGCTACAATACACTTTAGGGGTTAAAAATATAGCATAGGCCTAGCTTGATTATGCCCAATGAGTTACACATGTAATGAGTTATATATGTATTCAAAATGTATATCTTTAAAAACGAGTAATGATTAGGAATTTATCACTAGGGTAAATGGGTAAATCCCCCTTTTTACTGAACTGGATTGCTTCTCTATTTTAGCCATAGGCATATGGGCTACAATAACTACGCATCAGTTACAGACGTTCTGCAGTCTTTGTTTTTATTATGTACTGTTTATTAGAAAAACTATACGTCCAAGCAATTTCCCCACTAGTAATTCATTGACATCAATTGGAGGCTCCCTGTACTGTGGCTCTGAGTGAACAGATGATAGCCTGGAACTGCGAAAGCGAAATATGTGCGTGGTGGACATTTAAATCTCAACTCAATTCAACTGAAATCTCAAATTGGTAGGCTTTTTTCCTTCTAATTATTGATGTAGGCCTATAGCATGTATGTGTTTTGCAGCTGGTTATGCTTAGCATTTTATCTCGCCGTCAGTGCGTTACGAAGTTCTCCATCCCTTCGAACACATGAGCGAAGGCTATGTTGCAGGTGATGGGACGAGATGAGACTGAGAGACGGTCTATATTTAATCCAGCACTATATTGCATTCGATTTATATAACATAGATGTTCTGTCTAATATATATTTTCTCAGAAAGAAAACTGTCACATTGTCTCTTTTCTCAGTCTCTCTTACACTAAGAACTTTAATAGAAATGTAGGGACATTTTGTATTTGTATTTTATTTAACCTTTATTTGACTAGGCAAGTCAGTTAATTAAGAACAAATTGTTATTTACAATGTCGGCCTACCAAATGGCAAAAGGCCTCCTGCGGGGACGGTGGCTGGGATACAAAAATAAAAATATAGGTCAAAACACATTTTATGACAAGAGAGACAACACTACATAAAGAGATACCTAAGACAAAAACATAGCATTGAAGCTACACATGACAACACAGTATGGTAGCAACATAACATGGCAGCGACACAAAACATGGTACAAACATTATTGGGTACAGACAACAGCACAAAGGACAAGAAGGTAGAGACATAGCCTAAGTAACCTACATTTTGTTCCTACAATTTCAGATGTTCTAGTTCTAATTTCTTTTGTGAAATGATTTATGTATTTTGTTGTTTTGTTTTTATTGTCATGTTGCTCTCGAACTCATGATGCACTTGAAAGGCATGATAGGCTACTCTCTGTGGATTTGTAATATTGTTTTACCTTGTAATGCCCAGAAGAGTAAATGTTATTGTCAAAAATCTTGTTTAAAAACGTTTGGAATTTTATTTATTTCACCATTATTTAACCAGGTAGGCAAGTTGAGAACAAGTTCTCATTTACAATTGCGACCTGGCCAAGATAAAGCAAAGCAGTTCGACACATACAACGACACAGAGTTACACACGGAGCAAAACAAACATACAGTCAATAATACAGTATAAACAAGTCTATATACGATGTGAGCAAATGAGGTGAGATAAGGGAGGTAAAGGCAAAAAAAGGCCATGGTGGGAAAGTAAATACAATATAGCAAGTAAAACACTGGAATGGTAGATTTGCAATGGAAGAATGTGCAAAGTAGAAATAAAAAAATGGGGTGCAAAGGAGCAAAATAAATAAATTAAATACAGTAGGGAAAGAGGTAGTTGTTTGGGCTAAAATATAGGTGGGCTATGTACAGGGGCAGTAATCTGTGAGCTGCTCTGACAGTTGGTGCTTAAACTTAGTGAGGGAGAGAAGTGTTTCCAGTTTCAGTGCTTTTTGTAGTTCGTTCCAGTCATTGGCAGCAGAGAACTGGAAGGAGAGGCGGCCAAAGAAAGAATTGGTTTTGGGGGTGACTAGAGAGATATACCTGCTGGAGTGTGTGCTACAGGTGGGAGATGCTATGGTGACCAGCGAGCTGAGATAAGGGGGGACTTTACCTAGCAGGGTCTTGTAGATGACATGGAGCCAGTGGGTTTGGCGACGAGTATGAAGCGAGGGCCAGCCAATGAGAGCGTACAGGTCGCAATGGTGGGTAGTATATGGGGCTTTGGTGACAAAACGGATTGCACTGTGATAGACTGCATCCAATTTGTTGAGTAGGGTATTGGAGGCTATTTTGTAAATGACATCGCCAAAGTCGAGGATTGGTAGGATGGTCAGTTTTACAAGGGTATGTTTGGCAGCATGAGTGAAGGATGCTTTGTTGCGAAATAGGAAGCCAATTCTAGATTTAACTTTGGATTGGAGATATTTGATATGGGTCTGGAAGGAGAGTTTACAGTAACCAGACACCTAAGTATTTGTAGTTGTCCACGTATTCTAAATCAGAGCCGTCCAGAGTAGTGATGTTGGACAGGCGGGTAGGAGCGGGTAGCGATTGGTTGAAGAGCATGCATTTAGTTTTACTTGTATTTAAGAGCAATTGGAGGCCACGGAAGGAGAGTTGTATGGCATTGAAGCTTGCATGGAGGGTTGTTAACACAGTGTCCAAAGAAGGGCCAGAAGTATACAGAATGGTGTCGTCTGCGTAGAGGTGGATCAGAGACTCACCAGCAGCAAGAGCGACCTCATTGATGTATACAGAGAAGAGAGTCGGTCCAAGAATTGAACCCTGTGGCGCCCCCATAGAGACTGCCAGAGGTCCGGACAGCAGACCCTCCGATTTGACACACTGAACTCTATCAGAGAAGTAGTTGGTGAACCAGGCGAGGCAATCATTTGAGAAACCAAGGCTGTCGAGTTTGCCGATGGAGGATGTGGTGATTGACAGAGTCGAAAGCCTTGGCCAGATCAATGAACACGGCTGCACAGTAATGTTTCTTATCGATGGCGGTTAAGATATCGTTTAGGACCTTGAGTGTGGCTGAGGTGCACCCATGACCAGCTCATTGTACTGTATAATGTTGAATTTGGGTTATTTCAGTGGCCTTATTGAAATGTTTTCCAACAATAATTTTGAAAAACATCTTTGAACAAAACAGGATTCAACGGTTGAGTATCACAGGTGATATATGCCCACAACAGTTAAGGGTGATATTGGATGAAGACCAGTCAACTTTTATATAGTACTATCCCTACTTGGGACTATATATTGCATTTTGCTGACTCATCTTTTACTTGCACGTTAAGGTAGATAATGAGATGAGTCATATCAGATGAGAGTGACCAGAAGATGTGGTGTGGAAGCCATTACTGAAATTACACCTTTACAAACTTGTCTGTCCGGACACTAAGGACAATCACCCACCAAACACACAAAGAATATGGCTGCCTAAATATGGTTCCCAATCAGAGACAACGATAATCACCTGACTCTGATTAAGAACCGCCTCATGCAGTCATAGACTAAACGCTAGACATCCCACAAAACCCCAAGACAAAAACACACCACAATAACCCATGTCACACCCTGGCCTGACTGAATAAATGAAGAATAAACATAATATATTTCGACCAGGGCGTGACAGAACCCCCCCCTCCCCCCTAAGGTGCGGACTCCCGGACGCACATCTAAACAATAGGGAGGGTCCAGGTGGGCGTCTGTCCATGGTGGGGGCTCCGGCGCGGGACGTGGAACCCACTCTATAAATGTCTTAGTCCCCCCTCCTCGCGTCCTAGGATAGTCCACCTTCTCCGCCGACCATGGCCTAGTAGTCCTCACCCAGAACCCCACTGGACAGAGGGTCAGCTCGGGGCAGAGGGTCAGCTCGGGGCAGAGGGTCAGCTCAGGGCAGAGGGTCAGCTCGGGACAGTGGCAGCTCAGCACTGAGGGGAAGCTCGGGACTGAGAGGAAGCCCAGCACTGAGATGAAGCCCAGCACTGAGAGGAAGCTCAGCCAGGTAGTTGGATCCGGCAGGTCCTGGTTGGTTGACTGTTCTGGCAGATCCTGGCTGACTGGCAGATCTGGAAGAGTCTGGTTGACTGGCAGATCTGGAAGAATCTGGTTGACTGGCGGATCTGGAAGTGTCTGGCTGACTGGCGGATCTGGAAGTGTCTGGCTGACTGGCGGATCTGGAAGAGTCTGGCTGACTGGCGGATCTGGAAGAGTCTGGCTGACTGGCGGATCTGGAAGAGTCTGGCTGACTGGCGGATCTGGAAGAGTCTGGCTGACTGGCGGATCTGGAAGAGTCTGGCTGACTGGCGGATCTGGAAGAGTCTGGCTGACTGGCGGATCTGGAAGAGTCTGGCTGACTGGCGGATCTGGAAGAGTCTGGCTGACTGGCAGATCTGGCTGCTCCATGCTGACTGGCGGCTCTGGCTGCTCCATGTAGAATGACAGCTCTGGCTGCTCCATGCAGACTGGCAGCTCCATGCAGACTGACAGCTCCGGCTGCTCCATGCAAACTGACAGCTCCGGCTGCTCCATGCAGACTGACAGCTCTGGCTGCTCCATGCAGACTGACAGCTCTGGCTGCTCCATGCAGACTGACAGCTCTGGCTGCTCCATGCAGACTGACAGCTCGGGCTGCGCTAAACAAGCGGGAGACTCCAGCAGCGCAGGATAGGAGAAAGGCTCCGACAGCGCTGAACAGGCGGGAGGCTCCGGCACCGCAGGAGAGGAGGAAGGCTCTGGCTGCGCTAAACAGGCGGGAGACTCCGGCAGCGGTGGAGAGGCGAAGCGCACGGTAGGTCTGATGCGTGGTGCTGGCACTGGTGGTACTGGGCCGAGGACACGCACAGGAAGCCTGGTGCGGGGAGCTGCCACCGGAGGGCTGGGGTGTGGAGGTGGTACTGGGTAGACCGGACCGTGCAGGCGCACTGGAGCTCTTGAGCAACCGAGCCTGCCCAACTTTACCTGGCTCGATGCCCACTCTAGCCCGGCCAAGACGAGGAGCTGGTATATACCGCACCGGCCTATGCACCCGCACTGGAGACACCGTGCGCTCCACAGCATAACACGGTGCCTGCCCGGTCTCTTTAGCCCCCCGGTAAGCACAGGAAGTTTGCGCAGGTCTCCTACCTGGCATAGCCATACTCCCTGTGAGCCACCCCCCAAGAAATTTTTGGGGCTGACTCTTGGGCTTCCTTCCGCGCCGCCGTGCTTGCTTCGCCATCTCCATTCTCCTATAACCTTCTTGGCACTGCTCCAGTGAATCCCAGGCAGGCTCCGGCACTCTCCCTGGGTCGACCGCCCACCTGTCTATTTCCTCCCAAGTAGTGTAGTCCCGATATTGTTACTCCTGCTGTTGCTTCTCCTCATACCAAAGCCTCTCAGCGGCGATATTCTCCAGGCTGATCCCAGGGTCCTTCTCCAAACAATTCGTCCTCCCATGTCGATACCTCCTTTTGTTGCTCCTTGGGGTGGCTACACTCCCCTGGTTTAGCCCAGGGTCCTCTCCCGTCGAGGATTTCCTCCCAAGTCTTAAAGTCCTTTTTACGCTGTTTCTCCTGTGGCTCCTGCCTGTTGACATGTTGCTTGGTCCGTTTGTGGTGGGTGATTCTGTAACGGTTTTCATGCGGTGAAGGAGAGTCGGACCAAAATGCAGCGTGTAGATTGCGATCCATGTTTACTACAAAAACAAGAACATAATGAACGTAACGAAAACCGAAACAGCCTATACTTATGTAAACTAACACAGCAACAGGAACAAGGACACTAAGGACATTCACCCACCAAACACACAAAGAATATGGCTGCCTAAATATGGTTCCCAATCAGAGACAACGATAATCACCTGACTCTGATTAAGAACCGCCTCAGGCAGCCATAGACTAACGCTAGACATCCCACGAAACCCCAAGACAAAAACACACCACAATAACCCATGTCACACCCTGGCCTGACCGAATAAATGAAGAATAAACATAATATATTTCGACCAGGGCGTGACACAAATGTTTATAGCCAAGGTATCATTGTTCATAGTGTATTTATTCCTTGTGTTACTTTTTTAAAATTATTATATTTAAAAATATATATATTCTATGTTGTTGAGAAAGGCCTATAAGTAAAGCATTTCACTCTTAGTCTACAACTGTTGTTTATGAAGCATGTGACAATTACATGTTTGTTTTTTCCAGTGATTAAGACATGGATGTCTAATGATATGGTGTGGAGTATTCGACATGTGTAGACTTTGAGCACCTTTCTCTCGTGAATGATTTGGCATTCAGGTCAAAAAAGTCATTTTCTGAGCACTTCTGCTATGGGCAAATACTGTATGTATTTAAGGTTTCGTTCAAATCGATGGATGTACCCAGACGTTACAGAGTCAGGTATGGTTATGATGTTTTCCCAGCCATATGTTCTCAGCAACCAACATCAGTTTTCCATATTCCAATGCTTTGAATGGTTTATGAATACCATCTCAATCAGTTATCTACCCAACAAGTCAAAATAATATCCTCACTATATTGTTGTGAATGTGATAAAGCAAAGTCACATGATAAGCCTTTGCTACCCTGGGGCGGCAGGGTAGCCTAGTGGTCAGAGCGTTGGATTTGCAAGTTCAAATCCCCGAGCTGACAAGGTACAAATCTGTCGTTCTGCTCCTGAACAGGCAGTTATCCTACTATTCCTAGGCTGTCATTGAAAATAAGAATTTGTTCTTAACTGACTTGCCTAGTAAAATAAAGGTAAAATTTTTAAAAAAATCATTGGGGCTTGCAGTTCCTTGCAGCATACACTTCACATAGTTTTTATGACACTTGGCGTCATTGGCCAGTGTGTATGATGATGAACTCTGGTGGCCTATGTCTCTATGTCTGGACTGAGCACGTGCCACTATGTCAGTGAGGGCAAGCGGCTGGCCGGCAGGGTCAGGGGCCCTGAGCAGAGTGCTGAGCAGAGCACTGAGCTGGCCATCTGGCCCTCGAGTGGAGGGGGGGGGGGGCTGGCTTCCTCACAGGCTGTCTTTGTTCATTGGGAACAATGTGAAGTTAATCTGGGAGAGATAAGAATAGCCTCCTCAGTCACTCTCTATGCTCGCCGAAATGGTGCAGCTTCATTCTGAAATAACCAGCCATTAGCTGCTTTGAAGGCAATCCTAATTTGAGAAACATGGAAGTTTTGCATTGAGGAGATATTCAAGAAACTTGCGAAAGAGTTACATGCCGTGAGTGCTATATCTCAAAAATTGATTAATGTCCTAGTCCTTTAGTTTATAAGAACAGAGAAACACTATATGCTAAATGTGCTCGGTAACACTTCATTTTAAGCGGTCCTTATTACAGTGTAATTACGCTGTAACAAGTATTGTAGTTTATTGTAATATCTTAAAGTTGCACTATAATAACAACATTTAACTGTTGGTAATTGTAGTCTGTAATTACAGCGGTATAATAACAAATCCTTGTTACCATGCTTGTTACAAATGGTCAAGTTTCCACTAAATTCACCAATTTAGTGTTTTGCTTTTGCTCTCCGATTCAGTAACAACTGTCACAAGGTTGTCATCTCGCGTGGACAGATGTGTTGGGTGTCCGAGATTACAAAGGTTGGAGGCTCTATAGGCTCTAATTACCTACCCGTGAATGCAACATCTCCCATGCCGTGTTGTTACTAGCACTTGCCCTCAAAAAATGTACCATCTGGGTTAACTTGGTTGAGTTCACAGAAACAGATCAGATATAGGTCAACCTCACTGACTGGGATCTGGCATACGGGTGTCACCAGAGATTATAATGAACAAATGTACAAGAGATTATAATTAACAAACTTGCCATCCAAGTGGGAGGATAAACCCACTAATACACCAGAGTACATGTAATATCTGCATAAGTACAATGTAATTACTAGGTGTTATACAGGATTTAGCTAGTTATAATGAAGTGTATTTAAGGGGGTACTTACTTGTCATTATTGTGTACCTACATAGTATGTTACTTATACATAAATATTTTAGTTGTGACTAAAATCTGCAACCTATAGTATGGTGAGTAGCCTAGCTAGCTAGCTATCTAATTAAGAGAACATGGGATTATCCTTTTCTGCCCTTTTTAACATTACATGTAACATTAGAAATGGACAACATCTTTTTCTTTCTTGAAAGCATTTTCCCATTCTGGAGTCTGAGACCTAGCAAGCTATCATCAGAGACAGTATATAAACCTTCCTCCAATATCTCTGCTATCATCATTAGCTGTCATGATTTCTATAATTTAGGGTTTAGTCTTATTGCTAGTCCTATCTACCTAGTTGTTGTGTTATCCAGCTAGCATTATACTAATAACGGTGCTTGCTAACACTAAGACGCGAGCTAGAGTTTCAATTGAAAAGGTGTTTTGACACAAGTAGCTAGCTAGCTAACTTTAACATGCTGGGTGTGTCTCACATAGTAACATAGACAGAACAATGAGAGATATTTCACTGGATGTATAAATGTGAAGCATCCGGTTGGCGTTTCCATTCACTACCAAATATGGTAGTGAGAGGAAGCCCACTGGCGGGCAGTGGCAGAA
Source organism: Oncorhynchus masou masou (assembly GCF_036934945.1). Lineage (NCBI taxonomy): Eukaryota > Metazoa > Chordata > Actinopteri > Salmoniformes > Salmonidae > Oncorhynchus > Oncorhynchus masou. The sequence goes on from NC_088228.1 coordinate 32,002,777, forward strand.
GATGGAACGAGATGGATTTTGGCCAACATTCTGCAAATCTTCTCATCAATTAAACATTTGATCTCAATACAGTTTTCTGTTCCCAAAACTAGAATCTGTTATGAACAGAACGGAAGAAGTTTTGTAGACTTCACCCTTTTCAAAAGTTGTGCAAAATTGTGCTGTTTAGAAAGAGTGCAAAGGAAAATTAAGTTATTGCACATCCGCATGTCACAGAGCAGCTATTCCCTAATGGAAATATGCAGATGTATACTAGAGCGCGCCAATAGGATATCGCTAGCACGTGCTTGGCTCTGCCCACCACCTTGCTTGTTCTGCCCACTATGACTAATTTCTTCTCATTTGAAATGAAAAGCTGTGGCCTATGATAATACCCTTGTTACGGCAAATGAGTGAGGAGGTGTGGAGTCAGGCGCAGAGAGCAAAAGATGTGGGGAAAAAATACGCTTTAATGTCCCGGAAAAATAACATGAACAAAAGTAGGAAAACAAATGATCAGAAATATTAATGGACAGCGCGAAACCCAAAATACAAACAAATTACACTCAAACATAGAACAGACGAACAAGCCCGCATGAAACAGAAGTGGGCTGAACAAACTATATACAGTGCCTTGCGAAAGTATTCGGCCCCCTTGAACTTTGCGACCTTTTGCCACATTTCAGGCTTCAAACATAAAGATATTAAACTGTATTTTTTTGTGAAGAATCAACAACAAGTGGGACACAATCATGAAGTGGAACGACATTTATTGGATATTTCAAACTTTTTTAACAAATCAAAAACTGAAAAATTGGGCGTGCAAAATTATTCAGCCCCTTTACTTTCAGTGCAGCAAACTCTCTCCAGAAGTTCAGTGAGGATCTCTGAATGATCCAATGTTGACCTAAATGACTAATGATGATAAATACAATCCACATGTGTGTAATCAAGTCTCCGTATAAATGCACCTGCACTGTGATAGTCTCAGAGGTCCGTTAAAAGCGCAGAGAGCATCATGAAGAACAAGGAACACACCAGGCAGGTCCGAGATACTGTTGTGAAGAAGTTTAAAGCCGGATTTGGATACAAAAGATTTCCCAAGCTTTAAACATCCCAAGGAGCACTGTGCAAGCGATAATATTGAAATGGAAGGAGTATCAGACCACTGCAAATCTACCAAGACCTGGCCGTCCCTCTAAACTTTCAGCTCATACAAGAAGACTGATCAGAGATGCAGCCAAGAGGCCCATGATCACTCTGGATGAACTGCAGAGATCTACAGCTGAGGTGGGAGACTCTGTCCATAGGACAACAATCAGTCGTATATTGCACAAATCTGGCCTTTACGGAAGAGTGGCAAGAAGAAAGACATTTCTTAAAGATATCCATAAAAAGTGTTGTTTAAAATTTGCCACATGCCACCTGGAGACACACCAAACATGTGGAAGAAGGTGCTCTGGTCAGATGAAACCAAAATTGAACTTTTTGGCAACAATGCAAAACGTTAGGTTTGGCGTAAAAGCAACACAGCTCATCACGCTGAACACACCATCCCCACTGTCAAACATGGTGGTGGCAGCATCATGGTTTGGGCCTGCTTTTCTTCAGCAGGGACAGGGAAGATGGTTAAAATTGATGGAAGATGGATGGAGCCAAATACAGGACCATTCTGGAAGAAAACCTGATGGAGTCTGCAAAAGACCTGAGACTGGGACGGAGATTTGTCTTCCAACAAGACAATGATCCAAAACATAAAGCAAAATCTACAATGGAATGGTTCAAAAATAAACATATCCAGGTGTTAGAATGGCCAAGTCAAAGTCCAGACCTGAATCCAATCGAGAATCTGTGGAAAGAACTGAAAACTGCTGTTCACAAATGCTCTCCATCCAACCTCACTGAGCTCGAGCTGTTTTGCAAGGAGGAATGGGAAAAAATTTCAGTCTCTCGATGTGCAAAACTGATAGAGACATACCCCAAGCGACTTACAGCTGTAATCGCAGCAAAAGGTGGAGCTACAAAATATTAACTTAAGGGGGCTGAATAATTTTGCACGCCCAATTTTTCAGTTTTTGATTTGTTAAAAAAGTTTGAAATATCCAATAAATGTCGTTCCACTTCATGATTGTGTCCCACTTGTTGTTGATTCTTCACAAAAAATACAGTTTTATATCTTTATGTTTGAAGCCTGAAATGTGGCAAAAGGTCGCAAAGTTCAAGGGGGCCGAATACTTTCGCAAGGCACTGTATAACCCTACCCTAACAACCAAACAAGAAACAGGTGATACCAATCAGACAAAACCAAAGGAACACAGAACAACGGATCGGTGATAGCTAGTAGACCGGCGACGACGGCCGCCGAGCGCCACCCGAACAAGAAGGGGAGTCACCTTCGGTAATATTCGTGACAGTACCCCCCCCCCCTGACGCGCAGCTCCCACAGTGCGCCAACGCTGGCCTCGGGGACGACCCGGGGGCCGAGGCACTGGGCGATCCGGACGGAGGCGATGGAACTCTCTCAACATAGATGGATCAAGAATATCCCTCACCAGAACCCAGCACCTCTCCTCCGGACCTTACCCCTCCCAGTCAACGAGGTACTGCAAGCCCCTCACCCGGCGTCTCGAGTCCAGAATAGCTCGTATCTTGTATGCCGGGGACCCCTCGATGTCCAGAGGGGGCGGAGGAACCTCCGGAACCTCACCTTCCTGCATGGGACCAGCTACCACCGGCCTGAGAAGAGACACATGAAACGAGGGGTTAATACGATAATACGAAGGAAGTAATAATCGATAACAAACCTCGTTTATTCTCCTCAGGACTTTAAATGGCCCTATACACTGCGGACCCAGCTTCCGGCAGGGCAAGCGGAGGGGCAGGTTTCGGGTCGAGAGCCAGACCCTGTCCCCAGGTGCAAACACGGGGGCCTCACTGCGGTAACGGTCAGCGCTCTTCTTCTGCCTTTCACTTGCTTGGCGTAATGACTCTTGGACAGCCCTCCAGGTCTCCTTAGAGCGCTGCACCCACTCCTCCACCGCAGGAGCCTCAGTCTGGCTCTGATGCCACGGTGCCAGGACTGGCAGGTACCCCAACACGCACTCAAATGGTGACATGTTGGTAGAGGAGTGGCTTAGTGAGTTCTGGGCTATTTCTGCCCAGGGAATATATCTCGCCCACTCCCCTGGCCGGTCCTGGCAATACAACTGCAGAAACCTACCCACCTCCTGGTTCAGTAAGAAAATCCACCGATAGATGGGTCCACGGCCGTTGCGGAACGGGAAGAGGTTGTAATTTACCTCGTGACAGGTGTCTAGGAGCCTTACTCTGGGCGCACACCGAACAGGAGGAGACATAGAATCGCACATCCCTCCTCAAAGTGGGCCACCAGTACTTCCTCTGAAGACCTCGCACTGTCCTAAAAATACCTGGGTGACCCGACGAGGGTAGACAATGAGCCCATCAAATCAAATGATCACGAACAGCCAGCGGCACGTACCTACGACCCTCTGGACACTGTGGAGGCGCAAGTTCCTCCCTTAGCGCCCGCTCAATGTCCGCGTCCACATCCCATACTACTGGTGCCACCAGCTTAACTGCCGGAATGATGGGAGTAGGATCGATGGACCTGTCTTCAGTGTCATAGAGTCTTGACAGCGCGTCAGCCTTAGTGTTGAGGGAACCTGGTTTAGACGAGATAGTGAAATGAAATCTGGTGAAAAATATGGCCCACCTTGCCTGACGAGGATTCAGTCTCCTAGCTGATCGGATATACTCCAGGTTACGATGGTCAGTCCAGATAAGGAAAGTGTGCTTAGCCCCCTCAAGCCAGTGTCTCCACACCTTCAGGGCCTTAACCATAGCCAACAACTCCCTATCCCCCACATCATAATTCCGCTCCGCTGGCCCGAGTTTCTTCGAAAAAAAGGCACAGGGGCGGCGCTTCGGTGGCGCACCCGAACGCTGTGAGAGCACCGCTCCAACCCCAGCCTCGGATGCGTCCACCTCTACTATAAACGCCAAAGAAGGGTCCGGATGCGCCAACACCGACGCCTCAGTGAACATCGCCTTCAACTTACAAAAAGCTCCGTCCGCCTCTGCTGACCACTGTAAACGCTCCGGCCCCCCTTTCAGCAGTGAGGTAATAGGGGCAGCTACCTGAACAAAACCCCGGATAAACCTCCGGTAGTAATTGGCAAACCCCAAGAACCGCTGCACCTCCTTTACCGTGGTCGCAGTCGGCCAATTACGCACGGCCTTTACGCGGTCACCCTCCATTACCAACCCAGAGCTGGAAATGCGATAACCCAGGAAGGAAACTGGTCGTTTGGAAAACTCACATTTCTCCGCTTTCACATACAGGTCATGCTCCAGCAGTCGTCTAAGAACCTTGCGCACCAGAGATACATGCGCAGTGCGTGTAGCGGAGTAGATCAAAATATCGTAAATATACACCACTACACCCTGTCCGTGCAGGTCTCTGAGAATCTCATCCACGAAGGATTGAAATATAGCTGGAGCATTCTTTAAACCGTATGGCATGACGAGGTACTCATAATGGCCAGAAGTAGTGCTAAATGCAGTTTTCCACTCATCTCCATCCCGAATATGCACCAGATTATAAGCACTCCTGAGATCCAGTTTAGTGAAGAACTGCGCTCAGTGAAATGATTCCACTGCCGTAGCAATGAGAGGTAGTGGGTAACTAAAACCCACCGTGATGGAATTTAGACCTCTATAATCAATACATGGACGCAAACCACCATCTTTTTTCATCACAAAAAAGAAACTCGAAGAGACAGGTGACATGGAGGGCCGAATGTACCCCTGTCCCAGAGCCTCGGTGATATAAGTTTCCATAGCCACCGTCTCCTCCTGAGACAAAGGATACACATGACTCCTGGGGAGTGCAGCGTTACCCTGGAGGTTTATCACGCAATCCCCCTGCCTATGGGGTGGTAATTGGATCGCCTTCTTTTTACTGAAAACGATAGCCAAATCGTCATACTCAGCTGGAATGCGCACGGTGGAAACCTGGTCTGGAATCTCCACCGTTGTCGCACCGATGGAAACCCCTACACACCTGCCTGAACACTCATCAGACCACCCCTGGAGAGTTCCCTGTTTCCACGAAATCGTAGGATTATGAATAGCTAGCCAGGGAATCCCCAGCACCACTGGAAATGCAGGTGAATCAATAAGGAACAAACTCATTCGCTCCTTGTGATTCCCCTGCGTAATCATCTCCAACGAAATTGTGGCTTTCCTCACCAGCCCTGACCCTAATGGTCGACTATCTAAAGAGTGCACGGAATCCTCAACCTCTGAGCGAGTCCGCGATCTATAAAGTTTCCAGCTGCGCCTGAATCTACCAGTGCCTTATGCTGGAGAGAAGGAGAATAATTAAGGAAACAAATTAATAAGAACATGTGACCAACAGGAAACTCTGGGAGAGTGTGGTGCTTACTCACCTGGGGTGACCGAGGAGTGTTCTGCCTGCCTTCTCGATTCCCAGATGAATTCCTCCAGCACCGACCAGACGTGTGCCCTCTCCGGCCACAACTGGTACAGGAGGAGCTTCCTCCTCCGATCTCCCTAGACGCGGTCCCTCCTAGCTCCATCGGGATAGGAGCAGGAGGGTCAGGAGGTAGAACTGACAGGACCCTTTCAGAACGTCCGCGAGCAGCTAGCAGATGGTCCAACCGGATCGACAGGTCTATCAGTCCATCCAGGCTAAGTGTAGTGTCCCAACAGGCCAGCTCCCTGCGGACGTCCTCTCTCAGGCTACATCTGTAATGGTCTATCAGGGCCCTGTCGTTCCACCCTGCTCCAGCGGCCAAGGTCCGGAACTCCAGCGCGAAGTCCTGCGCGCTCCTCGTCCCCTGACTGAGATGGAACAATCTCTCACCCGCCGCTCGACCTTCTGGAGGGTGATCGAACACGGCCCTGAAACGGGTAATGGGTAATTGTCCTTCGGTGAGTCGGGCACGTTATAGACCGCATTAGCCCATTCCAGGGCTCTACCCGTAAGACATGTGATGAGGACCCACACTCTCTCCTCGTCCGAGGGAGCCGGCCGAACGGTGGCCAGGTAGAGGTCTAGTTGAAGCAGGAATCCCTGGCACCCTGTCGCTGCTCCATCGTACTCCCTCGGAGGCGTAATGCGCAGAGGGCTGGAACCGGATCCAGATGGGGGAGATGGTAGAGTTGCTGGTGGGAGGGTCGGTGGGGTAGTAGGGAGACCATTCATCTCCCAACGATCCATCCTCTCCATCATTTGATCCATCGCTGATCCTAGGCGATGGAGGATGGACGTGTGATGAAGGACTCTCTCCTCCATAGTGGGAAGAGGAGTGGTCGCTGCTCCTGCTGACTCCATATCGTGGTGCGGGCTTCTGTTTATGGCAAATGAGTGAGGAGGTGTGGAGTCAGGCGCAGAGAGCAAAAGATGTGGGAAAAAACACGCTTTAATGTCCCGGAAAAATAACATGAACAAAAGTAGGAAAACAAATGATCAGAAATATTAACGGACAGCGCGAAACCCAAAATACAAACAAAATACACTCAAACATAGAACAGACGAACAAGCCCGCACAAAACAGAAGCGGGCTGAACAAACTATATATAACCCTACCCTAACAACCAAACAGGAAACAGTTGATACCAATCAGACAAAACCAAAGGAACACAGAACAACGGATCGGTGATAGCTAGTAGACCGGCAACGACGACCGCCGAGTGCCACCCGAACAAGAAGGGGAGTCACCTTCGGTAATATTCGTGACAACCCTTGGGTACAGATACCTTGAAAACAAGGTTCAGGGAAGATAAGATCATTGAGCCCTGCTAGCTTGCTATCTGTCAGCTTTAGGTACAATGCCTTCAGAAAGTGGTCATAGACGTTGACTTATTCCACATTTTGTTGTGTTATAGCCTAGAATTCAAAAAGGATTAAATATATGTTTTTCTCTCACCCACCTCCACACAATACCACATAATGACAGTGGCATGTTACAAAAAAGGCTAATTTATTGAACATGAAATACAGAAATATCTAATTTACATAAGTATTCACACCCCTGAGTCAATAGATGTTAGAAATACCTTTGGCAGCGATTACAGCTGTGAGTCTTTCTGGGTAAGTCTCTAGAGTTTTGCACACCTGGATTGTACAATAGTTGCACATTATTCTTTTTAAAATTCATCAAGCTCTGTTAAGTTGGTTGTTGCTCATTGCTAAACAGCTATTTTCAAGTCTTTCCATAGATTTTCAAGCCGATTTGAGTCGAAATTGTAACTATGTCACTCAGGAACATTCAATGACGTCTTGGTAAGCAACTCCAGTGTATATTTGGCCTTGTGTTTTAGACTATTGTCATGCTGAAAGGTGCATTTGTCTCCCAGTGGCTGTTGGAAAGCAGACAGAACCAGGTTTTCCACTAGGATTTTGCCTGTGCTTAGTTCTATTCCGTTTCTTTTTATCCAAAAAACTCCCTAGTCCTTGCCGATAACAAGCATACATATAACACGATGCAGCTACCACCATGCTTGAAAACATGAAGAGTGGTACTCAGTGGTGATTTGTGTTAGATTTTCACCAAACATAACACTTTGTATTCAGGACATAAATATTAATTTCTTAGCCAATTTGTTTTATGTCTTACTATAGTGCCTTATTGCAAACAGGATGCATGTTTGTAATATTTTTTATTCTGTACAGGTTTCCTTCTTTTCATTCTGTCATTTAGGTTAGTATTATGGATTAACTACATTGTTGTTGATCCATACTCTGTTTTCTCCTATCACAGCCATTCAACTCTGTAATGGTTCTAAAGTCACCCTTGGCCTCATGGTGAAATCCCTGAGCGGTTTCCTTCCTTTCCGGCAACTGAGTTAGGAAGGACGCGTGTGTCTTTGTAGTGACTGGGTGTATTGATACACCATCCAGTGTAATTTAATAACTTCACCATACTCAAATGGATATTCAATGTCTGCTTTTTTTACCCATCTACCAATAGGTGCCCTTCTTTGTGAGGCATTGGAAAACCTTCCTGGTTTTTGTGGTTTGCAGGGGTTAGGGTTAGGGTTCCTGGTTTGCAGGGGCGTGCCGTGGTTCTGGGGCCTGGGCCTTCAGTGAAGTCCTACACAGTCCCACCCAAACTAATCTACCTCTTATTACCATCATTATGATACCATGGCTCTAGACACTATACATTTAGACAGAAACGCAGTATAACCAGGCTTTGCTTCACCTTGAAATTGAAATTTCTATTCCGAGAATTGCAGGGGAAGAGTACAATACAGTACAGTTCAACTAATAGGCAAGAACATAGTCGAGTGCAACAGAGTTATATTAATATTCTTCTTCTATCCATTTCTGGTCCACAAACTTGGAGCTTTAAGTCCCCCCCCCCCCCAAAAAAAATACAATGTGTTCACTAAACAGCGCATTGTCGCACCCAAAGCAGTTTCACCGTGATGATAAAGATATAGGGACTTTTCCCTTCAAAATCAGTCATAGCATACATTACAGTCAGTTCTGTTTTTAGCTTGGATAGGTCGAACAGTGTTCCGTGACTCTCTGTTAAGCTGGAGAAGGCTGTTTGCTGGATTTTTTTCCGGTAGGTCTGAAAGTGCTGGGGGTCCAGGAGGGAGAGAAACATACATTTTTCGTGGTCTTGAAACCTGTTTTGTATCTGGCAAAGAATGTTGTCCAGAATATTGCTGTGGAGTTGTTGGTAGTATGTGCGAGGGTCTCCTTGTGCTGGGCCTCTGCGTGCGCTGGGTGAACTTGAGATGCGCGCTGTCATCGTAGATTTGACTGAACCTGCGCCTCTCTCGCTCAATTGTGTCACAAAACTCGTTCACCCTTGTCAGGCAGAATTGTACATCCAAAGTTTGTTTCTGTAGAATTCCAAAAAGCACATCCGAATAAGTAAAAATCCTGTTGAATGTTTCAAGCAAAAAACAAAACTCAAAATCATCCAAACGTGCATTAAATCCATCAGCCATAAGCACAGTATCCCCGTCATGGTCATCATGATGTTCCAGTAAGTGGTTAAACAGCTCCTTTAGGGCAACTCTCTTTTCAAAGACTGCATTGACCAATCTAGATGTATATTGCCACCTCGTTGGTGCAACCTTAGGAAGACAACGCTTGCAGATGTCATCCAGCAGTTGAAAAATGCTGCAAGGCCATTGAGGTTGGCAAAGAAGACCTTGCATTCTTTAAGCTTTGAGGCTCCTTGAGTCAGTACTAAATGTAGTCGATGTGCATAACAGTGAATGAATAAGGCCATCGGTGCCCTCTCCTTAACTTTAGCCTGCACCCCATTGAGTCCAGATGCCATGAATGCCGCGCCATCAAAACACTGTGCCACAACTTTATCCAGACTACATTCATTTTCCTCCAAGAAACGGAAAATAAGAGCGGCAATGTCATCAGCTCGCTTGCCGCTTGTCACATCTTCAAATCGGATAAATCGCTCCTCGCAGGATGAGTGAGAGCTGTGCTGCATTTCCCACATCTGTTGTCTCGTCCACCATAACAGCAACAAAGGGAGCTTTTTTAATCTCCATTTTGATCTCTTCTCCCATCACTTTAGCAATAGCATAAATTAGGTCATTTTGTATTTTGCCTGACGTCCCAATGAACACTTTGTTAGTGGACAGGTGGTATTTTAAATCTCTGTTGCTTTCAGAAAGAAAAGAAAGAAGCTCCACGTAGTTCCCTTTGTTTGTGGAGTCAGCACTTTCATCGTGTCCCCTAAATGAAAGTTCCTGTTTACCCAAAAACATGACACAATCAATGAGTCTTTTCAATATTTCCCTATTTTTCTTCACCTTTTCATTGTGCAGCTCCGTTGCCCTGCGCGCTTGTTCGTTGAACTGTAGATCCACTCAGGTGTCCCCAAAAGTTTTCAAAAGCACCATTGCTTGAAAGTGCCCAGCCGTACTTTGGTGTCTCGTTGCTGCCTTGCTTAGACAACTCAAGTTTGCAAAGCCAGTGTGGCTCCAAACACCAAATTGATCACTTGCAAATAATAGGCATTCCCAGCAGTACAGTTTGCAGTGCTTCTCGGAGCCTGTGAGCCATTGATAGCGCTCGTAGTTGGAACTTTGAAAGTGGCGAACGAACCCCTTTCCCACCTGTGACAGGCTTTGTAGCGTCGGCGTCGGGCGACCTCTCCTTACAATGTCTAACTTTTCTTGAAAAGTTCGTCTTGAGAATGGCGTTATAATTATATCCTCGACCAAATCAATATCTTCTCCTCCTTCCGCCATTGTGGGTTGGAAAAACAGCTTAGTAGTACGCAAATTAATTTGTTTATCAAATTCAGTTTCCTAGTTCTAGTATTCTGCATATACCTGCCCATAGGACCTGCCTCTCAATATTGGTAATCCAATCAAAAGACGAGCACGCACTACGCCTGCTAGCTGGCTCCTGTGTAGCACTGGAGCCAGCCAGCAGACGTACAATAGCCAACTCTAAAGCTGATTGGTTGACACTAAAGTTTCATTTCCATTCACTTTAAGCTACAAGCGCCCGCACTGTTGATTCTGACGGCCTGAGGGCAGATTTTAGACCCCTGGCAACACATGATGGCTGAATATGATTGGATAAAAGATCTAACATAAAGACCAGCCCTCCAAATCTCAACCTGGGGCTGGAAGCAGTGCAACCAAGAGGAAAGCTATGAAATGAAGATTATAACTCTTACTCTGGGGAATAATTTAATACATATTTGTGGGAAAATATATTTAAAAAAATATATATCTCCTGCTGATGTTTTTAGGCCAGCAAAGAAGGCCTTGCTGGCCCTGACGGCCCACCACTGTATGTTTGAAATTCACTGCTCGACCTTAATTAATTGTGTGGGGTACAGAGATGAGTTAGTAATTCAAAAACATGTTAAACACTATTATTGCACACAGTGAGTCCATGCATCTTATTATGTGACTTGTTTCCAAATGTTTCCAAACGTATTTAGGCTTGACATAACGGGTTTTCATACTTATTGACTCAAGACATTTTGTAAACATTTCTAAAAACATAATTCCACTTTGATATTTTGGGATACTGTGTGTAGGGCAGTGGCACAGCATCTCAATTTAATCAATTTTGTATGCCAATTTTAGAAAACTGCTAATCCTAAAAAACCTTAACAAATTGTATGGAAAGTATATTCTGCAGATGTTAACTAAGCTAGCTAGCTAGCTAGCCTAGTTGGTAGGCCTACCAAAAACCACAGCTAACATTTACTAGCTAGCTAGCTAGTTAGTTTTTGGTATTCTGCTGGACAATTTAGGTAGTTGGCTACCTACCTATGCTAAATTGTCCAGCACAATTTCTGTATCGAAAAGCAAAACAAATTACATGGGAAAACTTACCTTCCCTGTCCTATGTGGATGTTTTTGTCTCATCTACAACACTGTTTCTTTTGCGGCAATCTCTTATGTCTGGATTTTGCACTCAACCTTTTTTTAGATCCTAGTTATTTGCACACTGTCACTATGATACCCATGTCAACATAAAGTGTGATTGCATTCGAGGACATCAATATTTCGAGCACGTTGTGCAGATGGGAAGATCTTGACATGAAGCCTTAATAATAAATAAATAAATGCACCAATCCATCACGTCCACCAGTGAGAATGTTCTTCTACCATGTAACCCTTGCAAAAGGTTACATTATGAAATAAGAGGTTGTCTTATGACCATTTTAAGTGCATTTATAAACCATTATTGGAACCTGGTAATATTAGGATGTAGGATGGGACATAAACTTAACAACCTCAATTACTAATTTATCTGATCAGGGGATTCACTAGGAATAGAAACAAATTCACTGGGAATACAACAAAGTTTGGTCCAACTCAGATGTTAGGTTCTATATTTATTGAATATTATATGAATCTTATAAAATAAATTTGCTAATTTGGGTGCAATCATTTGTTGTCACGACTTCCGCCGAAGTTGGCTCCCCTGCCTGTTCGGGCGGTGCTCGGCGGTCGTCGTCACCGTCCTACTAGTCACTACCGATCCCTTTTTCATTTGTCTGTTGGTTTTGTCTTATTAGTTTCACCTGTGTGTATTTTAGTTTAATTAGCGTCCTTATATATAGTAGGTTGTTCCGCCCTTGTTTTGTGCGGGATTGTTTTTTGTTACTCTGTTGTATGGTGGTTTTCGTGTGTTTATTCTCCGGACTATTTTGGTCCTGTGTTTTGGGCTGGTCAGTTGTATGCGCCCTGTGTGTTGGCGTGACCGTTTTTTGTGCGCCGGAGAATAAATTGACAATCTACTGAACCCTGCTCTCTGCGCCTGATTCCACCCACCACTCCTAGTAAAACGTGACATTTGTCTTAATTTCTCAGAGATCAAAATATATTTCCACAAAATAATTTCCCGGGAATTCTAGTCTTATCTGTTTCTAATGACAGAAACAATTTCAGAACAATCTGAAATGGTGGGTGTCGAAATCCAATTTGTTGTGCTTTTTGATGTGGAACGATCCAGGATCTATTGTTTCTCAGCTCCCAATACGTGACCTTTCTTACATTAAGATTGCATTTTAAAGAGACCGCTAGCTGTTGTAGATCCATGCTTATTTAAACCCTTTTTTAAAAATCTTAATGAGCACCTTTTGGTTCTTCCTGCTTGGCTGGTTTAATCTCTAGCCTACTGTAAATGTAATTGTATTTTTTTTCAAACCACCTCTGCTTGCCTTGTCTCCCCTTGTGTACTAGTCATTACAGCTGGGGTAAACACATAGGCAGTATTGTTCTAAAGCCTTGTATTGAATTACATCCATACCCCATCCATCATCGTCTGTTATGACAAACCAGTGTGTGATGGGATGGTTCATCTCTGCACTCTGTGTCATAACAGAAGGCCATACATAACAATTGACAACCAATAACATCTAGAATGCAGACATTTCCGTATCCACTCACTGTTCATATTGGCAGCAGCAGGAACATATTAGTTTGCAAAGGGTGAATTGGAATGAACTCACAAAGGAAAAGAGAGAGAGAGAGAGGGAGAGCAACAATTTGGCTATTAACAATCAGGTTAAGATTAAGGAGAATGTTCCACATGAGCTGCCCATGCAGATTACATATAGAGAAATCTTATTGTTTTATTGTTTTAGGTCCAATTGCAGTGTAGAAATTATGAAGGTTGTAAAAATACCAAAACGAATTGAGGTAGATGTTTTTTTTTTTTTAAGCCGACAGATTAAATCTTCTTACCCATTGAGATGTACCTGAAGGCCATAATGGGCTTTACTGGTGCTGAGTACAGATGGTAGTAGGAGAGATAAAACCCTGCTATGTGCCAGGGAGAAATCCTTGCCTTTTTGGAGACCATCTGTTTTCTGAGATCTGATGACTCGGAAAACAGGTGGTCTCCAAAAGCTGTCATTGATTAAATTTCCACGACATGACATTGTGTTTAAATGTTTGGCAAATGGTACCGTTTAATTCCACAGTGCAGTGGACTTACAAATCAACAAATAAATCATTCACACCAAATTAGTGAGTGGTTTTAGTATAGATTTGTAGTTTCCACTTAATTGTATCTGTTTCCTTGGGATTCATTAAAACAAGCACTAGGAATCATAGATGCCACTTGTCATTCTGATAATATATAGCCTTCAGTCTTCAGGGCCTCAACCAAAAGCCAACAATACTCAATGAAATGTTAAATTTGAGAGGTCACAAGTATATTTTGAGTTAATTGCACAGGTCAGTGGACCTGGAGTTAGGTCAGAGACGTGTCCTTAGTTACCAGAGCTCAGAGGTATAATCAGCTGTGGAGTTAAGATATATTATTTTCCAGCTGCTGCTCTGCTGGCCCAGCCATCTTCCACATGGGTGCTTGTAAACTTTTAACCTGTCCTTTTTATTGGGGGTCAAGAATGCCAGGAACCCATCTGCATTGTCAACCCTGTGTAAAAAAAGAGAGAAAGAAAAACATTGACAAGGATTGTCTTTGTAATAGCCAGATGTGCCCCAAGATTAGAATAAGTACATTTATCTGTTTCTCTGTTTTTGTATGTTGTCATTTAGGAAGTATTTCCTTCATTTGGTTTATTGTTGTAAGTTACAGCTGTAACCTTTATGCTGACAGTTTACCAAGAGGCATGATACATTTATACATTTTGTGTTTTTGTGTTAGGTTTTTTCGTAGCCTAATTATTACCAATTGTTCTTTATGAGGTCCTGGAATTGACATATTTTGTAAATCAAACAAATAACAATTGACTTAATATAGTATTATTTGGAATTCATTAGGAATTAAGTAAAATTACACACAGTAGGTACATTTTAGACTTTTGGCCTTGTTAGTGGCCAAGCCCCACCTACAAAATGCAGCATGAAAGCAAAGGGAGATAAGGTAGGGAGAGAGAAAGATAGGGAGTGAAAGAAAGATTGGTTGGAGGGGGGAAGTGGTGGTGGAGGGGGTGATGTGAGAGAGGAGAGGAGGCTAAAAAGATGTGGGAGTGAGTGGTAAAGAAACAAGACAGCTGGAACGGTAGGGTAATATGTTTTCAGAGGGAGGGAGGGAGGGAGGGAGGGGGCCAAACTGACTGTTTGTACTGTATTAGAGAGTATGACACAGTTGCAAAATTGGATCATTTTAGCCAATCGGACAAAGGCCCTGGCCCCTACCCCCTCTGAATGAAGATGTCAAAGGTCGCTGACCTCTTCCATTTCTAGGCATTGATCCCTCCGCTGGAGGTGGGGTTTCTTTCCTCCTTCAAGCAAAGCACTCACAGATCAGCTGTTATACAGTATTTTAGTTTCTTACACCAGAATATTCTTCACAACATGGTATGTTGTTGACAGCATATATTATACAGTATATTTTATATTTAGAGACTGGACAATGGGACTGTGTAATAGACAGGTAAGCCTCAAAGTGCAAAGACTAACTGTATAGCGCGAAAAATAAGGGTTCAAAGCCTGTTTCTCCTGTTTGACATTTTTCCCAAATCCATTTGTAGTTAGTTGTAAGTGGGTATTTATGGGTGGAAACAACTTTGTATTGAACTCGACTCTCGTCTTTCCGTACTCGGACAGAACTCCATCCCATATGGTGTTTCTCACCAAAAACACTGTCAGTCCTGTCTACTGAAAATCCTTGATTGCTTGATGGCTGAAACTATCTTTGTCATAAAGAGGCTGACCATTCCAGTAATCAATAATGCCATATAATTCATACAATGCAACTGAGGGGTATACGACAAAGCAGGATTAATGAGTTAGCCAGCTAAACTTAGATATGTGTTGTTGGTTGTTGAGTCAATTAGACTATGCCCATATCAAGCTTGTCTTTCCAAAAAAATAAGAAGTTATTTCGGAATATTTAGTTAGATAGCTAACTCATTGATCTTGCTTTGGAGTAGACCCCTTTATTCTTATCAACTGTTCTTAGCAATGAGCTAGGTCACTGCTGTTCCAAATTTCTGTCTGACCATGAAGTTGTTGTGCTGGGTCTGGGTGCGAGCCCACTTCACTCCCTGGTATTTACGATGGGCCAAACAGTGAAGGGGAAACCTCTATGGACGAGCTGAAACACCTCCCAGCAACAACCCTCCTCTCACTCAGCGCTGAGCTGTTGACAAGGCTTTTATGATGTATGGGACAGGAGGAACATTAAGACAGCTAGAACACGCAGTACGTAATACAAACCCGAAGATCCTAGTCTGTTTATGAGGGAAGTGGAAAAGCAGACTGGGAAAAGACGTCAATTCAGCGTTGATTCAATGCAATTTCATTGGAATGACGTGGAAACAACGTTGGTTCACCCAATGTGTGCCCAGTGAGAGTGGAGTCTCTGCACACTTCAGTCAGATGTAATTTCAGTTTTAGTTTGCTTTGTCAGAGCTTTGTCAGAGCATCAGTTTGTGGGGCACCATATTCTCTACAGTGTACAACTACTAGCCAGAACCTCATGCACTATAGGACCAGGCTCCGTTACAGACACCCCTTTGACTGAGTGAGTCTGTGTCCATGGACTGTAGTGATGAACGGCAGTGATGGATGTCACTTCCTGTTGTCCTGCTGGTTATCTCAGGTCCTGACATGAAGGACAGCACCTTATCTCTCATCACTGTAATCCCTGTCCATCCCCCACCACCCTCCCCACGTCCACCCTCTCACACCCCATTCCTCCCCTCTCATCATCCTCCTCCTCAGCAGCTTTTCTGAAGGCTATCCCTCCCATCTTCCCCCTCAAATCCTCCAGGCGTCCACATGCTTCCCAGCCAAAACAGTTCGGTAGAGTTTGAATATATTATGACGACATTTTGTGATGTTTTTGTTCGTTTTGGTCATCGGTGAGGGTTTTTTCAGCTGTTCGGTCACGCAACATTTTTTTTTTAGAGGCAAGCCGAAGTTCAGAACCGAAATGTAATAAAAGTGTGTGGTTGTGTAGACAGATTTGAAGGTGTTATGCCAGGTGCAGCGAAATGCTTGTGTTACTAGCTCCAACAGTACAGTAGAATGTCTTGTGTTACAAGCTCCAACAGTACAGTAGAATGTCTTGTGCTACTAGCTCCAACAGTGCAGTAGAATGTATTGTGTTACTAGATCCAACAGTACAGTAGAATGTCTTGTGTTACTAGCTCCAACAGTACAGTAGAATGTCTTGTGTTACCAGCTCCAACAGGCCAGTAGAATGTCTTGTGTTAATAGCTCCCAACAGTACAGTAGAATGTCTTGTGTTACTATTTCCAACAGGGCTGTAGAATGTCTTGTGTTATTAGCTCCAACAGTACAGTAGAATGTCTTGTGTTACTAGCTCCAACAGGTCAGTGGAATGTCTTGTGTTACTAGCGCCAACGGGGCAGTAGAATGTCTTGTGTTACTAGCTCCAACAGTACACTAGAATGTCTTGTGTTACAAGCTCCAACAGTACAGTATAATGTATTGTGTTACAAGCTCCAACATTGCAGTAGAATGTCTTGTGTTACTAGCTCCAGCAATACAGTCGAATGGCTTGTGTTACTAGCTCCAACAGTATATTAGAATGTCTTGTGTTACTAGCTTCAACACGCCAGTAGAATGTCTTGTGTTACTAGCTCCAACAGGCCAGTAGAATTTCTTGTGTTACTAGCTCCAACAGTACAGTAGAATGTCTTGTGTTACTATTTCCAACAGGGCTGTAGAATGTCTTGTGTTAATAGCTCCAACAGTACAGTAGAATGTCTTGTGTTAATAGCTCCAACAGTACAGTAGAATGTCTTGTGTTGCGAGCTTCAACAGGCCAGTAGAATGTCTTGTGTTACTAGCTCCAACAGTACAATATAATGTCTTGTGTTACCAGCTTCAACAGGCCAGTAGAATGTATTGTGTTACTTGTTCCAACAGTACAGTAGAATGTCTTGTGATACTAGCTCCAACAGTACAGTATAATGTCTTGTGTTACCAGCTTCAACAGGCCAGTAGAATGTCTTGTGTTACTAGCTCCAACAGTACAGTAGAATGTCTTGTGTTACTAGCTTCAACAGGCCAGTAGAATGTCATGTGCTACTTGCTCCAACAGTACAGTAGAATGTCTTGTGTTACTAGCTCCAACAGTACAGTAGAATGTCTTGTGTAACCAGCTTCAACAGGCCAGTAGAATGTCTTGTGTTACTAGCTCCAACAGTACAGTAGAATGTCTTGTGTTACTAGCTCCAACAGTACAGTAGAATGTCTTGTGTTACTAGCTCCAACAGGCCAGTAGAATGTCTTGTGTTACTAGCTCCAACAGGGCTGTAGAATGTCTTGTGTTAGTAGCTCCAACAGTACAGTAGAATGTATTGTGTTACTAGCTCCAACAGTACAGTATAATGTATTGTGTTGCTAGCTCCAACAGGTCAGTAGAATGTCTCTTGTTACTAGCTGCAACAGTACAGTATAATGTATTGTGTTACAAGCTCCAAAATTGCAGTAGAATGTCTTGTGTTACTAGCTCCAGCAATATTGTCGAATGGCTTGTGTTACTAGCTCCAACAGTACAGTAGAATGTCTTGTGTTACCAGCTTCAACAGGCCAGTAGAATGTATTGTGTTACCAGCTTCAACAGGCCAGTAGAATGTCTTGTGTTACTAGCTCCAACAATACAGTAGAATGTCTTGTGTTACCAGCTTCAACAGGCCAGTAGAATGTCTTGTGTTACTAGATCCAACAGTACAGTAGAATGTCTTGTGTTACGAGCTCCAACAGTGCAGTAGAATGTCTTGTTACTAGCTCCAGCAATACAGTAGAATGTATTGTTTTACTAGCTCCAGCAATACAGTAGAATGTCTTGTGTTACTAGCTCCAACAGGTCAGTGGAATGTCTTGTGTTACTAGCTTCAACAGTACAGTAGAATGTATTGTGTTACAAGCTCCAACAGTGCAGTAGAATTTCTTGTGTTACTAGCTCCAGCAATATTGTCGAATGGCTTGTGTTACAAGCTCCAACAGTATATTAGAATGTCTTGTGTTACTAGCTTCAACACGCCAGTTGAATTTCTTGTGTTACTAGCTCCAACACTACAGTAGAATGTCTTGTGTTACCAGCTTCAACAGGCCAGTAGAATGTATTCTGTTACTTGCTCCAACAGTACAGTAGAAAGTCTTGTGATACTAGCTCCAACAGTACAGTATAATGTATTGTGTTACCAGCTTCAACAGGCCAGTAGAATGTCTTGTGTTACTAGCTCCAACAATACAGTAGAATGTCTTGTGTTACCAGCTTCAACAGGCCAGTAGAATGTCTTGTGTTACTAGCTCCAACAGTACAGTAGAATGTCTTGTGTTACGAGCTCCAACAGTGCAGTAGAATGTCTTGTTACTAGCTCCAGCAATACAGTAGGATGTATTGTTTTACTAGCTCCAGCAATACAGTAGAATGTCTTGTGTTACTAGCTCCAACAGGTCAGTGGAATGTCTTGTGTTACTAGCTTAAACAGTACACTAGAATGTATTGTGTTACTTGCTCCAACAGTACAGTAGAATGTCTTGTGTTACTAGCTCCAACAGGCCAGTAGAATGTCTTGTGTTACTAGCTCCAACAGGGCTGTAGAATGTCTTGTGTTAGTAGCTCCAACAGTACAGTAGAATGTATTGTGTTGCTAGCTCCAACAGGTCAGTAGAATGTCTCTTGTTACTAGCTGCAACAGTACAGTATAATGTATTGTGTTACAAGCTCCAAAATTGCAGTAGAATGTCTTGTGTTACTAGCTCCAGCAATATTGTCGAATGGCTTGTGTTACTAGCTCCAACAGTACAGTAGAATGTCTTGTGTTACCAGCTTCAACAGGCCAGTAGAATGTATTGTGTTACCAGCTTCAACAGGCCAGTAGAATGTCTTGTGTTACTAGCTCCAACAATACAGTAGAATGTCTTGTGTTACCAGCTTCAACAGGCCAGTAGAATGTCTTGTGTTACTAGATCCAACAGTACAGTAGAATGTCTTGTGTTACGAGCTCCAACAGTGCAGTAGAATGTCTTGTTACTAGCTCCAGCAATACAGTAGAATGTATTGTTTTACTAGCTCCAGCAATACAGTAGAATGTCTTGTGTTACTAGCTCCAACAGGTCAGTGGAATGTCTTGTGTTACTAGCTTCAACAGTACAGTAGAATGTATTGTGTTACAAGCTCCAACAGTGCAGTAGAATTTCTTGTGTTACTAGCTCCAGCAATATTGTCGAATGGCTTGTGTTACAAGCTCCAACAGTATATTAGAATGTCTTGTGTTACTAGCTTCAACACGCCAGTTGAATTTCTTGTGTTACTAGCTCCAACACTACAGTAGAATGTCTTGTGTTACCAGCTTCAACAGGCCAGTAGAATGTATTCTGTTACTTGCTCCAACAGTACAGTAGAAAGTCTTGTGATACTAGCTCCAACAGTACAGTATAATGTATTGTGTTACCAGCTTCAACAGGCCAGTAGAATGTCTTGTGTTACTAGCTCCAACAATACAGTAGAATGTCTTGTGTTACCAGCTTCAACAGGCCAGTAGAATGTCTTGTGTTACTAGCTCCAACAGTACAGTAGAATGTCTTGTGTTACGAGCTCCAACAGTGCAGTAGAATGTCTTGTTACTAGCTCCAGCAATACAGTAGGATGTATTGTTTTACTAGCTCCAGCAATACAGTAGAATGTCTTGTGTTACTAGCTCCAACAGGTCAGTGGAATGTCTTGTGTTACTAGCTTAAACAGTACACTAGAATGTATTGTGTTACTTGCTCCAACAGTACAGTATAATGTATTGTGTTACAAGCTCCAACAGTGCAGTAGAATTTCTTGTGTTACTAGCTCCAACAGTACAGTAGAATGTCTTGTGTTACAAGCTCCAAAATTGCAGTATATTGTCTTGTGTTACTAGCTCCAGCAATATTGTCGAATGGCTTGTGTTACTAGCTCCAACAGTATATTAGAATGTCTTGTGTTACTAGCTTCAACACGCCAGTTGAATTTCTTGTGTTACTAGCTCCAACACTACAGTAGAATGTCTTGTGTTACCAGCTTCAACAGGCCAGTAGAATGTATTGTGTTACTTGCTCCAACAGTACAGTAGAATGTCTTGTGATACTAGCTCCAACAGTACAGTATAATGTCTTGTGTTACCAGCTTCAACAGGCCAGTAGAATGTCTTGTGTTACTAGCTCCAACAGTACAGTAGAATGTCTTGTGTTACGAGCTCCAACAGTGCAGTAGAATGTCTTGTTACTAGCTCCAGCAATACAGTAGAATGTATTGTTTTACTAGCTCCAGCAGTACAGTATAATGTCTTGTGTTACTATTTCCAACAGGGCTGTAGAATGTCTTGTGTTACGAGCTCCAACAGTGCAGTAGAATGTCTTGTTACTAGCTCCAGCAATACAGTAGAATGTCTTGTGTTACTAGCTCCAACAGTACAGTAGAATGTCTTGTGTTACGAGCTCCAACAGTGCAGTAGAATGTCTTTTTTTACTAGCTCAAACAATACAGTAGAATGTATTGTTTTACTAGCTCCAGCAATACAGTAGAATGTCTTGTGTTACTAGCTCCAACAGGTCAGTGGAATGTCTTGTGTTACTAGCTTCAACAGTACACTAGAATGTCTTGTGTTACTTGCTCCAACAGTACAGTATAATGTATTGTGTTACAAGCTCCAACAGTGCAGTAGAATTTCTTGTGTTACTAGCTCCAACAGTACAGTAGAATGTCTTGTGTTACAAGCTCCAAAATTGCAGTAGAATGTCTTGTGTTACTAGCTCCAGCAATATTGTCGAATGGCTTGTGTTACTAGCTCCAACAGTATATTAGAATGTCTTGTGTTACTAGCTTCAACACGCCAGTTGAATTTCTTGTGTTACTAGCTCCAACACTACAGTAGAATGTCTTGTGTTACCAGCTTCAACAGGCCAGTAGAATGTATTGTGTTACTTGCTCCAACAGTACAGTAGAATGTCTTGTGATACTAGCTCCAACAGTACAGTATAATGTCTTGTGTTACCAGCTTCAACAGGCCAGTAGAATGTCTTGTGTTACTAGCTCCAACAGTACAGTAGAATGTCTTGTGTTACGAGCTCCAACAGTGCAGTAGAATGTCTTGTTACTAGCTCCAGCAATACAGTAGAATGTATTGTTTTACTAGCTCCAGCAGTACAGTATAATGTCTTGTGTTACTATTTCCAACAGGGCTGTAGAATGTCTTGTGTTACGAGCTCCAACAGTGCAGTAGAATGTGTTGTTACTAGCTCCAGCAATACAGTAGAATGTCTTGTGTTACTAGCTCCAACAGTACAGTAGAATGTCTTGTGTTACGAGCTCCAACAGTGCAGTAGAATGTCTTTTTTTACTAGCTCCAGCAATACAGTTGAATGTATTGTTTTACTAGCTCCAGCAATACAGTAGAATGTCTTGTGTTACTAGCTCCAACAGGTCAGTGGAATGTCTTGTGTTACTTGCTCCAACAGTGCAGTAGAATTTCTTGTGTTACTAGCTCCAGCAATACAGTCGAATGGCTTGTGTTACTAGCTCCAACAGTATATTAGAATGTCTTGTGTTACTATCTTCAACACGCCAGTAGAATGTCTTGTGTTACTAGCTCCAACAGGCCAGTAGAATTTCTTGTCTTACTAGCTCTAACAGTACAGTAGAATGTCTTGTGTTACTATTTCCAACAGGGCTGTAGAATGTATTGTGTTACTTGTTCCAACAGTACAGTAGAATGTCTTGTGATACTAGCTCCAACAGTACAGTATAATGTCTTGTGTTACCAGCTCCAACAGACCAGTAGAATGTCTTGTGTTAATAGCTCCAACAGTACAGTAGAATGTCTTGTGTTACCAGCTTCAACAGGCCAGTAGAATGTCTTGTGTTACTAGCTCCAGCAATACAGTAGCATGTCTTGTGTTACTAGCTCCAACAGGTCAGTGGAATGTCTGTTGTTACTAGCTCCAATGGGGCAGTATAATGTCTTGTTACTCGCTCCAACAGTACAGTATAATGTATTGTGTTACAACCTCCAACAGTGCAGTGGAAGTTATTGTGTTACTAGCTCCAACAGTACAGTAGAATGTCTTGTGTTACTAGCTTCAACAGGCCAGTAGAATGTTTTGTGTTTCCAGCTTCAACAGGCCAGTGGAATGTCTTGTGTTACTAGCTCCAATGGGGCAGTATAATGTCTTGTTACTCGCTCCAACAGTACAGTATAATGTTTTGTGTTACAACCTCCAACAGTGCAGTAGAAGTTCTTGTGTTACTAGCTCCAACATTACAGTAGAATGTCTTGTGTTACTAGCTTCAACAGGCCAGTTGAATGTCATGTGCTACTTGCTCCAACAGTACATTAGAATGTATTGTGTTACTAGCTCCAACAGTACAGTAGAATGTCTTGTGTTACCAGCTTCAACAGGCCAGTAGAATGTCTTGTGTTACTAGCTCCAACAGTACAGTAGAATGTCTTGTGTTACGAGCTCCAGCAATACAGTAGAATTGCTTGTGTTACTAGCTCCAACAGTATATTAGAATGTCTTGTGTTACTAGCTCCAACAGGCCAGTAGAATGTCTTGTGTTACTAGCTCCAACAGGGCTGTAGAATGTCTTGTGTTACTAGCTCCAACAGTACAGTAGAATATATTGTGTTACTAGCTCCAACAGTACAGTATAATGTATTGTGTTACTATTTCCAACAGGGCTGTAGAATGTCTTGTGTTGCTAGCTCCAACAGGTCAGTAGAATGTCTCTTGTTACTAGCTGCAACAGTACAGTAGAATGTCTTGTGTTACTTGCTCCAACAGTACAGTAGAATGTCTTGTGTTACAAGCTCCAACAGTACAGTATAATGTATTGTGTTACAAGCTCCAAAATTGCAGTAGAATGTCTTGTGTTACTAGCTCCAGCAATATTGTCGAATGGCTTGTGTTACTAGCTCCAACATTATATTAGAATGTCTTGTGTTACTAGCTTCAACACGCCAGTTGAATTTCTTGTGTTACTAGCTCCAACACTACAGTAGAATGTCTTGTGTTACCAGCTTCAACAGGCCAGTAGAATGTATTGTGTTACTTGCTCCAACAGTACAGTAGAATGTCTTGTGATACTAGCTCCAACAGTACAGTATAATGTCTTGTGTTACCAGCTTCAACAGGCCAGTAGAATGTCTTGTGTTACTAGCTCCAACAGTACAGTAGAATGTCTTGTGTTACGAGCTCCAACAGTGCAGTAGAATGTCTTGTTACTAGCTCCAGCAATACAGTAGAATGTATTGTTTTACTAGCTCCAGCAGTACAGTATAATGTCTTGTGTTACTATTTCCAACAGGGCTGTAGAATGTCTTGTGTTACGAGCTCCAACAGTGCAGTAGAATGTGTTGTTACTAGCTCCAACAGTACAGTAGAATGTCTTGTGTTACGAGCTCCAACAGTGCAGTAGAATGTCTTTTTTTACTAGCTCCAGCAATACAGTAGAATGTATTGTTTTACTAGCTCCAGCAATACAGTAGAATGTCTTGTGTTACTAGCTCCAACAGGTCAGTGGAATGTCTTGTGTTACTAGCTTCAACAGTACACTAGAATGTCTTGTGTTACTTGCTCCAACAGTACAGTATAATGTATTGTGTTACAAGCTCCAACAGTGCAGTAGAATTTCTTGTGTTACAAGCTCCAACAGTACAGTAGAATGTCTTGTGTTACTAGCTCCAGCAATACACTCGAATGTCTTGTGTTACTATCTTCAACACGCCAGTAGAATGTCTTGTGTTACTAGCTCCAACAGGGCTGTAGAATGTATTGTGTTACTTGTTCCAACAGTACAGTAGAATGTCTTGTGATACTAGCTCCAACAGTACAGTATAATGTCTTGTGTTACCAGCTCCAACAGACCAGTAGAATGTCTTGTGTTAATAGCTCCAACAGTACAGTAGAATGTCTTGTGTTACCAGCTTCAACAGGCCAGTAGAATGTCTTGTGTTACTAGCTCCAGCAATACAGTAGCATGTCTTGTGTTACTAGCTCCAACAGGTCAGTGGAATGTCTTGTGTTACTAGCTCCAATGGGGCAGTATAATGTCTTGTTACTCGCTCCAACAGTACAGTATAATGTATTGTGTTACAACCTCCAACAGTGCAGTGGAAGTTATTGTGTTACTAGCTCCAACAGTACAGTAGAATGTCTTGTGTTACTAGCTTCAACAGGCCAGTAGAATGTTTTGTGTTTCCAGCTTCAACAGGCCAGTGGAATGTCTTGTGTTACTAGCTCCAATGGGGCAGTATAATGTCTTGTTACTCGCTCCAACAGTACAGTATAATGTTTTGTGTTACAACCTCCAACAGTGCAGTAGAAGTTCTTGTGTTACTAGCTCCAACATTACAGTAGAATGTCTTGTGTTACTAGCTTCAACAGGCCAGTTGAATGTCATGTGCTACTTGCTCCAACAGTACAGTAGAATGTATTGTGTTACTAGCTCCAACAGTACAGTAGAATGTCTTGTGTTACCAGCTTCAACAGGCCAGTAGAATGTCTTGTGTTACTAGCTCCAACAGTACAGTAGAATGTCTTGTGTTACGACCTCCAGCAATACAGTAGAATTGCTTGTGTTACTAGCTCCAACAGTATATTAGAATGTCTTGTGTTACTAGCTCCAACAGGGCTGTAGAATGTCTTGTGTTACTAGCTCCAACAGTACAGTAGAATATATTGTGTTACTAGCTCCAACAGTACAGTATAATGTATTGTGTTACTATTTCCAACAGGGCTGTAGAATGTCTTGTGTTGCTAGCTCCAACAGGTCAGTAGAATGTCTCTTGTTACTAGCTGCAACAGTACAGTAGAATGTCTTGTGTTACTAGCTTCAACGGGGCAGTAGAATGTCTTGTGTTACTTGCTCCAACAGTACAGTAGAATGTCTTGTGTTACAAGCTCCAACAGTACAGTATAATGTATTGTGTTACAAGCTCCAAAATTGCAGTAGAATGTCTTGTGTTACTAGCTCCAGCAATATTGTCGAATGGCTTGTGTTACTAGCTCCAACATTATATTAGAATGTCTTGTGTTACTAGCTTCAACAGGCCAGTTTAATTTCTTGTGTTACTAGCTCCAACACTACAGAAGAATGTCTTGTGTTACCAGCTTCAACAGGCCAGTAGAATGTCTTGTGATACTAGCTCCAACAGTACAGTATAATGTCTTGTGTTACCAGCTTCAACCGGCCAGTATAATGTCTTGTGTTACTAGCTCCAACAATACAGTAGAATGTCTTGTGTTACCAGCTTCAACAGGCCAGTAGAATGTCTTGTGTTACTAGCTCCAACAGTACAGTAGAATGTCTTGTTACTAGCTCCAGCAATACAGTAGAATGTATTGTTTTACTAGCTCCAGCAATACAGTAGAATGTCTTGTGTTACTAGCTCCAACAGGTCAGTGGAATGTCTTGTGTTACTAGCTTCAACAGTACACTAGAATGTCTTGTGTTACTTGCTCCAACAGTACAGTATAATGTATTGTGTTACAAGCTCCAACAGTGCAGTAGAATTTCTTGTGTTACTAGCTCCAACAGTACAGTAGAATGTCTTGTGTTACAAGCTCCAAAATTGCAGTAGAATGTCTTGTGTTACTAGCTCCAGCAATATTGTCGAATGGCTTGTGTTACTAGCTCCAACAGTATATTAGAATGTCTTGTGTTACTAGCTTCAACACGCCAGTTGAATTTCTTGTGTTACTAGCTCCAACACTACAGTAGAATGTCTTGTGTTACCAGCTTCAACAGGCCAGTAGAATGTATTGTGTTACTTGCTCCAACAGTACAGTAGAATGTCTTGTGATACTAGCTCCAACAGTACAGTATAATGTCTTGTGTTACCAGCTTCAACAGGCCAGTAGAATGTCTTGTGTTACTAGCTCCAACAGTACAGTAGAATGTCTTGTGTTACGAGCTCCAACAGTGCAGTAGAATGTCTTGTTACTAGCTCCAGCAATACAGTAGAATGTATTGTTTTACTAGCTCCAGCAGTACAGTATAATGTCTTGTGTTACTATTTCCAACAGGGCTGTAGAATGTCTTGTGTTACGAGCTCCAACAGTGCAGTAGAATGTCTTGTTACTAGCTCCAGCAATACAGTAGAATGTCTTGTGTTACTAGCTCCAACAGTACACTAGAATGTCTTGTGTTACAAGCTCCAACATTGCAGTAGAATGTCTTGTGTTACTAGCTCCAGCAATACAGTCGAATGGCTTGTGTTACTAGCTCCAACAGTATATTAGAATGTCTTGTGTTACTATCTTCAACACGCCAGTAGAATGTCTTGTGTTACTAGCTCCAACAGGCCAGTAGAATTTCTTGTGTTACTAGCTCTAACAGTACAGTAGAATGTCTTGTGTTACTATTTCCAACAGGGCTGTAGAATGTATTGTGTTACTTGTTCCAACAGTACAGTAGAATGTCTTGTGATACTAGCTCCAACAGTACAGTATAATGTCTTGTGTTACCAGCTCCAACAGGCCAGTAGAATGTCTTGTGTTAATAGCTCCAACAGTACAGTAGAATGTCTTGTGTTACCAGCTTCAACAGGCCAGTAGAATGTCTTGTGTTACTAGCTCCAGCAATACAGTAGCATGTCTTGTGTTACTAGCTCCAACAGGTCAGTGAAATGTCTTGTGTTACTAGCTCCAATGGGGCAGTATAATGTCTTGTTACTCGCTCCAACATTACAGTATAATGTATTGTGTTACAACCTCCAACAGTGCAGTGGAAGTTATTGTGTTACTAGCTCCAACAGTACAGTAGAATGTCTTGTGTTACTAGCTTCAACAGGCCAGTAGAATGTTTTGTGTTTCCAGCTTCAACAGGCCAGTGGAATGTCTTGTGTTACTAGCTTCAACACGCCAGTTGAATTTCTTGTGTTACTAGCTCCAACACTACAGTAGAATGTCTTGTGTTACCAGCTTCAACAGGCCAGTAGAATGTATTGTGTTACTTGCTCCAACAGTGCAGTAGAATGTCTTGTGATACTAGCTCCAACAGTACAGTATAATGTCTTGTGTTACCAGCTTCAACAGGCCAGTAGAATGTCTTGTGTTACTAGCTCCAACAGTACAGTAGAATGTCTTGTGTTACGAGCTCCAACAGTGCAGTAGAATGTCTTGTTACTAGCTCCAGCAATACAGTAGAATGTATTGTTTTACTAGCTCCAGCAGTACAGTATAATGTCTTGTGTTACTATTTCCAACAGGGCTGTAGAATGTCTTGTGTTACGAGCTCCAACAGTGCAGTAGAATGTCTTGTTACTAGCTCCAGCAATACAGTAGAATGTCTTGTGTTACTAGCTCCAACAGTACACTAGAATGTCTTGTGTTACAAGCTCCAACATTGCAGTAGAATGTCTTGTGTTACTAGCTCCAGCAATACAGTCGAATGGCTTGTGTTACTAGCTCCAACAGTATATTAGAATGTCTTGTGTTACTATCATCAACATGCCAGTAGAATGTCTTGTGTTACTAGCTCCAACAGGCCAGTAGAATTTCTTGTGTTACTAGCTCCAACAGTACAGTATAATGTCTTGTTTTACCAGCTCCAACAGACCAGTAGAATGTCTTGTGTTAATAGCTCCAACAGTACAGTAGAATGTCTTGTGTTACCAGCTTCAACAGGCCAGTAGAATGTCTTGTGTTACTAGCTCCAGCAATACAGTAGCATGTCTTGTGTTACTAGCTCCAACAGGTCAGTGGAATGTCTTGTGTTACTAGCTCCAATGGGGCAGTATAATGTCTTGTTACTCGCTCAAACAGTACAGTATAATGTATTGTGTTACAACCTCCAACAGTGCAGTGGAAGTTATTGTGTTACTAGCTCCAACAGTACAGTAGAATGTCTTGTGTTACTAGCTTCAACAAGCCAGTAGAATGTTTTGTGTTTCCAGCTTCAACAGGCCAGTGGAATGTCTTGTGTTACTAGCTCCAATGGGGCAGTATAATGTCTTGTTACTCGCTCCAACAGTACAGTATAATGTTTTGTGTTACAACCTCCAACAGTGCAGTAGAAGTTCTTGTGTTACTAGCTCCAACATTACAGTAGAATGTCTTGTGTTACTAGCTTCAACAGGCCAGTTGAATGTCATGTGCTACTTGCTCCAACAGTACAGTAGAATGTATTGTGTTACTAGCTCCAACAGTACAGTAGAATGTCTTGTGTTACCAGCTTCAACAGGCCAGTAGAATGTCTTGTGTTACTAGCTCCAACAGTACAGTAGAATGTCTTGTGTTACGACCTCCAGCAATACAGTAGAATTGCTTGTGTTACTAGCTCCAACAGTATATTAGAATGTCTTGTGTTACTAGCTCCAACAGGGCTGTAGAATGTCTTGTGTTACTAGCTCCAACAGTACAGTAGAATATATTGTGTTACTAGCTCCAACAGTACAGTATAATGTATTGTGTTACTATTTCCAACAGGGCTGTAGAATGTCTTGTGTTGCTAGCTCCAACAGGTCAGTAGAATGTCTCTTGTTACTAGCTGCAACAGTACAGTAGAATGTCTTGTGTTACTAGCTTCAACTGGGCAGTAGAATGTCTTGTGTTACTTGCTCCAACAGTACAGTAGAATGTCTTGTGTTACAAGCTCCAACAGTACAGTATAATGTATTGTGTTACAAGCTCCAAAATTGCAGTAGAATGTCTTGTGTTACTAGCTCCAGCAATATTGTCGAATGGCTTGTGTTACTAGCTCCAACATTATATTAGAATGTCTTGTGTTACTAGCTTCAACAGGCCAGTTTAATTTCTTGTGTTACTAGCTCCAACACTACAGTAGAATGTCTTGTGTTACCAGATTCAACAGGCCAGTAGAATGTATTGTGTTACTTGCTCCAACAGTACAGTAGAATGTCTTGTGATACTAGCTCCAACAGTACAGTATAATGTCTTGTGTTACCAGCTTCAACAGGCCAGTATAATGTCTTGTGTTACTAGCTCCAACAATACAGTAGAATGTCTTGTGTTACCAGCTTCAACAGGCCAGTAGAATGTCTTGTGTTACTAGCTCCAACAGTACAGTAGAATGTCTTGTTACTAGCTCCAGCAATACAGTAGAATGTATTGTTTTACTAGCTCCAGCAATACAGTAGAATGTCTTGTGTTACTAGCTCCAACAGGTCAGTGGAATGTCTTGTGTTACTAGCTTCAACAGTACACTAGAATGTCTTGTGTTACTTGCTCCAACAGTACAGTATAATGTATTGTGTTACAAGCTCCAACAGTGCAGTAGAATTTCTTGTGTTACTAGCTCCAACAGTACAGTAGAATGTCTTGTGTTACAAGCTCCAAAATTGCAGTAGAATGTCTTGTGTTACTAGCTCCAGCAATATTGTCGAATGGCTTGTGTTACTAGCTCCAACAGTATGTTAGAATGTCTTGTGTTACTAGCTTCAACACGCCAGTTGAATTTCTTGTGTTACTAGCTCCAACACTACAGTAGAATGTCTTGTGTTACCAGCTTCAACAGGCCAGTAGAATGTATTGTGTTACTTGCTCCAACAGTACAGTAGAATGTCTTGTGATACTAGCTCCAACAGTACAGTATAATGTCTTGTGTTACCAGCTTCAACAGGCCAGTAGAATGTCTTGTGTTACTAGCTCCAACAGTACAGTAGAATGTCTTGTGTTACGAGCTCCAACAGTGCAGTAGAATGTCTTGTTACTAGCTCCAGCAATACAGTAGAATGTATTGTTTTACTAGCTCCAGCAGTACAGTATAATGTCTTGTGTTACTATTTCCAACAGGGCTGTAGAATGTCTTGTGTTACGAGCTCCAGCAATACAGTAGAATGTCTTGTGTTACTAGCTCCAACAGTGCAGTAGAATGTCTTGTTACTAGCTCCAGCAATACAGTAGAATGTATTGTTTTACTAGCTCCAGCAGTACAGTATAATGTCTTGTGTTACTATTTCCAACAGGGCTGTAGAATGTCTTGTTACTAGCTCCAGCAATACAGTAGAATGTCTTGTGTTACTAGCTCCAACAGTACACTAGAATGTCTTGTGTTACAAGCTCCAACATTGCAGTAGAATGTCTTGTGTTACTAGCTCCAGCAATACAGTAGAATGTCTTGTGTTACTAGCTCCAACAGTACACTAGAATGTCTTGTGTTACTATCTTCAACACGCCAGTAGAATGTCTTGTGTTACTAGCTCCAACAGGCCAGTAGAATTTCTTGTGTTACTAGCTCTAACAGTACAGTAGAATGTCTTGTGTTACTATTTCCAACAGGGCTGTAGAATGTATTGTGTTACTTGTTCCAACAGTACAGTAGAATGTCTTGTGATACTAGCTCCAACAGTACAGTATAATGTCTTGTGTTACCAGCTCCAACAGGCCAGTAGAATGTCTTGTGTTAATAGCTCCAACAGTACAGTAGAATGTCTTGTGTTACCAGCTTCAACAGGCCAGTAGAATGTCTTGTGTTACTAGCTCCAGCAATACAGTAGCATGTCTTGTGTTACTAACTCCAACAGGTCAGTGAAATGTCTTGTGTTACTAGCTCCAATGGGGCAGTATAATGTCTTGTTACTCGCTCCAACAGTACAGTATAATGTATTGTGTTACAACCTCCAACAGTGCAGTGGAAGTTATTGTGTTACTAGCTCCAACAGTACAGTAGAATGTCTTGTGTTACTAGCTTCAACAGGCCAGTAGAATGTTTTGTGTTTCCAGCTTCAACAGGCCAGTGGAATGTCTTGTGTTACTAGCTCCAATGGGGCAGTATAATGTCTTGTTACTCGCTCCAACAGTAGAGTATAATGTTTTGTGTTACAACCTCCAACAGTGCAGTAGAAGTTCTTGTGTTACTAGCTCCAACATTACAGTAGAATGTCTTGTGTTACTAGCTTCAACAGGCCAGTTGAATGTCATGTGCTACTTGCTCCAACAGTACAGTAGAATGTATTGTGTTACTAGCTCCAACAGTACAGTAGAATGTCTTGTGTTACCAGCTTCAACAGGCCAGTAGAATGTCTTGTGTTACTAGCTCCAACAGTACAGTAGAATGTCTTGTGTTACGAGCTCCAGCAATACAGTAGAATTGCTTGTGTTACTAGCTCCAACAGTATATTAGAATGTCTTGTGTTACTAGCTCCAACAGGCCAGTAGAATGTCTTGCGTTACTAGCTCCAACAGTACAGTAGAATATATTGTGTTACTAGCTCCAACAGTACAGTATAATGTATTGTGTTACTATTTCCAACAGGGCTGTAGAATGTCTTGTGTTGCTAGCTCCAACAGGTCAGTAGAATGTCTCTTGTTACTAGCTGCAACAGTACAGTAGAATGTCTTGTGTTACAAGCTCCAACAGTACAGTATAATGTATTGTGTTACAAGCTCCAACAGTACAGTATAATGTATTGTGTTACTATTTCCAACAGGGCTGTAGAATGTCTTGTGTTGCTAGCTTCAACGGGGCAGTAGAATGTCTTGTGTTACTTGCTCCAACAGTACAGTAGAATGTCTTGTGTTACAAGCTCCAACAGTACAGTATAATGTATTGTGTTACAAGCTCCAAAATTGCAGTAGAATGTCTTGTGTTACTAGCTCCAGTAATATTGTCAAATGGCTTGTGTTACTAGCTCCAACATTATATTAGAATATCTTGTGTTACTAGCTTCAACAGGCCAGTTTAATTTCTTGTGTTACTAGCTCCAACAATACAGTAGGATGTCTTGTGTTACCAGCTTCAACAGGCCAGTAGAATGTCTTGTGTTACTAGCTCCAACAGTACAGTAGAATGTCTTGTGTTACGAGCTCCAACAGTGCAGTAGAATGTCTTGTTACTAGCTCCAGCAATACAGTAGAATGTATTGTTTTACTAGCTCCAGCAATACAGTAGAATGTCTTGTGTTACTAGCTCCAACAGGTCAGTGGAATGTCTTGTGTTACTAGCTTCAACAGTACACTAGAATGTCTTGTGTTACTTGCTCCAACAGTACAGTATAATGTATTGTGTTACAAGCTCCAACAGTGCAGTAGAATTTATTGTGTTACTAGCTCCAACAGTACAGTAGAATGTCTTGTGTTAATAGCTCCAACAGTACAGTAGAATGTCTTGTGTTACTAGCTCCAACAGGCCAGTAGAATGTCTTGTGTTACTAGCTCCAACAGTACAGTAGAATGTCTTGTGTTACAAGCTCCAAAATTGCAGTAGAATGTCTTGTGTTACTAGCTCCAGCAATATTGTCGAATGGCTTGTGTTACTAGCTCCAACAGTATATTAGAATGTCTTGTGTTACTAGCTTCAACACGCCAGTTGAATTTCTTGTGTTACTAGCTCCAACACTACAGTAGAATGTCTTCTGTTACCAGCTTCAACAGGCCAGTAGAATGTATTGTGTTACTTGCTCCAACAGTACAGTAGAATGTCTTGTGATACTAGCTCCAACAGTACAGTATAATGTCTTGTGTTACCAGCTTCAACAGGCCAGTAGAATGTCTTGTGTTACTAGCTCCAACAGTACAGTAGAATGTCTTGTTACTAGCTCCAGCAATACAGTAGAATGTATTGTTTTACTAGCTCCAGCAGTACAGTATAATGTCTTGTGTTACTATTTCCAACAGGGCTGTAGAATGTTTTGTGTTACGAGCTCCAACAGTGAAGTAGAATGTCTTGTTACTAGCTCCAGCAATACAGTAGAATGTCTTGTGTTACTAGCTCCAACAGTACAGTAGAATGTCTTGTGTTACGAGCTCCAACAGTGCAGTA
The DNA here is from genome assembly GCF_036934945.1 of Oncorhynchus masou masou. NCBI lineage: Eukaryota > Metazoa > Chordata > Actinopteri > Salmoniformes > Salmonidae > Oncorhynchus > Oncorhynchus masou. The sequence continues at coordinate 32,035,967 of NC_088228.1, forward strand.
GAATGTCTTTTTTTACTAGCTCCAGCAATACAGTAGAATGTATTGTTTTACTAGCTCCAGCAATACAGTAGAATGTCTTGTGTTACTAGCTCCAACAGGTCAGTGGAATGTCTTGTGTTACTAGCTTCAACAGTACACTAGAATGTCTTGTGTTACTTGCTCCAACAGTACAGTATAATGTATTGTGTTACAAGCTCCAACAGTGCAGTAGAATTTCTTGTGTTACTAGCTCCAACAGTACAGTAGAATGTCTTGTGTTACAAGCTCCAAAATTGCAGTAGAATGTCTTGTGTTACTAGCTCCAGCAATATTGTCGAATGGCTTGTGTTACTAGCTCCAACAGTATATTAGAATGTCTTGTGTTACTAGCTTCAACACGCCAGTTGAATTTCTTGTGTTACTAGCTCCAACACTACAGTAGAATGTCTTGTGTTACCAGCTTCAACAGGCCAGTAGAATGTATTGTGTTACTTGCTCCAACAGTACAGTAGAATGTCTTGTGATACTAGCTCCAACAGTACAGTAGAATGTCTTGTTACTAGCTCCAGCAATACAGTAGAATGTCTTGTGTTACTAGCTCCAACAGTACACTAGAATGTCTTGTGTTACAAGCTCCAACAGTACAGTATAATGTATTGTGTTACAAGCTCCAACATTGCAGTAGAATGTCTTGTGTTACTAGCTCCAGCAATACAGTCGAATGGCTTGTGTTACTAGCTCCAACAGTATATTAGAATGTCTTGTGTTACTATCTTCAACACGCCAGTAGAATGTCTTGTGTTACTAGCTCCAACAGGCCAGTAGAATTTCTTGTGTTACTAGCTCTAACAGTACAGTAGAATGTCTTGTGTTACTATTTCCAACAGGGCTGTAGAATGTATTGTGTTACTTGTTCCAACAGTACAGTAGAATGTCTTGTGATACTAGCTCCAACAGTACAGTATAATGTCTTGTGTTACAAGCTCCAACAGTACAGTATAATGTATTGTGTTACAAGCTCCAAAATTGCAGTAGAATGTCTTGTGTTACTAGCTCCAGCAATATTGTCGAATGGCTTGTGTTACTAGCTCCAACATTATATTAGAATGTCTTGTGTTACTAGCTTCAACAGGCCAGTAGAATGTTTTGTGTTTCCAGCTTCAACAGGCCAGTGGAATGTCTTGTGTTACTAGCTCCAATGGGGCAGTATAATGTCTTGTTACTCGCTCCAACAGTATAGTATAATGTTTTGTGTTACAACCTCCAACAGTGCAGTAGAATGTCTTGTGTTACTAGCTCCAACATTACAGTAGAATGTCTTGTGTTACTAGCTTCAACAGGCCAGTTGAATGTCATGTGCTACTTGCTCCAACAGTACATTAGAATGTATTGTGTTACTAGCTCCAACAGTACAGTAGAATGTCTTGTGTTACCAGCTTCAACAGGCCAGTAGAATGTCTTGTGTTACTTGCTCCAACAGTACAGTAGAATGTCTTGTGTTACAAGCTCCAACAGTACAGTATAATGTATTGTGTTACAAGCTCCAAAATTGCAGTAGAATGTCTTGTGTTACTAGCTCCAGCAATATTGTCGAATGGCTTGTGTTACTAGCTCCAACATTATATTAGAATGTCTTGTGTTACTAGCTTCAACAGGCCAGTTTAATTTCTTGTGTTACTAGCTCCAACACTACAGTAGAATGTCTTGTGTTACCAGCTTCAACAGGCCAGTAGAATGTATTGTGTTACTTGCTCCAACAGTACAGTAGAATGTCTTGTGATACTAGCTCCAACAGTACAGTATAATGTCTTGTGTTACCAGCTTCAACAGGCCAGTATAATGTCTTGTGTTACTAGCTCCAACAATACAGTAGAATGTCTTGTGTTACCAGCTTCAACAGGCCAGTAGAATGTCTTGTGTTACTAGCTCCAACAGTACAGTAGAATGTCTTGTGTTACGAGCTCCAACAGTGCAGTAGAATGTCTTGTTACTAGCTCCAGCAATACAGTAGAATGTATTGTTTTACTAGCTCCAGCAATACAGTAGAATGTCTTGTGTTACTAGCTCCAACAGGTCAGTGGAATGTCTTGTGTTACTAGCTTCAACAGTACACTAGAATGTCTTGTGTTACTTGCTCCAACAGTACAGTATAATGTATTGTGTTACAAGCTCCAACAGTGCAGTAGAATTTCTTGTGTTACTAGCTCCAACAGTACAGTAGAATGTCTTGTGTTACAAGCTCCAAAATTGCAGTAGAATGTCTTGTGTTACTAGCTCCAGCAATATTGTCGAATGGCTTGTGTTACTAGCTCCAACAGTATATTAGAATGTCTTGTGTTACTAGCTTCAACACGCCAGTTGAATTTCTTGTGTTACTAGCTCCAACACTACAGTAGAATGTCTTGTGTTACCAGCTTCAACAGGCCAGTAGAATGTATTGTGTTACTTGCTCCAACAGTACAGTAGAATGTCTTGTGATACTAGCTCCAACAGTACAGTATAATGTCTTGTGTTACTAGCTCCAACAGTACAGTAGAATGTCTTGTGTTACGAGCTCCAACAGTGCAGTAGAATGTCTTGTTACTAGCTCCAGCAATACAGTAGAATGTATTGTTTTACTAGCTCCAGCAGTACAGTATAATGTCTTGTGTTACTATTTCCAACAGGGCTGTAGAATGTCTTGTGTTAATAGCTCCAACAGTACAGTAGAATGTCTTGTGTTACTAGCTCCAACAGGCCAGTAGAATGTCTTGTGTTACTAGCTCCAACAGTACAGTAGAATGTCTTGTGTTACTAGCTTCAACAGGCCAGTAGAATGTCATGTGCTACTTGCTCCAACAGTACAGTAGAATGTCTTGTGTTACTAGCTCCAACAGTACAGTATAATGTCTTGTGTTACCAGCTCCAACAGTACAGTAGAATGTATTGTGTTACTAGCTCCAACATTACAGTAGAATGTCTTGTGTTACTAGCTCCAACAGTGCAGTAGAATGTATTGTGTTACGAGCTCCAACAGGTCAGTAGAATGTCTTGTGTTACTAGCTCCAACAGTACAGTAGAATGTATTGTGTTACTAGCTCCAACGGGGCAGAAGAATGTCTTGTGTTACTAGCTCCAACAGTACACTAGAATGTCTTGTGTTACAAGCTCCAACAGTACAGTATAATGTATTGTGTTACAAGCTCCAACATTGCAGTAGAATGTCTTGTGTTACTATTTCCAGCAATACAGTCGAATGGCTTGTGTTACTAGCTCCAACAGTATATTAGAATGTCTTGTGTTACTAGCTCCAACAGGCCAGTAGAATTTCTTGTGTTACTAGCTCCAACAGTACAGTAGAATGTCTTGTGTTACTATTTCCAACAGGGCTGTAGAATGTATTGTGTTACTTGTTCCAACAGTACAGTAGAATGTCTTGTGATACTAGCTTCAACAGTACAGTATAATGTCTTGTGTTACCAGCTTCAACAGGCCAGTAGAATGTCTTGTGTTACTAGCTCCAACAGTACAGTAGAATGTCTTGTGTTACCAGCTTCAACAGTACAGTAGAATGTCTTGTGTTACGAGCTCCAACAGTGCAGTAGAATGTCTTGTTACTAGCTCCAGCAATACAGTAGAATGTATTTTTTTACTAGCTCCAGCAATACAGTAGAATGTCTTGTGTTACTAGCTCCAACAGGTCAGTGGAATGTCTTGTGTTACTAGCTTCAACAGTACACTAGAATGTCTTGTGTTACTTGCTCCAACAGTACAGTATAATGTATTGTGTTACAAGCTCCAACAGTGCAGTAGAATTTCTTGTGTTACTAGCTCCAACAGTACAGTAGAATGTCTTGTGTTACAAGCTCCAAAAACTGCAGTAGAATGTCTTGTGTTACTTGCTCCAGCAATATTGTCGAATGGCTTGTGTTACTAGCTCCAACACTACAGTAGAATTTCTTGTGTTACCAGCTTCAACAGGCCAGTAGAATGTATTGTGTTACTTGCTCCAACAGTACAGTAGAATGTCTTGTGATACTAGCTCCAACAGTACAGTAGAATGTCTTGTGTTACTATTTCCAACAGGGCTGTAGAATGTCTTGTGTTACTATTTCCAACAGGCCAGTAGAATGTCTTGTGTTACTAGCTCCAACAGTACAGTAGAATGTCTTGTGTTACCAGCTTCAACAGGCCAGTAGAATGTCTTGTGTTACTAGCTCCATCAATACAGTAGCATGTCTTGTGTTACTAGCTCCAACAGGTCAGTGGAATGTCTTGTGTTACTAGCTCCAATGGGGCAGTATAATGTCTTGTTACTCGCTCCAACAGTACAGTATAATGTATTGTGTTACAACCTCCAACAGTGCAGTAGAAGTTATTGTGTTACTAGCTCCAACAGTACAGTAGAATGTCTTGTGTTACTAGCTTCAACAGGCCAGTAGAATGTTTTGTGTTTCCAGCTTCAACAGGCCAGTGGAATGTCTTGTGTTACTAGCTCCAATGGGGCAGTATAATGTCTTGTTACTCGCTCCAACAGTACAGTATAATGTTTTGTGTTACAACCTCCAACAGTGCAGTAGAAGTTCTTGTGTTACTAGCCCCAACATTACAGTAGAATGTCTTGTGTTACTAGCTTCAACAGGCCAGTTGAATGTCATGTGCTACTTGCTCCAACAGTACAGTAGAATGTATTGTGTTACTAGCTCCAACAGTACAGTAGAATGTCTTGTGTTACCAGCTTCAACAGGCCAGTAGAATGTCTTGTGTTACTAGCTCCAACAGTACAGTAGAATGTCTTGTGTTACGAGCTCCAGCAATACAGTAGAATGGCTTGTGTTACTAGCTCCAACTGTATATTAGAATGTCTTGTGTTACTAGCTCCAACAGGCCAGTAGAATGTCTTGTGTTACTAGCTCCAACAGGGCTGTAGAATGTATTGTGTTACTTGTTCCAACAGTACAGTAGAATGTCTTGTGATACTAGCTCCAACAGTACAGTATAATGTCTTGTGTTACCAGCTTCAACAGGCCAGTAGAATGTCTTGTGTTACTAGCTCCAACAGTACAGTAGAATGTCTTGTGTTACCAGCTTCAACAGGCCAGTAGAATGTCTTGTGTTACTAGCTCCAGCAATACAGTAGCATGTATTGTGTTACTAGCTCCAACAGGTCAGTGGAATGTCTTGTGTTACTAGCTCCAATGGGGCAGTATAATGTCTTGTTACTCGCTCCAACAGTACAGTATAATGTATTGTGTTACAACCTCCAACAGTGCAGTAGAAGTTATTGTGTTACTAGCTCCAACAGTACAGTAGAATGTCTTGTGTTACTAGCTTCAACAGGCCAGTAGAATGTTTTGTGTTTCCAGCTTCAACAGGCCAGTGGAATGTCTTGTGTTACTAGCTCCAATGGGGCAGTATAATGTCTTGTTACTCGCTCCAACAGTACAGTATAATGTTTTGTGTTACAACCTCCAACAGTGCAGTAGAAGTTCTTGTGTTACTAGCCCCAACATTACAGTAGAATGTCTTGTGTTACTAGCTCCAGCAATATTGTCGAATGGCTTGTGTTACTAGCTCCAACATTATATTAGAATGTCTTGTGTTACTAGCTTCAACAGGCCAGTTGAATTTCTTGCGTTACTAGCTCCAACACTACAGTAGAATGTCTTGTGTTACCAGCTTCAACAGGCCAGTAGAATGTATTGTGTTACTTGCTCCAACAGTACAGTAGAATGTCTTGTGATACTAGCTCCAACAGTACAGTATAATGTCTTGTGTTACCAGCTTCAACAGGCCAGTAGAATGTCTTGTGTTACTAGCTCCAACAGTACAGTAGAATGTCTTGTGTTACGAGCTCCAACAGTGCAGTAGAATGTCTTGTTACTAGCTCCAGCAATACAGTAGAATGTATTGTTTTACTAGCTCCAGCAATACAGTAGAATGTCTTGTGTTACTAGCTCCAACAGGTCAGTGGAATGTCTTGTGTTACTAGCTTCAACAGTACACTAGAATGTCTTGTGTTACTTGCTCCAACAGTACAGTATAATGTATTGTGTTACAAGCTCCAACAGTGCAGTAGAATTTCTTGTGTTACTAGCTCCAACAGTACAGTAGAATGTCTTGTGTTACAAGCTCCAAAATTGCAGTAGAATGTCTTGTGTTACTAGCTCCAGCAATATTGTCGAATGGCTTGTGTTACTAGCTCCAACACTACAGTAGAATTTCTTGTGTTACCAGCTTCAACAGGCCAGTAGAATGTATTGTGTTACTTGCTCCAACAGTACAGTAGAATGTCTTGTGATACTAGCTCCAACAGTACAGTAGAATGTCTTGTGTTACTATTTCCAACAGGGCTGTAGAATGTCTTGTGTTACTATTTCCAACAGGCCAGTAGAATGTCTTGTGTTACTAGCTCCAACAGTACAGTAGAATGTCTTGTGTTACCAGCTTCAACAGGCCAGTAGAATGTCTTGTGTTACTAGCTCCATCAATACAGTAGCATGTCTTGTGTTACTAGCTCCAACAGGTCAGTGGAATGTCTTGTGTTACTAGCTCCAATGGGGCAGTATAATGTCTTGTTACTCGCTCCAACAGTACAGTATAATGTATTGTGTTACAACCTCCAACAGTGCAGTAGAAGTTATTGTGTTACTAGCTCCAACAGTACAGTAGAATGTCTTGTGTTACTAGCTTCAACAGGCCAGTAGAATGTTTTGTGTTTCCAGCTTCAACAGGCCAGTGGAATGTCTTGTGTTACTAGCTCCAATGGGGCAGTATAATGTCTTGTTACTCGCTCCAACAGTACAGTATAATGTTTTGTGTTACAACCTCCAACAGTGCAGTAGAAGTTCTTGTGTTACTAGCCCCAACATTACAGTAGAATGTCTTGTGTTACTAGCTTCAACAGGCCAGTTGAATGTCATGTGCTACTTGCTCCAACAGTACAGTAGAATGTATTGTGTTACTAGCTCCAACAGTACAGTAGAATGTCTTGTGTTACCAGCTTCAACAGGCCAGTAGAATGTCTTGTGTTACTAGCTCCAACAGTACAGTAGAATGTCTTGTGTTACGAGCTCCAGCAATACAGTAGAATGGCTTGTGTTACTAGCTCCAACAGTATATTAGAATGTCTTGTGTTACTAGCTCCAACAGGCCAGTAGAATGTCTTGTGTTACTAGCTCCAACAGGGCTGTAGAATGTCTTGTGTTACAAGCTCCAACAGTACAGTAGAATATATTGTGTTACTAGCTCCAACAGTACAGTATAATGTATTGTGTTGCTAGCTCCAACAGGTCAGTAGAATGTCTCTTGTTACTAGCTGCAACAGTACAGTAGAATGTCTTGTGTTACTAGCTCCAACGGGGCAGTAGAATGTCTTGTGTTACTTGCTCCAACAGTACAGTAGAATGTCTTTTGTTACAAGCTCCAACAGTACAGTATAATGTATTGTGTTACAAGCTCCAAAATTGCAGTAGAATGTCTTGTGTTACTATATCAAGCAATATTGTCGAATGGCTTGTGTTACTAGCTCCAACACTACAGTAGAATGTCTTGTGTTACCAGCTTCAACAGGCCAGTAGAATGTATTGTGTTACTTGCTCCAACAGTACAGTAGAATGTCTTGTGATACTAGCTCCAACAGTACAGTAGAATGTCTTGTGTTACTAGCTCCAACAGGTCAGTGGAATGTCTTGTGTTACTAGCTTCAACAGTACACTAGAATGTCTTGTGTTACTTGCTCCAACAGTACAGTATAATGTATTGTGTTACAAGCTCCAACAGTGCAGTAGAATTTCTTGTTACTAGCTCCAACAGTACAGTAGAATGTCTTGTGTTACAAGCTCCAAAATTGCAGTAGAATGTCTTGTGTTACTAGCTCCAGCAATATTGTCGAATGGCTTGTGTTACTAGCTCCAACAGTATATTAGAATGTCTTGTGTTACTAGCTTCAACACGCCAGTTGAATTTCTTGTGTTACTATCTCCAACACTACAGTAGAATGTCTTGTGTTACCAGCTTCAACAGGCCAGTAGAATGTCTTGTGTTACTAGCTCCAACAGTACAGTAGAATGTCTTGTGTTACGAGCTCCAACAGTGCAGTAGAATGTCTTGTTACTAGCTCCAGCAATACAGTAGAATGTATTGTTTTACTAGCTCCAGCAATACAGTAGAATGTCTTGTGTTACTAGCTCCAACAGGTCAGTGGAATGTCTTGTGTTACTAGCTTCAACAGTACACTAGAATGTCTTGTGTTACTTGCTCCAACAGTACAGTATAATGTATTGTGTTACAAGCTCCAACAGGCCAGTAGAATTTCTTGTGTTACTAGCTCCAACAGTACAGTAGAATGTCTTGTGTTACAAGCTCCAAAATTGCAGTAGAATGTATTGTGTTACTAGCTCCAGCAATATTGTCGAATGGCTTGTGTTACTAGCTCCAACAGTATATTAGAATGTCTTGTGTTACTAGCTTCAACACGCCAGTTTAATTTCTTGTGTTACCAGCTTCAACAGGCCAGTAGAATGTATTGTGTTACTTGCTCCAACAGTACAGTAGAATGTCTTGTGATACTAGCTCCAACAGTACAGTATAATGTATTGTGTTACTAGCTCCAACAGTACAGTAGAATGTCTTGTGTTACGAGCTCCAACAGTGCAGTAGAATGTCTTGTTACTAGCTCCAGCAATACAGTAGAATGTATTGTTTTACTAGCTCCAGCAGTACAGTATAATGTCTTTTGCTACTATTTCCAACAGGGCTGTAGAATGTCTTGTGTTAATAGCTCCAACAGTACAGTAGAATGTCTTGTGTTACTAGCTCCAACAGGCCAGTAGAATGTCTTGTGTTACTAGCTCCAACAGTACAGTAGAATGTCTTGTGTTACTAGCTTCAACAGGCCAGTAGAATGTCATGTGCTACTTGCTCCAACAGTACAGTAGAATGTCTTGTGTTACTAGCTCCAACAGTACAGTATAATGTCTTGTGTTACGAGCTCCAGCAATACAGTAGAATGGCTTGTGTTACTAGCTCCAACAGTATATTAGAATGTCTTGTGTTACTAGCTCCAACAGGCCAGTAGAATGTCTTGTGTTACTAGCTCCAACAGGGCTGTAGAATGTCTTGTGTTACAAGCTCCAACAGTACAGTAGAATATATTGTGTTACTAGCTCCAACAGTACAGTATAATGTATTGTGTTGCTAGCTCCAACAGGTCAGTAGAATGTCTCTTGTTACTAGCTGCAACAGTACAGTAGAATGTCTTGTGTTACTAGCTCCAACGGGGCAGTAGAATGTCTTGTGTTACTTGCTCCAACAGTACAGTAGAATGTCTTTTGTTACAAGCTCCAACAGTACAGTATAATGTATTGTGTTACAAGCTCCAAAATTGCAGTAGAATGTCTTGTGTTACTAGCTCCAGCAATATTGTCGAATGGCTTGTGTTACTAGCTCCAACATTATATTAGAATGTCTTGTGTTACTAGCTTCAACAGGCCAGTTGAATTTCTTGTGTTACTAGCTCCAACACTACAGTAGAATGTCTTGTGTTACCAGCTTCAACAGGCCAGTAGAATGTATTGTGTTACTTGCTCCAACAGTACAGTAGAATGTCTTGTGATACTAGCTCCAACAGTACAGTATAATGTCTTGTGTTACCAGCTTCAACAGGCCAGTATAATGTCTTGTGTTACTAGCTCCAACAATACAGTAGAATGTCTTGTGTTACCAGCTTCAACAGGCCAGTAGAATGTCTTGTGTTACTAGCTCCAACAGTACAGTAGAATGTCTTGTGTTACGAGCTCCAACAGTGCAGTAGAATGTCTTGTTACTAGCTCCAGCAATACAGTAGAATGTATTGTTTTACTAGCTCCAGCAATACAGTAGAATGTCTTGTGTTACTAGCTCCAAGACGTCAGTGGAATGTCTTGTGTTACTAGCTTCAACAGTACACTAGAATGTCTTGTGTTACTTGCTCCAACAGTACAGTATAATGTATTGTGTTACAAGCTCCAACAGTGCAGTAGAATTTCTTGTGTTACTAGCTCCAACAGTACAGTAGAATGTCTTGTGTTACAAGCTCCAAAATTGCAGTAGAATGTCTTGTGTTACTAGCTCCAGCAATATTGTCGAATGGCTTGTGTTACTAGCTCCAACAGTATATTAGAATGTCTTGTGTTACCAGCTTCAACAGGCCAGTAGAATGTATTGTGTTACTTGCTCCAACAGTACAGTAGAATGTCTTGTGATACTAGCTCCAACAGTACAGTATAATGTCTTGTGTTACTAGCTCCAACAGTACAGTAGAATGTCTTGTGTTACGAGCTCCAACAGTGCAGTAGAATGTCTTGTTACTAGCTCCAGCCATACAGTAGAATGTATTGTTTTACTAGCTCCAGCAGTACAGTATAATGTCTTTTGTTACTATTTCCAACAGGGCTGTAGAATGTCTTGTGTTAATAGCTCCAACAGTACAGTAGAATGTCTTGTGTTACTAGCTTCAACAGGCCAGTAGAATGTCTTGTGTTACTAGCTCCAACAGTACAGTAGAATGTCTTGTGTTACTAGCTTCAACAGGCCAGTAGAATGTCATGTGCTACTTGCTCCAACAGTACAGTAGAATGTCTTGTGTTACTAGCTCCAACAGTACAGTATAATGTCTTGTGTTACCAGCTTCAAAAGGCCAGTAGAATGTATTGTGTTAGTAGCTCCAACAGTACAGTAGAATGTCTTGTGTTACGAGCTCCAACAGGGCAGTAGAATGTCTTGTTACGAGCTCCAGCAATACAGTAGAATGGGTTGTGTTACTAGCTCCAACACTACAGTAGAATGTCTTGTGTTACTATTTCCAACAGGGCTGTAGAATGTCTTGTGTTATTAGCTCCAACAGTACAGTAGAATGTCTTGTGTTACTAGCTCCAACAGGCCAGTAGAATGTCTTGTGTTAATAGCTCCAACAGTACAGTAGAATGTCTTGTGTTACCAGCTTCAACAGGCCAGTAGAATGTATTGTGTTACTTGCTCCAACAGTACAGTAGAATGTCTTGTGATACTAGCTCCAACAGTACAGTATAATGTCTTGTGTTACTAGCTCCAACAGTACAGTAGAATGTCTTGTGTTACGAGCTCCAACAGTGCAGTAGAATGTCTTGTTACTAGCTCCAGCCATACAGTAGAATGTATTGTTTTACTAGCTCCAGCAGTACAGTATAATGTCTTTTGTTACTATTTCCAACAGGGCTGTAGAATGTCTTGTGTTAATAGCTCCAACAGTACAGTAGAATGTCTTGTGTTACTAGCTTCAACAGGCCAGTAGAATGTCTTGTGTTACTAGCTCCAACAGTACAGTAGAATGTCTTGTGTTACTAGCTTCAACAGGCCAGTAGAATGTCATGTGCTACTTGCTCCAACAGTACAGTAGAATGTCTTGTGTTACTAGCTCCAACAGTACAGTATAATGTCTTGTGTTACCAGCTTCAAAAGGCCAGTAGAATGTATTGTGTTAGTAGCTCCAACAGTACAGTAGAATGTCTTGTGTTACTAGCTCCAACAGTACAGTAGAATGTCTTGTGTTTACGAGCTCCAACAGGGCAGTAGAATGTCTTGTTACAAGCTCCAGCAATACAGTAGAATGGGTTGTGTTACTAGCTCCAACACTACAGTAGAATGTCTTGTGTTACTATTTCCAACAGGGCTGTAGAATGTCTTGTGTTATTAGCTCCAACAGTACAGTAGAATGTCTTGTGTTACTAGCTCCAACAGGCCAGTAGAATGTCTTGTTACTTGCTCCAACAGTACAGTAGAATGTCTTGTGTTACTAGCTCCAACATTACAGTAGAATGTCTTGTGTTACTATTTCCAACAGGGCTGTAGAATGTCTTGTGTTACGAGCTCCAACAGGTCAATAGGATGTCTTGTGTTACTAGCTGCAACAGTACAGTAGAATGTCTTGTGTTACTAGCTCCAACGGGGCAGTAGAATGTCTTGTGTTACAAGCTCCAACAGTACAGTATAATGTATTGTGTTACAAGCTCCAACAGTGCAGTAGAATGTCTTGTGTTACTAGCTCCAACAATGCAGTAGAATGTCTTGTGTTACTAGCTCCAGCAATACAGTAGAATGGCTTGTGTTACTAGCTCCAACAGTATATTAGAATGTCTTGTGTTACTATTTCCAACAGGGCTGTAGAATGTCTTGTGTTACTAGCTGCAACAGTACAATAGAATGTATTGTGTTACTTGCTCCAACAGTACAGTATAATGTATTGTGTTACAAGCTCCAACAGTGCAGTAGAATGTCTTGTGTTCCTAGCTCCAACAGTACAGTAGAATGTCTTGTGTTACTAGCTCCAACAGTACAGTATACTGTCTTGTGTTACCAGCTTCAACAGTCCAGTAGAATGTCTTGTGTTACTAGCTCCAACAGTACAGTATAATGTCTTGTGTTACTAGCTTCAACAGGCCAGTAGAATGTCATGTGTTACTTGCTCCAACAGTACAGTAGAATGTCTTGTGATACTAGCACCAACAGTACAGTAGAATGTCTTGTGTTACTAGCTCCAACAGGGCTGTAGAATTTATTGTGTCACTAGCTCCAACAGTGCAGTAGAATGTCTTGTTACTAGCTCCAGCAATACAGTAGAATGTCTTGTGTTACTAGCTCCAACAGTGCAGTAGAATGTCTTGTGTTACTAGCTCCAGCAATACAGTAGAATGGCTTGTGTTACTAGCTCCAACAGTATATTAGAATGTCTTGTGTTACTTGCTTCAACATGCCAGTAGAATGTCTTGTGTTACTAGCTCCAACACTACAGTAGAATGTCTTGTGTTACTATTTCCAACAGGGCTGTAGAATGTCTTGTGTTATTAGCTCCAACAGTACAGTAGAATGTCTTGTGTTACTAGCTCCAACAGGCCAGTAGAATGTCTTGTGTTACTAGCTTCAACAGGCCAGTAGAATGTCTTGTTACTTGCTCCAACAGTACAGTAGAATGTCTTGTGTTACTAGCTCCAACATTACAGTAGAATGTCCTGTGTTACTATTTCCAACAGGGCTGTAGAATGTCTTGTGTTACCAGCTTCAACAGGCCAGTAGAATGTCTTGTGTTACTAGCTCCAACAGTACAGTATAATGTCTTGTGTTACCAGCTTCAACAGGCCAGTAGAATGTCTTGTGTTACAAGCTCCAACAGTACAGTAGAATGTCTTGTGTTACGAGCTCCAACAGTGCAGTAGAATGTCTTGTTACTAGCTCCAGCAATACAGTAGAATGTATTGTTTTACTAGCTCCAGCAATACAGTAGAATGTATTGTTTTACTAGCTCCAACAGTACACTAAAATGTCTTGTGTTACAAGCTCCAACAGTACAGTATAATGTATTGTGTTACAAGCTCCAACAGTGCAGTAGAATTTTTTGTGTTACTCGCTCCAACAGTACAGTAGAATGTCTTGTGTTACTATTTCCAACAGGGCTGTAGAATGTCTTGTGTTAATAGCTCCAACAGTACAGTAGAATGTCTTGTGTTACTAGCTTCAACAGGCCAGTAGAATGTCTTGTGTTACTAGCTCCAACAGTACAGTAGAATGTCTTGTGTTACTAGCTTCAACAGGCCAGTAGAATGTCATGTGCTACTTGCTCCAACAGTACAGTAGAATGTCTTGTGTCACTAGCTCCAACAGTACAGTATAATGTCTTGTGTTACCAGCTTCAAAAGGCCAGTAGAATGTATTGTGTTTGTAGCTCCAACAGTACAGTAGAATGTCTTGTGTTACTAGCTCCAACAGTACAGTAGAATGTCTTGTGTTTACGAGCTCCAACAGGGCAGTAGAATGTCTTGTTACTAGCTCCAGCAATACAGTAGAATGTATTGTTTTACTAGCTCCAGCAATACAGTAGAATGTCTTGTGTTACTAGCTCCAACAGGTCAGTGGAATGTCTTGTGTTACTAGCTCCAACAGTACAGTAGAATGTCTTGTGTTTCTAGCTTCAACAGTACACTATAATGTCTTGTGTTACAAGCTCCAACAGTACAGTATAATGTATTGTGTTACAAGCTCCAACAGTGCAGTAGAATGTCTTGTGTTACGAGCTCCAGCAATACAGTAGAATGGGTTGTGTTACTAGCTCCAACACTACAGTAGAATGTCTTGTGTTACTATTTCCAACAGGGCTGTAGAATGTCTTGTGTTATTAGCTCCAACAGTACAGTAGAATGTCTTGTGTTACTAGCTCCAACAGGCCAGTAGAATGTCTTGTGTTAATAGCTCCAACAGTACAGTAGAATGTCTTGTGTTACTAGCTTCAACAGGCCAGTAGAATGTCTTGTTACTTGCTCCAACTGTACAGTAGAATGTCTTGTGTTACTAGCTCCAACATTACAGTAGAATGTCTTGTGTTACTATTTCCAACAGGGCTGTAGAATGTCTTGTGTTACGAGCTCCAACAGGTCAATAGAATGTCTTGTGTTACTAGCTTCAACAGGCCAGTAGAATGTCTTGTTACTTGCTCCAACAGTACAGTAGAATGTCTTGTGTTACTAGCTCCAACATTACAGTAGAATGTCTTGTGTTACTAGCTCCAACAATGCAGTAGAATGTCTTGTGTTACTAGCTCCAACAATGCAGTAGAATGTCTTGTGTTACTAGCTCCAGCAATACAGTAGAATGGCTTGTGTTACTAGCTCCAACAGTATATTAGAATGTCTTGTGTTACTATTTCCAACAGGGCTGTAGAATGTCTTGTGTTACTAGCTGCAACAGTACAATAGAATGTATTGTGTTACTTGCTCCAACAGTACAGTATAATGTATTGTGTTACAAGCTCCAACAGTGCAGTAGAATGTCTTGTGTTCCTAGCTCCAACAGTACAGTAGAATGTATTGTGTTACTAGCTCCAACAGTACAGTAGAATGTCTTGTGTTACTAGCTCCAACAGTACAGTATAATGTCTTGTGTTACCAGCTTCAACAGGCCAGTAGAATGTCTTGTGTTACTAGCTCCAACAGTACAGTATAATGTCTTGTGTTACCAGCTTCAACAGGCCAGTAGAATGTCTTTTGTTACTAGCTCCAACAGTACAGTATAATGTCTTGTGTTACTAGCTTCAACAGGCCAGTAGAATGTCATGTGTTACTTGCTCCAACAGTACAGTAGAATGTCTTGTGATACTAGCTCCAACAGTACAGTAGAATGTCTTGTGTTACTAGCTCCAACAGGGCTGTAGAATTTATTGTGTCACTAGCTCCAACAGTGCAGTAGAATGTCTTGTTACTAGCTCCAGCAATACAGTAGAATGTCTTGTGTTACTAGCTCCAACAGTGCAGTAGAATGTCTTGTGTTACTAGCTCCAGCAATACAGTAGAATGGCTTGTGTTACTAGCTCCAACAGTATATTAGAATGTCTTGTGTTACTTGCTTCAACATGCCAGTAGAATGTCTTGTGTTTCTATTTCCAACAGGGCTGTAGAATGTCTTGTGTTACTCGCTCCAACAGTACAGTAGAATGTCTTGTGTTACTAGCTCCAACAGTACAGTATAATGTATTGTGTTGCTAGCTCCAACAGTGCAGTATAATGTATTGTGTTACTTGCTTCAACAGGCCAAATGAATTTCTTGTGTTACTAGCTCCAACAGGCCAGTAGAATGTCTTGTGTTTCTATTTCCAACAGGGCTGTAGAATGTCTTGTGTTACTCGCTCCAACAGTACAATAGAATGTATTGTGTTACTAGCTCCAACAGCACAGTAGAATGGGTTGTGTTACTAGCTCCAACACTACAGTAGAATGTCTTGTGTTACTATTTCCAACAGGCCAGTAGAATGTCTTGTGTTAATAGCTCCAACAGTACAGTAGAATGTCTTGTGTTACTAGCTTCAACAGGCCAGTAGAATGTCTTGTTACTTGCTCCAACAGTACAGTAGAATGTCTTGTGTTACTAGCTCCAACATTACAGTAGAAAGTCTTGTGTTACTATTTCCAACAGGGCTGTAGAATGTCTTGTGTTACGAGCTCCAACAGGTCAATAGAATGTCTTGTGTTACTAGCTGCAACAGTACAGTATAATGTATTGTGTTACTAGCTCCAACAATGCAGTAGAATGTCTTGTGTTACTAGCTCCAGCAATACAGTAGAATGGCTTGTGTTACTAGCTCCAACAGTATATTAGAATGTCTTGTGTTACTATTTCCAACAGGGCTGTAGAATGTCTTGTGTTACTAGCTGCAACAGTACAATAGAATGTATTGTGTTACTTGCTCCAACAGTACAGTAGAATGTATTGTGTTACTAGCTCCAACAGTACAGTAGAATGTCTTGTGTTACTAGCTCCAACAGTACAGTAGAATGTCTTGTGTTACTAGCTCCAACAGTACAGTATAATGTCTTGTGTTACCAGCTTCAACAGGCCAGTAGAAGGTCTTGTGTTACTAGCTCCAACAGTACAGTATAATGTCTTGTGTTACCAGCTTCAACAGGCCAGTAGAATGTCTTGTGTTACTAGCTCCAACAGTACAGTATAATGTCTTGTGTTACTAGCTTCAACAGGCCAGTAGAATGTCATGTGTTACTTGCTCCAACAGTACAGTAGAATGTCTTGTGATACTAGCTCCATCAGTACAGTAGAATGTCTTGTGTTACTAGCTCCAACAGGGCTGTAGAATTTATTGTGTCACTAGCTCCAACAGTGCAGTAGAATGTCTTGTTACTAGCTCCAGCAATACAGTAGAATGTCTTGTGTTACTAGCTCCAACAGTGCAGTAGAATGTCTTGTGTTACTAGCTCCAGCAATACAGTAGAATGGCTTGTGTTACTAGCTCCAACAGTATGTTAGAATGTCTTGTGTTACTTGCTTCAACAGGCCAGTAGAATGTCTTGTGTTTCTATTTCCAACAGGGCTGTAGAATGTCTTGTGTTACTCGCTCCAACAGTGCAATAGAATGTATTGTGTTACTAGCTCCAACAGCACAGTAGAATGTATTGTGTTACTAGCTCCAACAGCACAGTAGAATGTATTGTGTTACTAGCTCCAACAGTACAGTAGAATGTCTTGTGTTACTAGCTCCAACAGTACAGTATAATGTCTTGTGTTACCAGCTTCAACAGGCCAGTAGAATGTCTTGTGTTACTAGCTCCAACAGTACAGTATAATGTCTTGTGTTCCCAGCTTCAACAGGCCAGTAGAATGTCTTGTGTTACTAGCTCCAACAGTACAGTATAATGTCTTGTGTTACTAGCTTCAACAGGCCAGTAGAATGTCATGTGTTACTTGCTCCAACAGTACAGTAGAATGTCTTGTGATACTAGCTCCATCAGTACAGTAGAATGTCTTGTGTTACTAGCTCCAACAGGGCTGTAGAATGTCTTGTTACTAGCTCCAGCAATACAGTAGAATGTCTTGTGTTACTAGCTCCAACAGTGCAGTAGAATGTCTTGTGTTACTAGCTCCAGCAATACAGTAGAATGGCTTGTGTTACTAGCTCCAACAGTATATTAGAATGTCTTGTGTTACTTGCTTCAACAGGCCAGTAGAATGTCTTGTGTTTCTATTTCCAACAGGGCTGTAGAATGTCTTGTGTTACTCGCTCCAACAGTACAGTAGAATGTCTTGTGTTACTAGCTCCAACAGTACAGTATAATGTCTTGTGTTGCTAGCTCCAACAGTGCAGTATAATGTCTTGTGTTACTAGCTCCAACAGGCCAGTAGAATTTCTTGTGTTACTAGCTCCAACAGGCCAGTAGAATGTCTTGTGTTTCTATTTCCAACAGGGCTGTAGAATGTCTTGTGTTACTCGCTCCAACAGTACAATAGAATGTATTGTGTTACTAGCTCCAACAGCACAGTAGAATGTATTGTGTTACTAGCTCCAACAGTACAGTAGAATGTCTTGTGTTACTAGCTCCAACAGGCAAGTAGAATGTCTTTTGTTAATAGCTCCAACAGTACAGTAGAATGTCTTGTGTTACTAGCTTCAACAGAACAGTAGAAGGTCTTGTGTTACTTGCTCCAACAGTACAGTAGAATGTATTGTGTTACAAGCTCCAACAGTGCAGTAGAATGTCTTGTGTTCCTAGCTCCAACATTACATCATTACATTTAAGTCATTTAGCAGACGCTCTTATCCAGAGCGACTTACAAATTCAACAGTGCAGTAGAATGTCTTGTGTTACTAGCTCCAACAATGCAGTAGAATGTCTTGTGTTATTAGCTCAAACAGTACAGTATAATGTCTTGTGTTACCAGCTTCAACTGTACAGTAGAATGCCTTTTGTTACTAGCTTCAACAGGCCAGTAAAATGCCATGCGTTACTTGCTCCAACAGTACAGTAGAATGTCTTGTGTTACTAGCTTCAACAGGCCAGTAGAATGTCTTGTTACTTGCTCCAACAGTACAGTAGAATGTCTTGTGTTACTAGCTCCAACATTACAGTAGAATGTCTTGTGTTACTATTTCCAACAGGGCTGTAGAATGTCTTGTGTTACGAGCTCCAACAGGTCAATAGAATGTCTTGTGTTACTAGCTGCAACAGTACAGTAGAATGTCTTGTGTTACTAGCTCCAACGGGGCAGTAGAATGTCTTGTGTTACAAGCTCCAACAGTACAGTATAATGTATTGTGTTACTAGCTCCAACAATGCAGTAGAATGTCTTGTGTTACTAGCTCCAGCAATACAGTAGAATGGCTTGTGTTACTAGCTCCAACAGTATATTAGAATGTCTTGTGTTACTATTTCCAACAGGGCTGTAGAATGTCTTGTGTTACTAGCTGCAACAGTACAATAGAATGTATTGTGTTACTTGCTCCAACAGTACAGTAGAATGTATTGTGTTACTAGCTCCAACAGTACAGTAGAATGCCTTGTGTTACTAGCTCCAACAGTACAGTAGAATGTCTTGTGTTACTAGCTCCAACAGTACAGTATAATGTCTTGTGTTACCAGCTTCAACAGGCCAGTAGAAGGTCTTGTGTTACTAGCTCCAACAGTACAGTATAATGTCTTGTGTTACCAGCTTCAACAGGCCAGTAGAATGTCTTGTGTTACTAGCTCCAACAGTACAGTATAATGTCTTGTGTTACTAGCTTCAACAGGCCAGTAGAATGTCATGTGTTACTTGCTCCAACAGTACAGTAGAATGTCTTGTGATACTAGCTCCATCAGTACAGTAGAATGTCTTGTGTTACTAGCTCCAACAGGGCTGTAGAATTTATTGTGTCACTAGCTCCAACATTGCAGTAGAATGTCTTGTTACTAGCTCCAGCAATACAGTAGAATGTCTTGTGTTACTAGCTCCAACAGTGCAGTAGAATGTCTTGTGTTACTAGCTCCAGCAATACAGTAGAATGGCTTGTGTTACTAGCTCCAACAGTATATTAGAATGTCTTGTGTTACTTGCTTCAACAGGCCAGTAGAATGTCTTGTGTTTCTATTTCCAACAGGGCTGTAGAATGTCTTGTGTTACTCGCTCCAACAGTGCAATAGAATGTATTGTGTTACTAGCTCCAACAGCACAGTAGAATGTATTGTGTTACTAGCTCCAACAGCACAGTAGAATGTATTGTGTTACTAGCTCCAACAGTACAGTAGAATGTCTTGTGTTACTAGCTCCAACAGTACAGTATAATGTCTTGTGTTACCAGCTTCAACAGGCCAGTAGAATGTCTTGTGTTACTAGCTCCAACAGTACAGTATAATGTCTTGTGTTCCCAGCTTCAACAGTACAGTAGAATGTCTTGTGATACTAGCTCCATCAGTACAGTAGAATGTCTTGTGTTACTAGCTCCAACAGGGCTGTAGAATGTCTTGTTACTAGCTCCAGCAATACAGTAGAATGTCTTGTGTTACTAGCTCCAACAGTGCAGTAGAATGTCTTGTGTTACTAGCTCCAGCAATACAGTAGAATGGCTTGTGTTACTAGCTCCAACAGTATATTAGAATGTCTTGTGTTACTTGCTTCAACAGGCCAGTAGAATGTCTTGTGTTTCTATTTCCAACAGGGCTGTAGAATGTCTTGTGTTACTCGCTCCAACAGTACAGTAGAATGTCTTGTGTTACTAGCTCCAACAGTACAGTATAATGTCTTGTGTTGCTAGCTCCAACAGTGCAGTATAATGTCTTGTGTTACTAGCTCCAACAGGCCAGTAGAATTTCTTGTGTTACTAGCTCCAACAGGCCAGTAGAATGTCTTGTGTTTCTATTTCCAACAGGGCTGTAGAATGTCTTGTGTTACTCGCTCCAACAGTACAATAGAATGTATTGTGTTACTAGCTCCAACAGCACAGTAGAATGTATTGTGTTACTAGCTCCAACAGTACAGTAGAATGTCTTGTGTTACTAGCTCCAACAGGCAAGTAGAATGTCTTTTGTTAATAGCTCCAACAGTACAGTAGAATGTCTTGTGTTACTAGCTTCAACAGAACAGTAGAAGGTCTTGTGTTACTTGCTCCAACAGTACAGTAGAATGTATTGTGTTACAAGCTCCAACAGTGCAGTAGAATGTCTTGTGTTCCTAGCTCCAACATTACATCATTACATTTAAGTCATTTAGCAGACGCTCTTATCCAGAGCGACTTACAAATTCAACAGTGCAGTAGAATGTCTTGTGTTACTAGCTCCAACAATGCAGTAGAATGTCTTGTGTTATTAGCTCAAACAGTACAGTATAATGTCTTGTGTTACCAGCTTCAACTGTACAGTAGAATGCCTTTTGTTACTAGCTTCAACAGGCCAGTAAAATGCCATGCGTTACTTGCTCCAACAGTACAGTAGAATGTCTTGTGTTACTAGCTTCAACAGGCCAGTAGAATGTCTTGTTACTTGCTCCAACAGTACAGTAGAATGTCTTGTGTTACTATTTCCAACAGGGCTGTAGAATGTCTTGTGTTACGAGCTCCAACAGGTCAATAGAATGTCTTGTGTTACTAGCTGCAACAGTACAGTAGAATGTCTTGTGTTACTAGCTCCAACGGGGCAGTAGAATGTCTTGTGTTACAAGCTCCAACAGTACAGTATAATGTATTGTGTTACTAGCTCCAACAATGCAGTAGAATGTCTTGTGTTACTAGCTCCAGCAATACAGTAGAATGGCTTGTGTTACTAGCTCCAACAGTATATTAGAATGTCTTGTGTTACTATTTCCAACAGGGCTGTAGAATGTCTTGTGTTACTAGCTGCAACAGTACAATAGAATGTATTGTGTTACTTGCTCCAACAGTACAGTAGAATGTATTGTGTTACTAGCTCCAACAGTACAGTAGAATGTCTTGTGTTACTAGCTCCAACAGTACAGTAGAATGTCTTGTGTTACTAGCTCCAACAGTACAGTATAATGTCTTGTGTTACCAGCTTCAACAGGCCAGTAGAAGGTCTTGTGTTACTAGCTCCAACAGTACAGTATAATGTCTTGTGTTACCAGCTTCAACAGGCCAGTAGAATGTCTTGTGTTACTAGCTCCAACAGTACAGTATAATGTCTTGTGTTACTAGCTTCAACAGGCCAGTAGAATGTCATGTGTTACTTGCTCCAACAGTACAGTAGAATGTCTTGTGATACTAGCTCCATCAGTACAGTAGAATGTCTTGTGTTACTAGCTCCAACAGGGCTGTAGAATTTATTGTGTCACTAGCTCCAACATTGCAGTAGAATGTCTTGTTACTAGCTCCAGCAATACAGTAGAATGTCTTGTGTTACTAGCTCCAACAGTGCAGTAGAATGTCTTGTGTTACTAGCTCCAGCAATACAGTAGAATGGCTTGTGTTACTAGCTCCAACAGTATATTAGAATGTCTTGTGTTACTTGCTTCAACAGGCCAGTAGAATGTCTTGTGTTTCTATTTCCAACAGGGCTGTAGAATGTCTTGTGTTACTCGCTCCAACAGTGCAATAGAATGTATTGTGTTACTAGCTCCAACAGCACAGTAGAATGTATTGTGTTACTAGCTCCAACAGCACAGTAGAATGTATTGTGTTACTAGCTCCAACAGTACAGTAGAATGTCTTGTGTTACTAGCTCCAACAGTACAGTATAATGTCTTGTGTTACCAGCTTCAACAGGCCAGTAGAATGTCTTGTGTTACTAGCTCCAACAGTACAGTATAATGTCTTGTGTTCCCAGCTTCAACAGGCCAGTAGAATGTCTTGTGTTACTAGCTCCAACAGTACAGTATAATGTCTTGTGTTACTAGCTTCAACAGGCCAGTAGAATGTCATGTGTTACTTGCTCCAACAGTACAGTAGAATGTCTTGTGATACTAGCTCCATCAGTACAGTAGAATGTCTTGTGTTACTAGCTCCAACAGGGCTGTAGAATGTCTTGTTACTAGCTCCAGCAATACAGTAGAATGTCTTGTGTTACTAGCTCCAACAGTGCAGTAGAATGTCTTGTGTTACTAGCTCCAGCAATACAGTAGAATGGCTTGTGTTACTAGCTCCAACAGTATATTAGAATGTCTTGTGTTACTTGCTTCAACAGGCCAGTAGAATGTCTTGTGTTTCTATTTCCAACAGGGCTGTAGAATGTCTTGTGTTACTCGCTCCAACAGTACAGTAGAATGTCTTGTGTTACTAGCTCCAACAGTACAGTATAATGTCTTGTGTTGCTAGCTCCAACAGTGCAGTATAATGTCTTGTGTTACTAGCTCCAACAGGCCAGTAGAATTTCTTGTGTTACTAGCTCCAACAGGCCAGTAGAATGTCTTGTGTTTCTATTTCCAACAGGGCTGTAGAATGTCTTGTGTTACTCGCTCCAACAGTACAATAGAATGTATTGTGTTACTAGCTCCAACAGCACAGTAGAATGTATTGTGTTACTAGCTCCAACAGTACAGTAGAATGTCTTGTGTTACTAGCTCCAACAGGCAAGTAGAATGTCTTTTGTTAATAGCTCCAACAGTACAGTAGAATGTCTTGTGTTACTAGCTTCAACAGAACAGTAGAAGGTCTTGTGTTACTTGCTCCAACAGTACAGTAGAATGTATTGTGTTACAAGCTCCAACAGTGCAGTAGAATGTCTTGTGTTCCTAGCTCCAACATTACATCATTACATTTAAGTCATTTAGCAGACGCTCTTATCCAGAGCGACTTACAAATTCAACAGTGCAGTAGAATGTCTTGTGTTACTAGCTCCAACAATGCAGTAGAATGTCTTGTGTTATTAGCTCAAACAGTACAGTATAATGTCTTGTGTTACCAGCTTCAACTGTACAGTAGAATGCCTTTTGTTACTAGCTTCAACAGGCCAGTAAAATGCCATGCGTTACTTGCTCCAACAGTACAGTAGAATGTCTTGTGATACTAGCTCCAACAGTACAGTATAATGTCTTGTGTTACTAGCTCCAACAGTACAGTAGAATGTCTTGTGTTACTCGCTTCAACATTGCAGTGGAATGTCTCGCAAATACAATACAAATTAGTAATAATAAAATAAATCCTTACAATAAATCAAGAGATAACAATCAATGACATGTACAGTAGTATTAGAATGAGCTTCAGTGCATTCGGAAAGTATTCAGACCACTTGTCTTCTCATACATTTTGTTACATTACAGCCCTATTCTAAAATGTATTCAATAAAAAAAAATCTCATCAATCTACACACAATACCCCATAATGACAAAGCAGGGAGGTGACCAAGAATCCAATGGACACTCCGCTAGAGCTTCGGAGTTCCTCTGTGGAGATGGAAGAACCTTCCAGAAGGACAACCATCTCTGCAGCACTCCACCAGCCTTTATGGTAGAATTGCCAGAAGGAAGCCACTCCTCAGTAAAAGGCACACGACAGCCCGCTTGGAGTTTGCCAAAAGGCACCTAAAGACTCTCGCTCTGATGAAACCAAGATTTAATAATTTGGCCTGAATCCCAAGCATCATGTCTGGAGGAAACCTGGCACCATCCCCACGGTGAAGTATATTGGTGGCAGCATCATGCTGTGGGGATGTTTTTCAGCGGCAGGGACTGTGAGACTAGTCATGATCGATGGAAAGATGAACTGAGAAAAGTACAGAGATCCTTGATGAAAACCTGCTCCATAGCGCTCCGGACCTCAGACTGGGCCGAAGGTTCACCTTCCAACAGGACAACGACCCTAATCACACAGCCAAGTCTCTGAATGTCCATGAGTGGCCCAGTCAGAGCCTGGACTCTGGAGAGACCTGAAAATAGCTGTGCAGAGACACTCCCCATCCAACCTGACAAAGCTTGAAAGGATCTGCAGAGAAGAATGGGAGAGACTCCCCAAATACAGGTGTGCCAAGCTTGTAGCGTCGTACCCAAGAAGACTTGAGGATGTAATCATTGCCAAAGGTACTTCAACAAAGTACTGAGTAAAGCGTCTGAAGATTTATGTAAAAGTGATTTTCAGTTTTTGTTTTTTTATACATTTCCAAAAATGTCCAAAAATAGTTTTTGCTTTGTCATTATGGGGTATTGTGTGAAAGCTGTAACGTAACAAAATATGGAAAATGTGAAGGGTTCTGAATGCTTTCCGAACGCACTGTATGTTGAGAATACAGTCTATGCATACACAGCGAGTAAACAACAGTATGTAAACAGAATATGAGGTGACCAGAATTCAATTTAGCCAGCTGGTGATGGCTATTCAAAAGTCTGATGGCCTGGGACTAGTATTTCAAAAGTTATCTATCTGGATTCTGTCTATCGGATAGGATTAAATGCATGAAAATAGAATGAATACAATGGACAAATAATTGACTTGAATGGTATTTCTATGCATTTAATCCTATCTGACAGGTGACATTCGGATAAATTACTTCAGAAAAACTGGGCCCCGGAGATAGAAGCTGTTTCACTGTCTCTCGGCCCTGGCTCTGATGCACCTATGCTGCCTCTGTCTACTAGATGGTAGCAGAGTGAACAGACCATGGCTCGGGTGGCTGAGGTCCTAAATGGTCTTCTTGGCCTTCCTTTGACACCAAGTGCAGTTAATGTCCTGGAGGGCAGGTAGCATACCCCCGGGTGATGTATTGGGCTGACTGCACCACTATCTGGAGAGCCATTCGGTTTGAGGTGCAGTTGCCGTGCAGACGGTGATGTTCTCAATAGTGCGTCTGTGGAAGTTCACTGTTGTGTCTTCATCAACACGGTGTCGGTGTGGTGGGACCATTTCAGTTCCTCAGTGATGTGCACGCTGAGAAACTTGAAGCTTTTGACCCTCTCCACTGCAGCCCTGTCAATGTGGATGGGGGCGGGCTCTCTCTGCTGTCTCCTGAAGTTAACTTGTTCTCTACAGGAGACAGTCCTCTCCTCTCCACTCCTGAAGTCAATTCTCTTGCGAGCAGAGTTTGTGTACTAGATATTGACAATACGAGGGTACAGCTGAGGTCATGGCATTGTCGTTTTTCATTGGCTTAGGGACAAAACATGTTCTGTGCTTTAAGCGTTTCACCAACTTTTTTTTAGCAACATTGCAGCTGCGTTATCAGGCCTGGCTCCTGCCCCTCCATGCTCAGGCACACACACACACACACACACACACACACACACACACACACACACACACACACACACACACACACACACACACACACACACACACACTTGTACTTAAGCACAAGGTCATGACAGTGTCAGACCTTCCAAGGCAAGGCAGTGTGACTGTGGGAGAGGAGAGGAGAGGAGGGGAGAGAGGTTCTCTGGCAGAAGGCTGAGCCAGATTGTCCAAGGCCACGGTGACCAGAACCCAGACAGTCAGCTCTCTCTCTCTCTCTCTCTCTCTCTCTCTCTCTCTCTCTCTCTCTCTCTTTTTCTCTCTCTCTTTCTCTCTCTGGCCACAAAAATGAGTCTATAGATAAACCCATCCAATTGTGAGTCTGACTTTTTCCTTGGATTATAGATGGGTTAACTGACCACGTCACAATAATGATGTGCGCACCCAGATATATAGCAACAATGACAAGAAGCTGCCATGTGGGGAATCGTAAGTGACTCAATTCAGCTAGTTTTATCTTGATCTTGAAACCATGTCTTGTTTTGAGGTGTTTTGACTAAAGTTTTCCTGGTTGCAGAGGACATCCAGACTCTCAGCTCCATGCTTTGATAACAAGGTGACCAAATATTTACCTGGGAAGAACAGGGACACGGACTGATTTATATTCTCGCTCTCTCGCTCTCTCGCTCTCTCGCTCTCTCAAAATCCAATTTAACTTGCTGTATTGGCTTGATGTAACAATGTAAATATTGCCAAAGCGTACTTTGGAGCTTAAGTGATTTGTTTACAATATTAACATAATTAAAACTATTATAATACAAGATTGCCAACGGGACAATCAGTAACAACAATAATCAAGTGGAAAATAACCATACAATGGGCAGTAATACAGTTTTTCTCAATTGCTAAAACACTAAACCCCATTGGCTGAACAAAGTTCTCAGTTGCCTGGACTCATTTAGCTAATTATGCAGTCTGTTGTCAATACCTTAAACCATTTCACATGATTTAACCTGTTTCAAATGATGCGACACAACCAATATAAGCCAGTTCAGAGAGCAAACAGGTTGTTGAAGTTGGGAAGGAGAAAGTCTGAGAAAGGATACTGTAGTACAGTGATTTGTAGGCTGTATACTGTACAATGGACAAATTGTATGGCCCTGAACATTGTGCTTTCCATTTATTAACAGTACTGACTGCTCAATAGATTTTGACTGGTTGCAGGTTCATATCAACAAAGAACAAGAATTACAGTATCACAGAGACAAAGGACAAGTTTGTGAGATGCAGGGTACAGTACTGTAAAAATAGGGGTACAAGGAGGAGGTAGAACAAAAAACAAAATTGCAAAGAGCATTTATACATTTATTAAACATAATAATGAGTGTGAGTCTGTGCCTGTATTTAGTCTTCATGCTAGTGAGGGCCGATAATCCACTCTCACATAGGTATGTGGTTGCAAACGGTATTAGTGTCTTAACAGGGCGATTTGCCAAGGGTAGGATACTTTGAGCGCAGCCCAATTTTGAAATCTGGCAGTGGCTTCTGATTAAAATACATTTTCATGAAACCACTTGTTGCAACTTCGATGAGGCTCTCTTGTTCAGGTATCAGTAAGTGGACTGGAGGCAGGGCATGAAAGGGATAACTAATCCAGTTGTTTGTGTCATCCGTTTGGGAAAGTACCTGCGTAATTGCGCACCCAACTCACTCAGGTGCTTCCCTATATCACATTTGACATTGTCTGTAAGCTTGAGCTCATTTGCACACAACAAAATCATACAATGATGGAACAACCTGTGTGTTGTCCTTGTTAACAGACAGAGAAGAGCTCCAACTTCTTAATGAGAGGGGGTCATTGTATTTTAGATGTTTCCTGAACTTAATTGCTATTTTTTTTGTTTTTCTTATTAGTGGATATTGGCCTAATTCTGTTCTACATGCATTGTTTGTAGTTTTCCTCTGGATATGTTGGAGAATCTGACAGAACTCTGCATGCAGTGTTTCAATGGGGTGTTTCAAATCTTGTTTTGCAAGTGGACCCCACACCTTGCTGCCATGTAGTGCAATTGGTTTAATGACACATTCTATTTGTTTTAGTCACATTTTAAAAGGTATTTCAATTGTAATATGTTTTTTATTGGTGCAGAATTCCCTGCATTATTTCTCTCAGTTCTTTCACTGCCTCATTTAGGTTTCCAGTTGAGCTTAATTTTAAACCTAAGCGATTGTTGTGTGTGCAGTACTTTATATATGTTGTACCGATTGAGAACTCTCTCTCGTTCTCTTACTCTCTTTCCCAGCCTTCTAACCTGAGAAGTCCTGTTACTGGGCAACTTTATGGATCTCAGCTGGCCTCTCTCTTTCCTTCTCTCTCCCTCTCTCTTTCTCACTCTCTGTTTTGATGCACTAGAACTAGAATCCATCCAACTGTCTGTTTCTGGATTGAAGAGTTCCACAATCCCTCCACAGAATATCCTATTCAGTTGTGTTGGACAGAGTACAGATTAAGTTAGAATATACAGTTAAAGTTGGAAGTTTACATACACCTTAGCCAAATGCATTTAAACTAAGTTTTTCACAATTCCTGACATTTAATCCTCGTAAAAATTCCCTGTCTCAGGTCAGTTAGGATCACCACTTTATTTTAAGAATGTGAAATGTCAGAATAATAGTAGAGAGAATAATTTATTTCAGCTTTTATTTCTTTCATCACATTCCCAGTGGGTTATAAGTTTACATACACTCAATTAGTATTTGGTAACATTGCATTTAAATTGTTAACTTGGGTCAAACATTTCGGGTAACCTTCCACAAGCTTCCCACAATGAGTTGCGTGAATTTTGGCCCATTCCTTCTGACAGAGCTGGTGTAACTGAGTCAGGTTTGTAGGCCTCCTTGCTCGCACATGCTTTGTCAGTTCTGCCCACAAATATTCTGTAGGATGAGGTCAGGGCTTTGTGATGGCCACTCAAATACCTTGACTTTGTTGTCCTTAAGCCATTTTGCCAAAAACTTTGGAAGTATGCTTGGGGTCATTGTCCATTTGGAAGACCCATTTGAGACCAAGCTTTAATTTCCTCAGATGTTGCTTCAATATATCCACATCATTTTCCTACCTCATGATGCCATGTTTTGTGAAGTGCACCAGTCCCTCCTGCAGCAAAGCACCCCCACAACATGATGCTGCCACCCCCGTGCTTCACGGTTGGGATGGTGTTCTTCGGCTTGCAAGCCTCCCCCTTTTGTCTCCAAACATAACAATGGTCATTATGGCCAAACAGTTCTATTTTTGTTTCATCAGACCAGAGGACATTTCATCAAAAAGTACGATCTTTGTCCCCATGTGCAGTTTCAAACTGTAGTCTGTCTTTTTGATGTTGGTTTTGGAGACGTGGCTTCTTCCTTGCTGAGCGCCCTTTCAGATTGTCGATGTAGGACTCGTTTTTACTGTGGATAAAGATACTTTTGTACCGGTTTCCTCCAGCATCTTCACAAGGTCCTTTGCTATTGTTCTGGGATTGATTTGCACTTTTTGCACCAAAGTACATTCATCTCTAGGAGACAGAACGCTTCTCCTTCCTGAGCGGTATGATAGCTGCGTGGTCCCATGGTGTTTATACTTGCGTACTATTGTTTGTACAGATGAGCGTGGTACCTTCAGGTGTTTGGAAATTGCTCCCAAGCATGAACCACACTTGTGGAGGTCTTTCTTCTGAGGTCTTGGCTGATTTCTTTTGATTTTCCCATGATGTCAAGCAAAGAGGCACTGAGTTTGAAGGTAGGCCTTGAAATACATCCACAGGTACACCTCCAATTGACTCAAATGATGTCAATTCGCCTATCAGAAGCTTCAAAAGCCATGACATCATTATTTGGAATTTTCCATGCTGTTTAAATTAAAGGCACAGTCAACTTAGTGTATGTAAACCTCTGACCCACTGGAATTGTGATACAGTGAAATATAAGTTAAATAATCTGTCTGTAAACAATTGTTGGAAAAATGACTTGTGTCATGCACAAAGTAGATGGTCTAACTGACTTGCCAAAACTCTAGTATGTTAACAAGAAATTTGCATAGTGGTTGAAAAATAAGTTTTAATGGCTCCAACCTAAGTGTACGTATACTTCCGACTTCAACTGTAAACCACGTTGTCGTGGTTATATCTACAGTACAGTTTGTTTTAAGTCTTGCATTGTGTTTTAATAAAACAAGTACATTCTGTGTTATTCAAGTCCAGCAGGTTTTGATGTTTCAGTCAGTGATTTTGTACCAACTGTATCATCCATTTAACATTTTAGAAACTCTGCAAAGGGGCAAAGAGGGAAACAATAAGTAACATTGTCAATGAGAACAACAACAACACATCTAAACTTCCCAATCCCGACTGGTGTTTTATTTGTCCATTTCAGAGCTTAGTAACTAATTAAGCCCCATCTTTATCCTCTCAATCCACATCAAGACCCACAGAGAGAGCCTCAGCTCAGCTCCTGTCAGCCCTGACTGGCACATCTGCCGGGAAAATATCCTGTCTCCCACAGGATCAATACAGTTGAAGCAGTGGCCACTATGCCTGAATGGGTTTACTGTCACTTTTCTCATCAGTGAGGTTTGTGTTTGTGTCAGGGCCTGACAAAGGCCTCCCTGGCCACCATTGTCCCATAAAGACAAAAAGAAGAAGAGAGGAGAAGCCCTGCTGCCACTGTGACCACGGTGGGTCCTGGCTGTGCTGTGGTCAGCTAGGGGGAATGGGATTTAAAGTGTGGACCTTGTCACCAGGGACAACATGGCTACTTATTATTAATCGGGAGGGAGTGGGGGGGGGGGGGGTGTCAGTGCTGATGCAGCAGAGGCACCTGGAGGTCAGGAACAGAGGCATGATAGATACAGCTGATCGCCCCTCAAGGAAGTAAATGGGGTGGGGGAGGGGGGTAGAGCGCTCCTTCCTTAGGACATTAAGGACGTTCTTTGTCAATGTGTCACTCAAATGAATTCAAGGTGGCTTTGGGACTTCAGGGGGAGGAAATAAAGAATGGGTGGAAGGGTCCTATTCAGTGAGGTGTCCTCTTCTTTCTTTCTTTCTTTCTTTCTCTTTTTGATGGGCATTTATTCATCGAGTTCAAAAGTGGTTAGATGCTCAGTCTTTGAGAATTTTCATAGGGATGGGGTAGTCTGGATATTTGAGTGATACTTTTACATTTAGATGATCAGATTTCTTTTTAATTAAAGAGATTTGTGCTTTTTGAGATTGGTTCTGTTTGATTTTCTTTTAAAGAATCACGTTTTTTAGATTTCAGTTTTGATTATTTTTCTAAACAGGAAATGCATTAAGAAAAGATGATGTCACTATGATTTAAAGAGATTTTTAATGGAAATTCCTAAGCCGCACACCTTCAATTGCCAAAACATATTCCATTGTCTATGATCAGGTTCACATTGGGTAGACATCAATAGGAAATGACAATGAAACATAAAAATATTTAAGTGTTGTATATAACTTTTTATAATTTTATTATTTTTCATTCCTTATAATTATTAAAGTAATGATCTCATCTCTGCTCAGACAGTAGCAGTCAGCCAGCTAGCCAGGCCATATAACATTATGTGCTCCCCATACTGTACTGTCTTTAGTCATGCCATTTAGCTAGCCTGCCTATCTTCCTGCAGAGCTGTCTGACGATATAATTTTACCTTTAACTTCAATTTCGTTAGGCATACTTTCACAAACTGTCTCTGTCACTCTCGTAGTTTGTCTACATTTCTCTTTCACATGGTCTGTGTCTATCTAACTTCACATAGCAGGTGTAAAAAAAATATCAGTCCAGAGATCTGTATATAATGACTCATGTCAATGGCTCATGTCTCCGCCCCAACAATGGCAGGCGACAACTTTTAGGTACAAATCAATCCCATAGAAATGCATCGGGCTTATTTTGGACAGATTTTGACCAGAGTGAAACATCTCACTTCGCCTCTTCCTCTCTGATCTGTTTGAGCTGGAAAAAACAGGTGCAATATGGTCATTGTAGTTAATTACCATATTTCTGCGCCAAACTAGGATAAACATGGGGCGGCAGGTAGCCTAGTGGTTAGAGTGTTGGGCCAGTAACCAAAAGGTTGCTAGAGAAAATCCCAGAGATGACAAGGTAAAAATCTGTCGTTCTGCCAGTGAACAAGGCAGTTAACCCGCTGTTCCTAGGCTGTCATTGTAAATAAGAATGTGTTCTTAACTGACTTGCCTAGTTAAATAAAGGTTAAATGGAGAAAAAAAAACTAAAAACATTTGCTTAGTAAAAACTCCCTTCAGCCCAGCGTCCCACATAGTTTTTGACTTGATTTCTTTCAGTGAATGATTTGATTTGTCACTAGAGCAGTGGTTCCCAAACTTTTTATAGTTCCGTACCCCTTCAAACATTCGACCTCCAGCTCCATTACTGATGCTCGCATTGGATGTGCTCGTCATCGACAGGTGCAGTACTGCTGGTATGTGGTGTCTTTATGGACGTGGGCCTTACTTTTTTTTTAACCATTTATCAATTTTCGAGCAAACGGAATGAGCATTAGCTACGTTTTGCTATATACAGACCGTTAATGGAATTCCTGCGAGAGAGTAACGGTTAATGTTAGGCAGTCATTGTAAAAATATAAATGGACTGTTTGAAAATGTGAAAAAAAAATATATGTATTTTTTTTATTAACACAAATTTGAATCACATTTTTATTTGGCATACCCCCGACGGCATTGCGTAACCCAATTTGGGGATACCTGCTCTAGAGAAATGTCGCTTTGGGCTCACAAAAAAAAACTGAACTAAATGGAATTCAAGTAATTGAATCAATGTCGGTCAATTAGTTGTTTAATAACCACAACAATACTAAATGTTGGTTAATCGCTCAGCACTAGAAAAAATGTAACCATCATGACAAATGTTTTAACATCTTTGATAGACTCCACTTTGTTTGCAACTCGATATACTGACATGAACTATCCTGGACTGACAGATGAGATACAATAGCAAAATGCAGTTAGTGGTTGAGGTGTGTTGCTGCAGGCCAGGCCTGTCCTGTTCCTGGACATGGAACTTGACCCCTTACTGTTCCCTCCTGTCATCTGATAAGACTAAGTGTTTTGATAATATTGCCCTCCACTCATGATCCATGGCTTCAGAGTTCCCCTTTTACACCCCATAACAAATAGGCCTGTCTAAATAGCAATTGAAGGCCAGACCAGGACAGGGTTTGGTCAAACTGAACATTAAATGTTTGGGTTTTAGGGAGGGGATGAGCAGTGAGGTGTTGACCAGATGCCCAAATGGAGATGCTAGCTGTGATGATGCTATCGGGGTGAATAAACCATTACAGTGAGTAACTGAGCTATGTTCCTTTTTTTCCTGTCGTCTTCTGTTATGTGAGAGGAGTGATTAGATAGGTACCAGTGAGTTTGTACAGGAAGGAGAGGTTTGTATTATTATAATACAATTTAAAAAAGTTGTTTTATTTGTTTGGGTTAAATGTGAAGAACTTATGAGTCTTACTAATAACACTATATAGTAGATGTAGTACTATGCAACAATAGTACTTTGACATATCATGTAGTGTTGGTTTTTACAGTAGTAGGCTTACTATAGTAGAGCTGTTGACAGTAGAAAGACTTAAAGGAAACAAGCATGTCCTTTCAAGAACATGTAGAAAAATATTATTGTAATTTAATTGAACATTTCTGAATTATAATTATAATTATTTCTCTTTTTTGTGTATACTTTAGTGCCTATGTAATAACCATTACTAAGGAGAGACGGGTAAACTGGAATTTATTGTTTACTTTCAATATGGCAGCTCAGAATAACTCTGTAAATATAAAAATATTCCAAAGGCCAAAGGTTCTATGTCCTTTTCTCTTGTTCAGCTAGTTGGACTGGTGTTCAACCATGGCTGAGCAGTGTTGTAAAATGCAGAGCGGATTCACTCAGGGCTTCAATTTTATTCGGCCTTCTCAGCAAGCATGGTAAATTATCAGTAATTCCCCACATTGATTGAGTTTGTCCTCCATGTCTCAAATTAAATTAAAAAAGAACAACACTAAGTGAAAATGTTCTATGTATTTTTTCCCCCACATTTAAAGAGGGCTGAACTTCCTGATTTGGCCTTGTTTTTCATGATGAAATGCAGCAGCCATGTGATTCAATAATTGTCTGGGGGGGTTAATATTTTTTTTTACCTTTCTTTAACTAGGCAAGTCAGTTAAGAACAAATTCTTATTTTCAATGACGGCCTAGGAACAGTGGGTTAACTGCCTGTTCAGGGGCAGAACGACCTTCCGGTTGCTAGTCCAACGCTCTAACCACTAGGCTACCCTGCCGCCCCATGGTGTGGGTGTCTCGTGTGTGTGTGTGTGTGTGTGTGTGTGTGTGTGTTCGAACATGGCAAGCGTTTGTACATTCTCTCTGGCAAAACAGTACAGTTACAGTAACTCACCCTTCCAGATAATGTGAAACAGTCTATCAAGGTATTGTGTCTTGAAGTCGCCTAGGCTAGCTAGTGTTAGCCAACTTCTTTCGGCAATTAGCTTCAGCCAGCTGGTGTGCGACCTTGGCAAAGTTGGTTTGACATTGGACATTGGATAGCCCTGACATTGGATGTTGCACATATTTTAGTTGTCTCATTGAATGCTTTCAATATTGGCATTTGAATAACTACAATGTATAGTTGATTTGAGGTTTTTAAGTCATTGAAACTTTGAGCTATTAACCTTTTTTTTATATTGTCTTATGTACATTGTGTAATTTACTGATGGTCCCTAACTAGCCCCATAGGGATATCCAATGTCAACCAAATTGACCATTGCATGTTACATTGGTGCCGTGACCCGGATCACTGGTTGCTGCGGAAAAGGAGGAGGTCAAAAGGGGGGTGAGTGTAACCAATGTGAAATGGCTAGCTAGTAGGTGGGGTGCGCGCTAATAGCGTTTCAATTGGTGACGTCACTCGCTTTGAGACCTTTAAGTAGTTGTTCCCCTTGCTCTGCAAGGGCCGTGGCTTTTGTGGAGCGATGGGTAATGATGCTTCGAGGGTGGCTGTCGTCGATGTGTGCAGAGGGACCCAAGTTCGAGCCCAGGTAGGGGTGAGGAGAGGGACGCAAGCTACACTACCAGCTGTGGGCATGTGGGCAGGATTAAAATAAACCCAACCCAAGGAAAACTGTTACGGTTACCTTCATACCATGACTTATCATTTTTTCCTATCATCTCGCAAATCTCTGATTTGGACGAGACTGACTTTATGACCAACATTATCCTATTTACACTTTATAGTAAATTTTGACACTACAATAAATGTTTCTGACTCATATCGATGCCACATAGGCCATTTTCAAAATGAGAAGTTGCATTTTAGGGGCAGTCGCTCTTTAACATAGTAAAACTAAGATGGGGCAAGTGTGGTACAGATGAAGAATCTTGATTTGAGCCAGTTTACTACAGCAGAAAACTTATCCTGCAGCAACAGGAAATGTGAATTAGTATGTGGATTATAATTAATCTGCATTTTTGTATGCGTTGATACATTCTTTTGTAATGGTAAATTAGGTCTTTAGAAGCCTTTTTAAACCTCAAATAGTTTTACATTTCCTGCAATAAGGTGATCAAATTAAGATCCTACACCTCTATTTTGATTAGGAATTTTTAGACCATGTGTATCTAAGTAAATGTTGTAAACTTAAATATTTTTGTTGATTTAGCTGCCTAGAATTTGCTTTATTTCACTTTATGGTGAACAGTGTGAAAAGCTTCAATGTTTTTTTCTGTCATGCAACGGAATTACACCAAAATTGTCAACCAAAAACGTTATTCTATTCTATACTCTTCAGAATCAGATGTAACCAAAAACCGACTTTTCAACTAGAGCTGGCAACAAATCCTTAGGAGACAGAACAGAGTTTTCCAACTCTGTGTATCAGTTTATATAGCATCTATAGTGTCCTAATAGCAGCTGTTTAAGCAAGTCTTTGTTAATAAATGATGCTGACCTTTGTCTGCTGTGGTTGAGGCTGGGATTTAGTTGAAGGTTAAATGCCTTGCCCTTATACTCATCCTCCACTGGGCCAGAGCAGAGTGTGCAGGGAAGGCTGGGAGGCAAGGCAAGGTCAGCACTCCAATCAACCTGGTGCAAACACAAAGGCTGGGCTGTGCCCCTAATGAATTGGCCCCCCAGTCCCACAGAGTCCCTCACAACCACAGGCCACAGCTCTCATCTGCCCCGCCCCCAGGCCTTCTCAGGCACTCTGAGCCCTTCTCCCCATTCACACGCACCCCCTAACCTCCTAATTTTGAAATGACTTTTATAACTGGACAGTAAACTTCCAGTGGCTTAATGATGATGACTTCTTCATCTGCCCAAATGCTCCTTTTGTCCGCCTCCCCCCAGCCCCCCCATCAGCCCTTCCCCAGCTCCTCTGTCACAACAGGCCTTAAACCCTAGTTCACTCCCCTTTATAGTCCCCACTGGCTAATCCACCCCACCACCCACCACCCTTACAGCCCCAGGCTCTTGTTCCACTTTCCTGGCCCTGGCCTGGTTGAGCTCTCTTTTATTTTCTCTGTTCTGCTGCTGCCGACATCAGCTATGGCATTCATCTGGAATGCTGCTGCTCACTGCCTTTTGTTTGTGTGGCTTGGCTCAGCCTGGGGGGAAGGGGGGTGGGGGATTATAGCAGGGGGACAAGCTGCCACCCGGCTAGTAAGTGACAGTGTCACACCTCACACCGTGGAGGTAACCAACATGGGAGAGACGAAGGTGCAATGGGGCTCGGCGAGGGACTTTTCACATTGGGGTTGTGTTGTTGTTGTTTTGCCATCTTGTTTATTCATGCAGCAGGTTTGTTTTCTTATTGTAAGTCTTCAGACACACTGTCCCGTTTAACACCTCGGCTCTCCTTTCTCTCCTACAAACCTGATACTGATCCATCCTCTCACGCAATTCTACTATGACATTTGACTTCCATAGTCATTGACTCTGTTTCAGTGTATCTTCATTTTGATGTTTTTTTGTTGTTGTAAAATGACCCTCTCCACATAGTTTACATCAGGTCTAAATGTATAGGTCTGAATGCATGTTTTGACCTCGGCACGCAGTCAATAGTGCAGTTCACGTTCCCTTGAGTCTCAAATTGTTACACGTTTTTTTTCTGAACATTTGCTTTTGAACATGTTGTACTTGTGTCAATTAAGTTTCGCAACACCTGTCAGGTGTAATAATGAGTCGGTCATTGGAGTCAAAGCTGCAATGTGCTCAATACAACCCAATGAAGCTGAGTCAGTGCTGAGCTAAGACAAAGCAGCTTTCCCCCTGGGAATCCAGAAGACAAGAGGAGAAATGGAGGCAACCATCTCCTGTCCCCCTTGGAATCTAAACACAACAGGGGATAGGAGACCCCCAGTCCCATATTCCCCCTCTCCCTTCCCCCTGTCCTCTAGTCACCCTGTCACGTGACCCATCTTTCCTCAGGTGGCAGTGGAGGGTGGAAGGGCCACTTCCCCTTTGTCAGGCCCTTTGGCTGGCCCTCAATACAGTGGTGAGGGATGGGTGGAGGGAGGGCCACAGTGCCAGCATTCAGACCCAGGCTCTTTTGTTTTCCCACACAGGGCTCTTTTGAGGCCAAAGAAACCGCTGGGTTTACTCATTATCTTCATTTCAAACGGGTCTATTTAAACGTGGCTGCTGTGTCAAAGTCAGGGAGGGAGGGAACTACTGCTGAGAGCTGGGGGAGATTAATCACACCGTGAGACTCCTCTTCCCAGGTTGAACTTGCTGCTAGTGCTGGTCTGTACCAAATGAGCTTATTTGGGGAGTTTTCGAGCGGTCATATGTTGATTTACCTCAGACAGGAAACTGTAATGTTTACTAAAGTTGCTTGTCTCCTCTTAGGGCACAAGTCATCTCTTTCTTTCATTCTTTACTCCAACTGTTTCAAATGGACTACCCCCGGGAGCCTATAGAGTCCATACAGACAGACAGACGCTGTGTCGTATAATAATGCAATGGACACGAACCTCCACGTTCAGCATAGAATGCACGATGTGTGTATGATGAATGAGTGGTGAGGAGTAATGGAGCCCTGATTGGCTAATGCCCCGGTTTATAGCTGTCTCACACACCGCCTGTGGCCGGCATACTATAACCATTGGTGAGGAGGTGAGAAGAGTTATACGGACAGATTAAACCAACTGTTGACTAGATCTGCTGTAATGAACTGAAGACTAAGGCAGTCAGTCACACTGCTTGCCTGGCTATGCAAAGATGAAAATGAAAGAATTACAGTTAAACAATATGGTCGTGATCAACATCCTGTGACTTAATGTTTCATCCGTCTGTTTATTTCTCTTGAATGATCCAGGATAACATAATTATGTTATGAATCCATAGTCCGAATCCATTTTTTTGTAAAGTAATGATAAGATTGTTATGAATGGCTCACCGACCGTCTTACTCAGGCTTACTCAGTCATTTTTCTAAGAATGGACTGTTGAATAGAAGGTTGCAGGTGAAGGAGACAAGCGACATATGGTGTTATCGTGAATATATTGTGTAGCTCTTTTGAGGTTGTTTTAAGTCTCCCTAATGTTGGATTTAAGAGTGAGAATAATAATGTTGTCATTGGCACATCCACATGAGGTCAAATATCAATGGAAGACAAAGTGTTAAAAGGGTCCGTGGCAAAGTATGGAGTGGAATGTGTCTTTTCTACTGCCAAGTAGCTGTGTGTTGACTTGGGAATTTTCTTAGTTTGCTTGAGAAATTCTCAGCAACTTTACTTAAACATAGAAAAAGAAAAACAAGACCCAGACATAGGGATGACAGGCTTGTTTGGGAAATGTTTTTATGCATAG
This sequence comes from Oncorhynchus masou masou, assembly GCF_036934945.1. Lineage (NCBI taxonomy): Eukaryota > Metazoa > Chordata > Actinopteri > Salmoniformes > Salmonidae > Oncorhynchus > Oncorhynchus masou. The sequence goes on from NC_088228.1 coordinate 32,074,242, forward strand.
TAACCTTTTTAACTGGTCACTCCATGGACGAGGCCAGCGTAAATTATTAACAAAGACTATTTTGTGATTGCAGCCAAAACAGGAACCAGGCATTGTGTGCAAGGAACGATTTGGCAGTCAGTTAGTTGCTTAGATTTAGCATTCAAAGTCATATGAAAGTGGAGATGTGAATGTCACTGACACACAACAACGCTTTGCTCTATCGGCAGTGGATCTGTAGAGGGGGGGTGTTATACTCAGCCAATAGGTTGGGATCTGATTGCAACATTACAAATGTGTTGTTGTGAGAACCTAAAATGTTCAAAAGCCTAGTTAGAACATTCCGTGTTTGGGAAACACTGGTGAGGAGAAGGTGAATTGATTAGTCCCCAAAAAGTCTCCAAAGTTCCTATGTCATTGAAAAAAATACAGAGTTATGTTGCTATGTTGTTTATGCACTTAGGGAAACTTCTCTAACCTGTACAGTATATTAGCCATGATGTGACGTAATTTAATTTATTTTCACGGAATAAACCCAAAATGATTTAAAGTCATATCATGCATTTCTTAGTTTCCGTGAAATCTTTCACCCCAGCGCTCCATTGGTCCAGTGTTAGTAATGACGAGGCATTTGACCAGCCAGCCAGGCTATAATGACACTATAATCCTTGACATCTGTCCACCCAGCGCCTGTTGATTTGTGGTGGCGGAAGGTGGATCCCCAGTTTATTTATTTTGGCCAGATGAGCCCTTGGTATTTATAGCGGGGGTAAAAAAAAAAACAGTCAGGGGTTCATCCCCGTCTCTAACCCAGTCCCAGGCCTGTAGTCTGTTCTGTAGGGCCAGGGTCCCAGCCCGGCCAAGAGGGACAAAATGCACAGAGCTGACCTGACATTCTTCTTGTCCCTATTTTGCCAGTGGTTGGGGTTGCCCTATCTCTAAATTGGCCCTAATAAAAAGGAAGGGAGTGGCAGAGAGAGGGAGACAGGGGTGAAAGTAAAGAAAGAGTAGGGGGGGTTGATTTTGGCTAGATTTGTTTCTTCTTCTTTGCTAATCTAAGAACTGTATAGGGATAGTAGTTCCATTTCTCCAGTATGTCATCCTGCTGAGTCAGGGTTTCCCCCTGTGTTGTTGGCGTGTTAAATGCTGATGGTCACGCGTGTCGGGGTGGTGTGACCGTGTGGCAGGAGGGGATGTTGCCCAATGTCTTTGTTTCCTGGCCAGGCAGGACGGCCCTCCAAGAGCATCTGTCACTACAGGGGGTCAGGGGGGCTAAGATGAATGAGGCCCCAGAGAATTCACTCCACACACAGCAAATGGCACAACATAGGGGAGGGACAAGGGGACTGGGGGAGGGTGTGTGTGTGTGTGTGTGTGTGCTTGACTCAGAGAGAGAGGGGTTCTGCTGTACTGGAGGAAGGAGGAGTATTTGCTGTCCATACTGTCGTGGAGTTTAATTACCAAAGAGCTGCTGATGGCTTGGGGACAAACCAGATGAGAATTAATCAGCCCTACGTCTCCTTGGATATTTCCTCACTCTTTTCCTCTTCCTTAGGACATACCTATCACCCAAAATGGACTATAATTTGTGACTTTGTGATTTATTTATTTTTGCATGGTGGAATTTAGTGTTTGGTTTTGGAGCGTTTTATGTTGTTGTTTGTGTTTGTGTTATCAAAGTGCTGCCTGGCTGGTGGAGAACCCTTGTTGAAGGTATGGAAGCATTTTACATTGTTTACTCTGGCACTTTGCTGAATTTCCACCAACATGATGTTGATGGCTCAGCTCTTAGCACCTAATTTAAGGGACCTGGAAATGTTAGTCCTTTTTTGCATAACCCCCATCCCCCTCTCCTCTGCTATACTGATGTGTACTCTTGTCCTCATTCATGGGTTTTCTAATGTTGACAGTACCCTCTTAGTAAAAAGGGTTCCAAAAGGGTTCTTCGGCTGTCCCCATAGGATAACTCTTTTGGCTTCCATGTAGAACCCTCTGGGGAAATGGGTTCTACATGGAACCCAATAGGGTTCTACCTGGTATCAAAAGGTTCTTCAAAGGGTTCTCCTACGGGGACAGCCAAATAAACCTTTTCGGTCCCAGATAGTACTCAAATGACTAAGGTTGTCTGTTTCATCATGATCTATTGCCAGTAATAATGACTGGCAAAAGCTTGTGTGAATGTTTCAATAATCAAGTAGAGATAGTCAGTGGTCGTCTTTTTACCATGTTCTGGATGATCGAAATCATTTTAGACTATTATATCACTATGTGTTGTAGAAAAAGCATGTTCAGGATCACCGGGACCGTGTCAAGTTTTTTCTGCATCTACCCTGGCTTTCCCTTTTTTTCCCTCCTCTCTTTTCAACATGTGTTTGTGTGTGGCGTGCGTGCGCACGCACACACACACACACACGTCTATTTGTGCCAGTGCCTATGTGCACGTAGGTGGAAACAGTAGCAAGTTAGATTTCTTAACGTGAAACCCTTGGCTGAATTCAACGCTGCAGTATTGCCTTTGAAGAAAAGGTTCCGGGAGTGATAGAGTGGGTCTGAAACAGGTTGTGACCAAGGGGAAGTTGATGTAATCCCTCTCTATCCTGCCTCTATCCCTCCATTGTCAGGAGTGTAACGTCATTATGCAGATGAAGGAAGAAACAAAAAAAGGGGAGTGGAGTGGAGTGGCGTGGGGGAAACAGAGAGAGGGAGGGAGGGAGAGGGAAGACAGGGAGGGGTGGGAGCAAGGCTAAGCTCACAGTGTTCTTGGAGTTAAATCTCTAACATTTCTTAGAATTTAAATCCACATCACTCTAAAATTGGACCTCTGTTTTTGAATCGTTCATCAACAACGCGTTAGCTATTTTATGCATACAAATGCACGGAGTGCTGTCTGTGTGCACATGTGGGTGTTTGTGTGTGTGCGTTTGTATGTGTGTGTGTTTTGTGCGTGTGTACCTCTGCGGCCACCGCCTTAAATTCCCTCCTTACTCCCCTCAGGCAAAATTCCCTACCAGCATGTCATGCTGAAAGGACCCTAAAATGTCATTACCAGAAGAACAGGATCCCAGCCGTCAGGCGCCCGAGGCTGTGCCTGAGTATGTCTAGATTTACGGCTCCGATGGGTCAGGACATCTCACCGGCCATCTGCAGTGTCCTAGATTATTGTTATTATTAGTACTTTTTTTTAACCTTCTTTTCTTGTTGTTGTCACATTTAGTTGAGAGTAAGCATTGTACTGAGTACTCCATGTGTTTCTTGTGCATATGACACAAACTTCATTTGATTTGGCAGCCACAAAACTATTTCAACACTCTGGCCAAGTGTGTGTGTGTGTGTGTGTGTGTGTGTGTGTGTGGGGGGGGGGGGAGGAGGGGGTGGTCAATGCCGTTGATAGTGACCCTGTGATCATGGACATAGATACAGGGTTATGTTAAGAGTGATGTGTGGTATAGGCCTACTGATAGGCCAGTGTGATAGAATGTCTCATAGAATGGGTTATATTACTGTGGATGCAGAGTTCGCTGCCTAGACGGCCCTTAAAGTGTGTATCTAGAAGTGAAGGAAGATTTGGATGTTCAGTCTGTACTAAAGAGAATGTTCCCTAAACTCATGCAGCGTTCCGGTTAAAGTTCTAGCACTGTCTGACCTGGATGGTATGGAATTTGCATGACCTCCCTTATCCCCTTATCCCCTTGTCCCTCCCATTGACCATGTAGCTCTGTAGTTTGATTAGTCCTATCAGTGTGAGGCTAATCATTCACAAAGTTAACCACATTGAAGAAGTTAACAGGACAAATCAGTGTGCATGTAATGCCAGCGCGAGGACTTGGGCCCCAGACCTCAGGCAGGGGCAAATTAGGGACACTAGGTCCCGAAAACTGCATAACAAGGACCATGCATTACAGGATGGTGACATGGAGCATTCTTGTGACAGTCAATGTTTTGAAGGGAACTTTGTATCAGCTTAGTTGTATAAGGTCTAGGAGTGGGTAAACAATGCTCGGGGTCAAAGTGGAAGTACAGATGTAGGATCTTAATATGATCACCCTGTTGTTGCAGGAAATGTCCTGCAAAGCAGGAAATGCAAACATGTTGTGTATTCAAGGTTTTAAAATGCTTCTAAAGTTAGAAATTTCCACTTTAAAATGTCAGACTTAATAAAAATAAAAAATAAAAACATTTATCAACGCCTCCAAAAATTCCATGAATTATAATCCACACCAAAATTCAAATTTCCTGTTGCTGCAGAATTATTTTTCTGCTGTGAGAAACTGGTCAAATCAAGACCTTATATCTGTACCAGTTTTTAGTAGTTGGTTGTGTGTGTGAGTGTGTGTGTGTGTACTAGAGGTCAACCGATAAATCGGAATGGCCGATTTAATTAGGGCCGATATCAAGTTTTCATAACAAACGGATATCGGTATTTTTGGACGCCGATTTGGCCGATTTTATTATTTTTTTACACCTTTATTTAACTTGGCAAGTCAGTTAAGAACACATTCTTATTTTCAATGATGGCCTAGGAACGTTGGGTTAACTACCTTGTTCAGGGGCAGAATGACAGATTTTTACCTTGTAAGCTCAGGAATTTGTTTTTGCAACCTTCCAGTTACTAATCCAATGCTCTAACCACCTGCCTTACATTGCACTCCACGAGGAGCCTGCGTGGCAGGCTGACTACCTGTTACGCGAGGGCAGCAAGAAGCCAAGGTAAGTTGCTAGGTAGCATTAAACTTATAAAAAACAATCAATCTTCACATAATCACAAGTTAACTACACATGGTTAATGATATTACTAGTTTATCTAGTGTGTCCTGCGTTGCATATAATCGATGAGGTGCCTTTCTCATCGAATCACAGCCTACTTCGCCAAACAGGTGATGATTTAGCACTGTCGTTGCACCAAACCTAACCATAAACATCAATGCCTTTCTTTAAAATCAATACACAAGTATATATATTTTAAATCTGCCAATTTAGTTAATATTGCCTGCTAACATGAATTTTTTATAATTAGGGAAATTGTGTCACTTCTCTTGCGTTCCGTGCAAGCAGTCAGGGTATATGCAGCAGTTTGGGTAGCCTGGCTCGTTGCGAACTGTGTGAAGTCCATTTATTCCTAACAAAGACTGTAATTAATTTGCCAGAATTGTACATAATTATGACATAACATTGAAGGTTGTACAATGTAACACCTATATTTAGACTTAGGGATGCCACCCATTAGATAAAACACAACGGTTCCGTATTTCACTGAAAGAATAAACGTTTTGTTTTTGAAATGATAGTTTCCGGATTCGACCATATTAATGACCTAAGGCTCATATTTCTGTGTGTTATTCTTTTATAATTAAGTCTACGATTTGACATTTGATAGAGCAGTCTGACTGAGCGATGGCAGGCAGCAGCAGGATCATAAGTATTCATTCAAACAGCACTTTTGTTTCACCGATCGTTTCAATCTGTGACGTCACTCGCTCTGAGACTTGGATTAGTTGTTCCCCTTGCTCTGCAAGGGCCGCGGCTTTTGTGGAGCGATGGGTAACAATGCTTTGAGGGTGGCTGTTGTCGATGTGTTCCTGGTTCGAGCCCAGGCAGAGGCGAGGAGAGGGACGGAAGCTATACTGTTACACTGACAATACTGAATTGCCTATAAAGAACATCCAATAGTCAAAGGTATATGAAATACAAATGGTATAGAGAGAAATAGTCCTATAATTCCTATAATAACTACAACCTAAAACTTCTTACCTGGGAATATTGAAGTCTCATGTTAAAAGGAACCACCAGCTTTCATATTCATATCTTTCATATCATGTTCTGAGCAAGGAACTTAAATGTTAGCTTTTTTTATATGGCACATATTGCACTTTTTCTTTCTTCTCCAACACTTGTTTTTGCATCATTTAAACCAAATTGAACATGTTTAATTATTTATTTGAGGGTAAATTGATTTTATTGATGTATTATATTAGGTTAAAATAAGTGTTCATTCAGTATTGTTGTAATTGTCATTATTACAAACAAACCCCCCAAAATTGTCAGATTAATCGGTATTGGATTTTTTTTGGTCCTCCAATAATCGGTATCGGTGTTGAAAAATCATAATCGGTCGACCTCTAGTGTGTACGTGTGAGCGCCCATATACAGTTTATGTGTGAGTGTGCGCACACAATGTGCATACACTTGTGTAAGCACGTGTGTGTGTGCATACACATTATTTGTGTGTGTGTGTGTATGATTACAAACCCTAACACTCTAGTGTGTTTTACAAAAATACCCAGAAGCTACCGTATCACATAACTCATGTTCACCGCCAACGGTCACTACATATGTCATGGTTTTGTGCAATCTGCTCCTCTTAACTTTTGAGTGGCCTCTCTCATTGCTTTAAGTGCAACCATTCATTTTCATGGTCAGACATGTTGTGTGGAATAGTTGTACTGACTATTTAAAAGCATTTGTGTGTCTTTCAACCTTGAGTTTCCTTTCAATAGGATTTTTTAAATATTGGGTTTGATTTGATATCTTGAGATGAAAGGTGCTGCAGGCCTATCGTGTGTTATTTGCAGCAAACTCTTCTCCTTGCATACAGTATATCAACGGTATCAAAGCCTGAATCGACGCTCTCGCCTTTTAAATACACCAGTGTGGCATGATCGTCTTCCTTAGTGCTAATCAGTTTCAGACAATTAGCCAACTATAAACCTTTAGCCTACTATACAGTATGTGTCCTGTATTCCATATGTCTGTTCATTTGGATCCTTGGGTGAAGATGCATTCTGTTAATCTCATGTATTCATCTAACCTCCTCTCTTTAGGTCTAGAACAGTGCAGCTGAGGGGGATGTCACTGCAGGACGTTTCGACACAGTGGTTCTTCTGACCCATCATGTAGTAGAGGAGAACAAATCCCTTCACGCCTGGGAACAATTACACAAGGTAAGGTCAGCCCCCGCCAAAATGACGTGATAATACATGAGATTATCATGTTTTTAAAGCCGTGTCGGGAAAGCGAGGTAAAGTGAGGTAAAACCATAACGAGCATTTCTTATTGGACAAGTTCAGATGGTACCTCCCCATTTCACAAAATGTCTGACAATTTTCTTCAATTTAATTCCTAATGAACAAGCCCTATTTTTTTCTCCCATATGGCCTCCTGGAATTTGCAAGCTTGTCACAGGACCAGACCTTAATTCTGCCCGGGGGTTAGATTCTTGCAATATGGCCATTATGGCCACCCAGGCTCAGGAATCTGTGGAAGATTCTGAGACCGGTTTTCTGGTTAGCTTCCAGTTGCCTCTGAGAAAATCGAGATCTCAGTCACTTCCCTTCTCCAAACATGATTCTGTTACTACCTTAAAACACAGATCAGACACTATTTCATCATTCATCAGACAGAATTACATCAAATGAAATCACGCCTGAAATAACTCCTGACCACCAATTCCTCTATCTCTCTCCTGCTCCAGCCACATCCATTAGGCCACCTTTGTCCCAGTGTGGCTTTGTTGTGATGGAGCACGTGTTGAAGGGTCTCGTCTGTGTTCACCTCTCCCATGTGTCAGCTTTGTGAGGTCACCACTATGGCTTCACTTTGTGAGGTTTAAGGACAAATCTGTTCTCTGCTGCTCTGGGCTCTCGAATTGACCTAGAAGTCCTCCGGAAAACCTCTTAAGGCATCAGCATGCTTCAGCTCGGCGAACCGGGTATGAGTGTGTTCTCATACTCCCTTAAAAGATGTTTTCTTGAAAAATTTGAAAAAAGCGGTAATATTACTGTTTGTCTATTTTGAGGCTGAATTAATTTGTCATGTTTCTGCCGAGAATTCTTCAACTAATTAAGATGTTTGGTGCAGTATTTCTCAAGTGAAAAAATTTGCATGAAACCGACTTCGGCTACCAACTTCGAGACAAAAATGACTTGTGCATGAACAGCCGAAGACCAAAACGAACAAAAACGTCACAAAATGTTGTCATAATATTTTGGAAGCATGTGGACGCCTTCACCAGGCTCCGCCACCTCTTTAAACACACCTTGGGTAGTTCTCTCTCTCTATCTCTTTCTATCTTTCTCCATCCCATCTACCCGTCAGCTGAGCGAGAAATACTGTAGCTTCTTTATGTTAAGCTGCTTATCTCTGTCAAAGCACAATCAGGCACCACACTTAATCTTGTCCTTTGTCTGTCTTGGCTGGCCATATCCCACCCCCTCTCTACCTCTCTCAAGTCAAAGGGCTTTATTGGCATGGGAAACATATGTGTACATTGCCAAAGCTGTCTCTCTCTCCCTGTCTCTCTCTCCCTGTCTCTCTTTCTCTCTCTTGCTGTCTCTTTCTCTCTTTTTTCTCAGCCTCTCTGCCCCTTTTCCCTCTGGGTAGGTTCTTGGGTAATCAGCCAGGCTTGAACCTGTCCAGGTATGGGACAGGTTAGGGCAGGAACAGGACCTCGGATGGCTAGCTGTTCCAACTTGATTACCAAGCCTGCCGTTTATTGATAGAATAAAAGGGTTCAGGGTTTTAGAAGGTGACACTACAGTAGCTAAAGACAACCTGGGAAGACATGCATGCTTCTTCATTTTAAAAGGGTGAACAAAAAAGCTTTTGAGTAGAATCAACATAGAAACTCAATAGTGCTTTGTATTGATCTCAGTAAAATAGGTTCTCCTTGATTTAATGATTAACCCAGTTAAGTCTTCGTTGGTTGTATTTCATAATGGTTACCTTAGGGGGTATTTAGGGGTATTTTGTCCAGTGGCAATTCACCTGTCAATCAAATGGTCTGGATTGGATGCCACTTGTTTTTTTACATGCAAAAAATAGATACAAATTTGTTAGTTATATTTAAATGTGATTTGTCTGCAAATTCTGCATGCACTATAGATATCATGTGTAGTCTATATTCCTGCACATTTCTTTTACATTGCAGATACAGGATTTTGTTTTGGACTAGTTGTTTGATAGCCAAGCCATTTATACATCGCTTGGCATAGTCAACATGTAATATTGCTAGGCATAGAGTTAGTCAAAATACATGATATCACAAGTAATTGTGCCCCTAAAAAACCTGCACAGACAATGTGATGGTTACAGAGTCCTAGCTGTTCCCAAACAGATGAAGCCTTCAACCTGTGGCTTGACTTGGCTGTTAATGGTTGCGTTGATACAACACTACAGTAACACCTGCCAAATGTAGCCCAAGGACAATGGTAGGGAGGGTTTTTCAGGCCAAGACCATATGTTAGCTGGCAAAAAAATATTACTTCCTCTTCAGTCCTTTATAATTGTAAACCATGCAAATGAATAGCTGGGTGATATGGAAAGGGCAATGACCAGAAAAAGGAGAGTAGCTTCAAGGAGAGTTATTTAAGGATAGTTATTTAGTTGGACAGTCTGTACTTGGCTACTACCCTTGCCCTGCACTGGTCACTTCTGTTCTATTTGAACAAGCCCCCCCCCCCCTTACATTCTTCAGTACCACCAGGCCACATGTGTGTCCCCATGTCTGTCCAGCTGCCACCTGCTTCCCAACCTCAACCCCAGGCCCACACAGCTGACCTCGGCAGATGTCCGAAGAGTGGACCAAAGGAGGGGGGCAATGAGGCCAGGGTGACATACTGAAATTCAGAAAGGGAGGGAAAGATCTAGAGACAAAACCAGAAAGAAATAGGGTAGGGATGAAGACAGAGTGGGGGGGGAGATTGTGTGTGTGTGCGCATGCGTCTTCTTATGTGAGACTGTAAGTGCATCCTAGCATCTTTGTGACCCCTGGACAAGTATCCTTTGTAGATTGGATTTCTACTCTGTTCTCTCTTACTAATCAACGTGGACGGGGCTGAGCCTTGAGTGCATGGCTGTGCATTTGTCCATGTTATACCGTTCTTCTCATTACAGATAATGGGGAATTCGTACGCAGGGCAGCTGAAATCTGCTCGCTTCGAGGAGGCCCTCCACAACTCCATCAAGGCCTCCCTACGCTCCAGCAGTGGAGACCCACAGCCCATCTTCACTCAGCTATACCTGGAGCCTGACCAGTATCCTGGCAACATGGATGGTACTTCTCTCTGGCTGCATGGCTCCATTCTCTGTCCTCATCAAGGTCTTTATGTATAGAAACAGTACAGAACACAAGCTATAGCCAGCTGACTCATTCATTAGTGGATCATAGATAACAGAAACACATAGAGAGAAAAAAAAGCTGTCTTTCTCTGATCGTTATGTTAAATTATGTTAATGATAACCAGTTGAGTAGGACTTGAGAATTAGTCATTACATGATACCCACACACACAGCAAATCCATATCATCTCACTCATTTAGTTCTCTTGAAGAGAGGTAGACTTGAAAGTGGCCATGGTCATATGTTATGGGTTTGTCCTTCTCTTGAAAAAAGGACTTGCAAAGCCTCCGATCTCCTTCTCCTTGCCTTTTGTCTGGCATCTTCACTCCAGGAGAATTTATTGTGTTGTGCGACGTGGTGTATGATGGGGACATTGTCTTACGGGGTCATTGTCTGTTATTGGGTCAGATATCAAGCCCAAGGTGGACTTGTGCATGCCGTGCGGGGGGGAGACTAAGGGTCAGGATCTGCTAAACGGCCAGGCCTCTAACAGTCTGGAAGAGCTGGAGGAGGAGGACGACTCTGACACCAGCAGCCCCCCGCTGCCCTACCTCCACCAGGGCCCTGCGCCCGACGGCTGCTGCACCATGGACGGTAAAAAGCCTCAAAAAACATCTCATACTCCTTTTGTCCTGGGAACCCCCGGGGATTCAAATCCTTGCTAAAAGAAAACAGATCTTAAGAACACATTCTCTACTTAGGAACACCACGTTTGCAGCAATATTCACCATGGTATGTTCCGATGTATCGTTGTGGATGTTTACTCCCGAGCTGACTGTTGTTCTGTCTCTTCTTCTCAGGGTTCTGTCAGGCCGGTAAGGACCTCCGTCTGGTCTCCATGGCGACGGAACCGATCGAAGTCCCAGCTGGCTTCGAGCTTGTCGGTGCCAAATCCTCCAGCGTCCCAGAGCACATCCTGGTGTGTGCTGTGGACAGGCGCTTTCTGCCTGATGAGAACGGGAAAAATGCACTTTTAGGTCAGTCCGGTCTCTCTGACCTGGTATACTGAGGTAGACATATGAGTATTTTACCCGCTCAGCTTAGATGAGTCATCGGAAATGCTCAATTTTTACCACCCTCCATACTGTAGCTTGCAACTAGTTTTGATGACTGTTGCATTCAGCATTTGGTTAACCTGTGCTGTGGCCTCCTAATGCCACATTTAATTGAACAGCTTATTTTTGCTGTTCATCAATGTTTGGCGATAGAAATATTGACATAAAACTATAATGCATCCTTATAATATGTCCTGTATCTGTTGTGTTTGCAGGGTTTTCAGGGAACTGTGTTGGCTGTGGGGAGAAGGGGTTCCGCTACTTTACTGAGTTCTCCAACCACATCAATCTGAAGCTGGCCACGCAGCCCAAGAAGCAGAAGCACTTAAAATACTACCTGGTGAAGAACTCTCAGGGTGCTCTGTGCAAAGGACCCCTCATCTGCTGGAAAGGTGAGATGTCTCTCTGACCCTATCTGCATTCATTCCACACACTTTCTGCAACACTTCACATTGAATTTCTCTTATACCTGTGTTGTAACACTGTAATTACACTAGTAACATTGTATGTTGCTACAATATGACTGGATGTTGCATAGTAGTTTAGTAAATGGTTACCCGGACTATTTGCATTGTGTGCCACCCCCAACCCCTCTTGTACGCTGCTGCTACTCTCTGTTTATCTTATATGCATTTGTGGACTTTAACTATACATTCATGTACATACTACCTCAATTGGGCCGACCAACCAGTGCTCCCGCACATTGGCTAACCAGGCTATCTGCATTGTGTCCCACCACCCGCCAACCCCTCTTTTACGCTACTGCTACTCTCTGTTCATCATATATGCATTGTCACTTTAACCATACCTACATGTACATACTACCTCAATAAGCCTGACTAACTGGTGTCTGTATATAGCGTTGCTACTGTTGTTTTATTTCTCTACACACACAAACACACACACACGTGTACCCCCCCTTATTGGTTAGAGCCTATAAGTAAGCATTTCACTGTAAAGTCTACCTACACCTGTTGTATTCGGCGCACGTGACAAATAAACTTGGATTTGATTTGATTTAAAATGCATTATAAATGCGTAGTAGCCTAATGGAGTTAAGTGTTTTTTGTAATAACTAAAATGTGGTATTGGTCTGGGGCTATATTTGTTTTATGACCCATCAATATACAGTATATACAAAATGTATCATTGATTGATTCACTGATAATATGTTTCCAGCTCTATTTTAAAATGTTATTTATTTCTCCCCTCCTTTCCCCAGACTGCAAGACGCGCCAGTTCTCCAATAGCAATGCGTCCACCTCCAAGCCCAGTTCCTCATCCTCCCTGAGTTGCAAGGAGAATGGAGGCACCAACGGACACAGCTCTTCCCCTTTCTCCCTCTCAGGTAGGACACACACGCCCTCCTCTTCCGCTTTCTCCCTCTCAGGTAGGACACACACACCCTCCTCTTCCCCTTTCTCCCTCTCACGTAGGACACACACACACCCTCCTCTTCCCCTTTCTCCCTCTCACGTAGGACACACACACACCCTCCTCTTCCCCTTTCTCCCTCTCAGGTAGGAAACACACACCCTCCTCTTCCCCTTTCTCCCTCTCACGTAGGACACACACACACCCTCCTCTTCCCCTTTCTCCCTCTCACGTAGGGCACACACACCCTTCTCTTCCCCTTTCTCCCTCTCAGGTAGGACACACACACTCTCCTCTTCCGCTTTCTCCCTCTCAGGTAGGACACACACACCCTCCTCTTCCGATTCCTCCCTCTCAGGTAGGACACACACACCCTCCTCTTCCGCTTTCTCCCTCTCAGGTAGGACACACACACCCTCCTCTTCCCCTTTCTCCCTCTCACGTAGGACACACACACCCTCCTCTTCCCCTTTCTCCCTCTCAGGTAGGACACACACACACTCTCCTCTTCCGCTTTCTCCCTCTTAGGTAGGACACACACACCCTCCTCTTCCGATTCCTCCCTCTCAGGTAGAACACACACACCCTCCTCTTCCCCTTTCTCCCTCTCAGGTAGAACACACACACCCTCCTTCCTCTTTCGCCCCCTCTCAGGTAGGACACACGCACACCCTCCACTTCCGCTTTCTCCCTCTCAGGTAGGACATACACACCCTCCTCTTCCGCTTTCTCCCTCTCAGGTAGGACACACGCACACCCTCCTCTTCCTCTTTCTCCCTCTCAGGTAGGACACGCACACCCTCCTTCCTCTTTCGCCCTCTCAGGTAGGACACACGCACACCCTCCTTCCTCTTTCGCCCTCTCAGGTAGGACACACGCACACCCTCCTCTTCCTCTTTCTCCCTCTCAGGTAGGACACACGCACACCCTTCTCTTCCTCTTTCTCCCTCTCAGGTAGGACACACGCAAAACCTCCTCTTCCCCTTTCTCCCTCTCAGGTAGGACACACGCACACCCTCCTCTTCCTCTTTCTCCCTCTCAGGTAGGACACACGCACACCCTTCTCTTCCTCTTTCTCCCTCTCAGGTAGGACACACGCAAAACCTCCTCTTCCCCTTTCTCCCTCTCAGGTAGGACACGCACATCCTCCTCCTCCTCTTTCTCCCTCTCAGCTAGGACACACGCACACCCTCCTCTTCCGCTTTCTCCCTCTCAGGTAGGACATACACACCCTCCTCTTCCGCTTTCTCCCTCTCAGGTAGGACACACGCACACCCTCCTCTTTCTCCCTCTCAGGTAGGACACGCACACCCTCCTTCCTCTTTCGCCCTCTCAGGTAGGACACACGCACACCCTCCTCTTCCTCTTTCTCCCTCTCAGGTAGGACACACGCACACCCTTCTCTTCCTCTTTCTCCCTCTCAGGTAGGACACACGCAAAACCTCCTCTTCCCCTTTCTCCCTCTCAGGTAGGACACGCACACCCTCCTCTTCCTCTTTCTCCCTCTCAGCTAGGACACACGCACACCCTCTTCTTCCTCCCTCTCAGGTAGGACACACGCACACCCTCCTCTTCCTCTTTCTCCCTCTCAGGTAGGACACACGCACACCTTCCTCTTCCTCTTTCTCCCTCTCAGGTAGGACACACGCACACCCTTCTCTTCCTCTTTCTCCCTCTCAGGAAGGACACACGCACACCCTCCTCTTCCCCTTTCTCCCTCTCAGGTAGGACACACGCACACCCTTCTCTTCCTCTTTCTCCCTCTCAGGAAGGACACACGCACACGCACACCCTCCTCTTCCCCTTTCTCCCTCTCAGGTAGGACACACGCACACCCTCCTCTTCCTCTTTCTCCCTCTCAGGTAGGACACGCTCATGGCAGTCGACTCTGTCTCAGGTTATAGTGCTCATTCAGTGTGAGATCTAAGAGGGACGAGACAAAATGAATGGCAAATAAAACTAACTGTAAATTGAGAAATCATGTGACTAAACTAAACAAAAATAAGAAGAAACTGTACTATGAAACAAAGATCAATTATATAAAGGATGATGGGAAAAAGCTTTGGAGCACCTTAAATTACATTTTGGGCAAAAAGGCAAACTCAGCTCCATCATTCATTGAACACTCTGATATTGCCAACTACTTACATTTTTTATTGGCAAGAATAGCAAACTTGGGCATTAAATGCCAGCAACAAACTCTGAATTAATAATAATGGAGCCGGATGGGATGGCTGCCGTTTTACAGGCTACTAACCAACTGTGCTATTTTGTTTGATTATTTTGGACACAAATTTGCTTCTACCATCTCTTATGACTGAAAAGAGCTTCTCGACATCAGAACAGTGATTACTCACCTCAAACTGGACAAAGATTTTTTCTTTAATGAGTCCGACGCAAAGGATATACTGATTTCCGGAGACCAGGCCCAAATCCCCGTCATTCACGTGAAGAAAAGCTGGAGATACAGAGGGAGAAGGTCAGGGTCTCGGGTGAGGATTCGTAGGCAAGTGAGTAAATCGCCACTACCATCGGTTCTATTGTCCAACGTGCAATCCCTGGAAAACAAACTCGATGATCTACGGTCGAGACTATCCTACCAATGGGACATAAAAAACTGCAATATCTTATGTTTCACAGAGTCATGGCTGAACGACGACACGGATAATATAGAGCTGGCTGGGTTTTCCATCAATCAGCAGGACAGAGCAGTTACGTCTGGGAAGACAAGGGGCGGGAGTGTGTGTCTATTTGTCAATAACTGCTGGTGCGCGATGTCTAATATTAAAGACATCTCAAGGTATTGCTCACTTGAGGTAGAGTACCTCATGATAAGCTGTAGACCACAGTATCTACCAAGAGATTTATCATCTATATTATTCGTAGCTATCTATTTACCACCGCAAACTGATGCTGGAACTAAGACTGCACTCAGCAGACTTTCAATGCAGTCAAACTTAAATCTGTTTTACCTCATTTCCACCAGCATGTCACAGGTGCAACCAGAGGAGAATAAAAATCTAGACCACCTTTACTCCACACACAGAGACACATGCAAAGCTCTCCCCCGCCCTCCATTTGACAAATCTGACCATAATTATATCCTCCTGATTCCTGCTTACAAGCAAAGACTAAAGCAGGAAGAAGCAGTGACTCGCTCAATACGGAAGTGGTCAGATGACCCGGATGCTATGCTAGACTGCTTTGCTAGCACAGACTGGAAGATGTTCCGTGATTCAGCCAATGGCATTGAGGAGTATACCACCTCAGTCAACGGCTTCATCAGTCAGTGCATCGAAAACGTCATCCCCTCAGTGATCGTACGTACAGTACATTTCCCAACCAGAAGTTATGGATTACAGGCAACATCTGCACCGAGCTAAAGGCTAGATCTGCCGCTTTCAAGAAGTGGGACATTAATCCAGACGCTTCTAAGAAATCACGCTATGCCCTCCGACGAACCATCAAACAGGCAAAGCGTCAATACAGGACGGAGATTGAATCCTACTACACAGGCTCCGACGCTCGTCGGCTGTGGCAGGGCTTGCAAACTATTACGAACTACGAACAGAAACCCAGCCGCGAGCTGCCCAGTGATGCGAACCTACCAGAAGAGCTAAATGCCTTTTATGCTCGCTTCGATGCAAGCAAGCAACACTGAGAGCACCAGCTGTCCCGGATGACTATGTGATTACGCTCTCTGTACCCGATGTGAGCAAGACCTTTAAACATGTCAAAATTTGCAAGGCTGAGGGCCAGACGGATTACCAGGGCGTGTTGCCATGAAGTGATTTGAAATGCTAGTCATGGCTCACATCAACACTGTCATCCCAGAAGGCCCAAAAAATGTCAAAGACTCCAGTCACCCAAGTCATGGTGTCACAGGTCAGGTTTTCTCCCTTGCCACTGGAGTGCACCCTTGGGTAACTTCTAGTATCCAGGTGACCCTGATTGGGCTTATTGGGATCACATGCTGGATGACTATTTAGGTTCCTCTGTGGACTGGGCCAGTTGCTCAGGTCTCATGTTTTGTTCAGTGTTCTCGTGTGCCCTTGCTTTGTTGTTTTGCTATGAAGATCTTGAGTAAATATTCTGGATTTACCCTTACCTTTGCCTGCTGTGTTTCTCTGCGCCTGGGTCCGAGTTCGTACTAGCATTACTTGTCACAGTAGACTGTTCTCACTGCTACCGCATGACAAATGGAACCGTAGTGCCGAGTCTAGGTCCAAAAATCTCCTGAACAGCTTTTATAAGACGGCTGAACAATTAATAAAATGGCCACCCGGACTATTTACATTGGGGGGGAAAAAGAATGTTGAACCAGATACAATGCTATTTCACAACTGACTTTCACCACGCTTATAGGGAGGGGCACTCAACATGTGCGGTACTAACACAAATTACTGTTGATTGGCTGACAGAAATTGATAACGATATGATTGTGGGAGAGGTTTTGTCAGGCATCTTTTGACATTATCAATCATAGTCTGCTGCTGAAAAAAACGCGTGTTATGGCTACATCCTCTGCTACATTTGCAGTCGGACATTTACATACACCTTAGCCAAATACATTTAAACTCAGTTTTTCACAATTCCTGACATTTAATCCTCGTAAAAATTCTCCGTCTTAGGTCAGTTAGGATCACCACTTTATTTTAATAATGTGAAATGTCAGAATAATAGCAGAGTGATTTATTTCAGCTTTTATTTCTTTCATCACATTCCCAATGGGTCAGAAGTTTACATACACTCAATTAGTATTTGTGGGGTGCCAAGTAGCATAGTGGTTAGAGAGTTAGTAACTGAAAGGTTGCAAGATCAAATCCCTGAGCTGAAAAGGTTAAAATCTGTCATTCTGCTCCTGAACACGGCAGTTAACCCACTGTTCCTAGGCCGTCATTACAAATAAGAATTTGTTCTTAACTGACTTGCCTAGTTAAATAAAGGTAGCATTGCTTTAAATTGCTTAACTTGTCAGGTTTGTAGGCCTCCTTGCACGTACACGCTTTTTCAGTTCTGCCCACAAATGGATTGAGGTCAGGCCTTTGTGATGGCCACTCCAATACTCTACCTTTGTTGTCCTTAAGCCATTTTGCCACAACTTTGGAAGTATGCTTGGGGTTATTGTCCATTTGGAAGACCCATTTGCGACCAAGCTTTAACTTCCTGACTGATGTCTTGAGAAGTTGCTTCAATATATCCACATATTTTCCTACCTCATGAAGCCATCTATTTTGGGAAGCGCACCAGTCCCTCCTGCAGCTAAGCACCCTCACAACATGATGTTGCCACCCCCGTGCTTCACGGTTGGGATGGTGTTCTTCGGCTTGCAAGCTTCCCCCTTTTTCCACCCAACATAATGTTGGTCATTATGGCCAAACCATTCTATTTTTGTTTCATCATACCAGAGGACATTTCTCCAAAAAGTACGATCTTTGTCCCCATGTGCAGTTGCAAACCGAAGTCCGACTTTTTTAAGGCGGCTTTGGAGCAGTGGCTCCTTCCTTGCTGATCAGCCTTTCAGGTTTTGTCGATTTAGGACTCGTTTTACTGTGGATATAGATACTTTTGTACCCGTTTCCTCCAGCATCTTCACAAAGTCCTTTGCTGTTGTTCTGGGATTGATTTGCACTTTTCACACCAAAGTACATGAATCTCTAGGAGACAGAACACGTCTCCTTCCTGAGCGGTATGACGGCTGCATTGTGCCATGGTGTTTATACTTGCGTACTATTGTTTGTACAGATGAACGTGGTACCTTCAGGTGTTTGGAAATTGCTCCCAAGGACGAACCAGACTTGTGGAGGTCCAAAAAAAATGTCTGAGGTCTTGGCTGGCCCTTAAATGTACAAGGAGGGCTGATATCGATAACATGCATGTCAATCTCTTCCGGCTCAAAGTGGAGGAGAGATTGACTGAATCACAACTTGTCTCTGTGAATTATACTACGCGGTGTCAGGGGAAGGCCCCTAAAAATGGTCAAAGACTCCAGTCACCCATGTTATAGACTTTTCTTTCTGCTACCGCATGGCAAGCAGTGCCAGAGCGCCAAGGCTCCTTAACAGCTTCTACCCCCTAAGCTATAAGGCGGCTGAACAATTAATGAAATGGCCACCCGGACTATTGAAAGCAGCGAACTGTCTCTTCAAACATCTAACACACAGCTCAGACACCTATACATACCCCCACAAGACATACCACCAGGGGTTTCTTCACAGTCCCCAAGTCCATAACAGACTCTGGGAAACACACAGTACTACATAGAGCCATGACTACATGGGACTCTCTTCCACATCAAGTAACTCAAGCGAGCAGTAAAATCAGATTAAAAACACACACACGCACACACACACACATACTAAAATATTTAACCTGATGTGTTAGCTGTGCTGCTACGCACCATTGGCATGACTTCAGTGTCCTATCTCCTGACACCGACCTTGAGCTACGTCCTGCTCCCAGTTAGGTCATCACGCTCTGTCAGGGAAGGGTAGTGGTTTGACACAACACCCCTTCTCCTCTCCCCTCCCTCCCTCCCTCCCTCCCCTCATCTCCCATCCCTCCCTCCTCTGACCAAGATTACATCTGGCTTGAGTGTAGAGTGTCTGTGTTTGTTTACAAAGCATTGTTTTGTTAACCAGGACTGTTATGGATTACTTGTTATAATGGAACAATTGGATTGAGTCATTGTTGATTTGTTCGTTTTGTTTGGAGTGATTTTAGTTAAAGCAATTTGACAGGACCCAACAGCCACCCTGTGCTCTTATTACCCTCCAGACTCCCCTCCTACCAGGACTCCCTCTGCCGCCTCTGTGTTCTTCTCAGCCCAGGACCTGGCCCGAGACTGCAGCTTCCTCAAGCCGTTGGCCTCTACCCCTGGGGGCAAGACTCTACCAATAGGTACAGCTCTTCTTCTACCAAATCAAAAGTTTTTGGTCGCATACACGTGTTTAGCAGATGTTATTGTGGGTGTAGTGAAATGCTTGTTTTTCTAGTTCCAACAGTGCAAGTAATATCTAACAATTTCACAAAAATACACACAAATCTAAAGTAAAGGAGTGGAATTAAGAATACATTAATAATTGGACGAGCAATGTCAGAGTGGCATAGATTAAGATACAGTAGAATACAATACAGTATATACATATGAGTAATGCAAAATATATCAACATTATTAAAACCTCTTGATACTCCTCATCCCGGATCCGGGATCGTGAATAAAGCCTCAGGCTCATTAGCATAACGCAACGTTAACGATTTCTGAAAATCGCAAATAAAATGAAAATAATGCGCCTGCTCTCAAGCTTAGCCTTTTCTTAACAACACTGTCATCTCAGATTTTCAAAATATGCTTTTGAACCAAAGCAAATCAATCATTTGTGTAAGAGTATTGCAAGCTAGCTTAGCATTTTGCGTAGCATTTAGCACGCAACATTTTCACAAAAACCAGATAACCAAATAAATAAAATCATTTACCTTTGAAGAGCTTCGTATGTTTTCAATGAGGAGACTCTCAGTTACATAGCAAATGTTCAGTTTTTCCTGAAAGAATCTTTGTGTAGGAGAAATCGCTCCGTTTTGTACATCACATTTGGCTACCGAAACGAACCGAAAATTCAGTCACCAAAACGTCAAACTTTTTCCGAATTAACTCCATAATATTGACCGAAACATGGCAAACGTTGTTTAGAATCAATCCTCAAGGTGTTTTTTCACATATCTCTTCATTGATATGCAGTTCGTGGAAGCCTGCTTTCCCCTCAGAATCGCATGGAAAAATACCAGCAGCTGAAAATGACGCACCAATTTCGACGGAGGACACCGGGCGGACACCTGGAAAATGTAGTCTCTTATGGTCAATCTTCCAATGATATGCCTACAAATACGTCACAATGCTGCAGACACCTTGGGGAAACGATAGATAGGGCAGGCTCATTCCTCTCGCATTCACAGCCATATAAGGAGACAATGGAAAACAGAACCTCAAAAATCCTGCTCATATCCTGGTTGCCGTTTCATCTTGGTTTTGCTTGTAGCTCCCGTTCTAGGGCACCCACAGACAATATCTTTGCAGTTCTGAAAAATTCAGAGTGTTTTCTTTCCAAAGCTATCAATTACATGCATAGTCGAGCATCTTTTTGTGACAAAATATCTTGTTTAAAACGGTAACGTTTTTCATCCAAAAATGAAATTGCGCCCCCAGAGTTTCAAGAGGTTAAAGTGACTAGTGTTCCATTATTAAAGTAGCCAGTGATTTCAAGTCAATGTACAGTTGAAGTCGGAAGTTTACATACACCTTCGCTCAATACATTTAAACTCAGTTTTTCACAATTCCAGACATTTAATCCTAGTAAAAATTCCCTGTCTACGTCAGTTAGGATCACCACTTTATTTTAAGAATGTGACATGTCAGAATAATAGTAGAGAGAATAATTTATTTCAGCTTTTATTTCTTTCATCAAATTCCACATGGGTCAGAAGTTTACATACACTCAATTAGTATTTGGTAGCATTGCCTTTAAATTGTTTAACTTGGATCAAACATTTTGTGTAGCATTCCGCAAGCTTCCCACAATAGGTTGGGTGAATTTTGGCCCATTTCTCCTGACAGAGCTGGTGTAACTGAGTCAGGTTTGTTGGCCTCCTTGCTCGCACACGCTTTGTCAGTTCTGCCCACAAATTTTCTATAGGATTGAGGTCAGGGCTTTGTTATGGCCACTCCAATACCTTGACTATTGTAACGGTTCTCGTCTGGTGAAGGAGAAGCGGACCAAAATGCAGCGTGGTATTTTTGAGACATGTTTAATGACGAATGAAAAAATGAACTATACAAAAACAAAAAACGGAACGTGAAAACCTATACAGCCTATCTGGTGACAACAAACACAGAGACAGGAACAATCACCCACGAAACACTCAAAGAATATGGCTGCCTAAATATGGTTCCCAATCAGAGAGACAACGATAATCTCCTGCCTCTGATTGAGAACCGCCTCAGGCAGCCATAGACTATGCTAGACACCCCCAAGACAAAACACACCACAAAAAACCCATGTCACACCCTGGCCTGACCAAATAAATGCAGGCAAACACAATATACATCGACCAGGGCGTGACAACTATGTTGTCCTTAAGCCATTTTTCCACAACTTTGGAAGTATGCTTGGGGTCATTGTCCATTTGGAAGACCCATTTGCGACCAGCTTTAACTTCCTGACTGATGTCTTGAGATGTTGCTTCAATATATCCACATATTTTCTTTTGGGAAGTACACCAGTCCCTCCTGCAGCAAAGCACCCCCACAACATGATGTTGCAACCCCCGTGCTTCACGGTTGGGATGGTGTTCTTTGGCAAGCCTCCCCCTTTTTCCTCCCAACATAATGATGGTCATTATGGCCAAACAGTTCTATTTTTGTTTCATCAGACCAGAGGACATTTCTCCAAAAAGTACGATCTTTGCCCCCATGTGCAGTCGCAAACCTTTTTTATGGTGGTTTTGAAGCAGTGGCTTTTTCCTTGCTGAGGGGCCTTTCAGGTTATGTCGATATAGGACTCGTTTTACTGTGGATATAGATACTTTTGTACCCGTTTCCTCCAGCTTCTTCACAAAGTCCTTTGCTGTTGTTCTGGGATTGATTTGCACTTTTCACACCAAAGTACATGAATCTCTAGGAGACAGAACACGTCTCCTTCCTGAGCGGTTTGATGGCTGCGTGGTCCCATGGTGTTTATACTTGCATACTATTGTTTGTACAGATGAATGTGGTACCTTCAAGCATTTGGAAATTGCTCCCAAGGATGAACCACACTTGAGGAGGTCTACAATTTTTTTCTGAGGTCTTGGCTGATTTCTCTTGATTTTCCCATGATGTCAAGCAAAGAGGCAATGAGTTTGAAGGTAGGTCTTGAAATACATCCACAGGTACACCTCCAATTGACTCAAATGATGTCAATTAGCCTATCAGAAGCTTCTAAAGCCATGACAACATTTTCTGGAATTTTCCAAGCTGTTTAAAGGCACAGTCAACTTAGTGTATGTAAACTTCTGACCCACTGGAATTGTGATACAGTGAATTATAAGTGAAATAATCTGTCTGTAAACAATTGTTGAAAAAATTACTTGTGTCATGCACAAAGTAGATGTCCTAACCGACTTGCCAAAACTATAGTTTGTTAACAAGAAATGTGTGGAGTGGTTGAAAAACAAGTTTTAATGACTCCAACCTAAGTGTATGTAAACTTCCGACTTCAACTGTATATAGGGCAGCAGCCTCTAATGTGCTAGTGATGGCTATTTTAAAGTCTGATGGCCTTGAGATAGAAAATGTTTTTCAGTCTCTTGGTCTCAGATTTGATGCACCTGTACTGACCTCACATTCTGGATGGTAGCGGGGTGAACAGGCAGTGGCTCGGGTGGTTGTTGTACTTTATGTTTTTTTTACCTTCCTGTGACATTGGGTGCTGTAGGTGTCCTGGAGGGCAGGTAGTTTGCCCCCGGTGATGCGTTGGGCACCACCCTCTGGAGAGCCCTACATTTGCGGGCGGTGCAGTTGTCGTACCAGGTGGTAATACAGTCTGACAGGATGCACTCATTTGCGCATCTCTAAAAGTTTGTGAGGGTTTTAGGTGCCAAGACAAATGTCTTTAGCCTCCTGCGGTCTGTGTGGGTGGACCATTTCAATTTGTCAGTGATGTGTAGGCTGAGGAACTTGTTTCTGGATGACAATGTGTTAATCTATTGTATGTGTAATTATATCTCCATCGTATAGATATTGTTACCTCACAACATCAGCTTTAAAGTGTTTTACAGCATGGTACATTATACATAAATAATATCCAGTAATATTATGCAGACATGCCACATGTGCAATAAGCTTCAGCTCATGTATTTCTAAGGGTCAGGAAATAGCCCCAGCATCACTTCTGCTATGTGCCCTGGTCTGAGTAGGAGAAGGAGAAGGACCTGTTGCCTAGAAACAGGCTTGTTTATGTGACCAAGCATAGTCCAGATGGAGCTGTGGTGTGTAGATTAGCCTCTTCTACTGACTGGAGACACACACACACGTGTGTATACATACACACACTCCACATCAATACTGAGCAGAAAATCCCTGTAATGACTTTTTAAGACCTGGCTATCCATTAGCTCGTTTACAAGGTTGAAAGATTGACAAGCCTGGCCTACACATACCAATCAATGTGTTAGCGTAAATGCACATGCAGTGAATCTGAGACTGGAAAGTGCCCCATCAGTTCATTGGCAGTAGGAAATCAATAGCTCAGTGTTAGACGGCCCTAAAACATTCTTATGTATTGTTCATTCTCTATATTAGGAAGATATCTTTCAGGACAATTGGTTTTATTTTGTAAATATCAAATACATGTATTTATTTACTATGAAGAGGATCTAAGCACGCACTTTGCGTACGGCGTCTCTCAGAAGGCTGTTAAAACTTTCTTACAAAAGTTAATTATTTAGCGTTGAACCATCTGAAAAGGAATTGTGGTGAAATGCATCAATAATGTACGGTGTGTCTGTGTGTGTCTGTGTAGTACCCATGGCTTTAAGAGTGAACGGGCCGACCAACGGACTGGGTCCAGACGGCCACCCCCCTTTACTGAGCCCCTCTCAGGTGTCTCTGGGACCCCAGGGACAGGGGTACAGAACCTCCGACCTAGGAGACAACCCTGGTGAGCTCCACATTCGACTCCCTAACCTCGGGGATGTTAAACATACACAGGAAATGTCTGCTTGTTGTGTTCCTGTTATGGGTGAATTGCAATACATATTTACTATTCCGATTCCAATTTAATGTTTCTCTGCACCTGCTTTTTCTTTTTATTACAAATCTTAGTTTCTGAAATATGAAGTAGAATGTAGTATAATTGCTCATAGGTCACCATTGTAGAAGCCCTCTGAATTATTTTGAGAACCCAGACTCCGAGAACCCAGACCCCTTTTGAGTACCCAGACCCATATTCTGCAGTTACAACATGAATGAATCTTCATGTTTCTCTTGTATTGTTTTCTGTCCAGTTTCCTCTGCCATGATCTCAGGCCCGCCCAAAAAGCGCCACCGCGGTTGGCACCCTAACCCCCTGGTGCCAGTCCCCCCTACAGCCGTCCCTGTGTCCGCCATCCGACCCATTGTCTGCTCCCCAGGTCTGGCACAGAGCTTTTGATAATGCTTCGTTGTTTATTTACATAGGGACACATTCATTTACAACACTGAAAAGGCAACAGTTAGTGCAATTCATCTATCACACCACAGCGTATGCTTAAAGTCCAGAGCGTGTCCTGAATAGATACAGCCCTAGTAGACTTTGTTACATGAGGAATTCTTTGAAATGTCATGCACCACCTGCATTCTTAGAAAAAAAATGGTGATATCTAGAACCTAAAAGTGTTCTTCGGCTGTTCCCATAGTTTGAAGAACCCTTTTTGTTCCAGGTAAAACCCCTTTGGGTTCAATGTAGAACCCTTTTGATAAAAAAAAGTGTACTGTAGCCCCAGCCATTGTGAAAACGTGTGTGTGTGTGTGTGTGTGTGTGTGTGTGTGTGTGTGTGTGTGTGTGTGAGAGAGAGAGATTGCGTGTTAGATCTGACGTTGATTACTACATTGACCTTGCTTTTCGGGAGAAGGAAGGACAAAAGGTCCATGAAATGCTCTGTTGTCAGGGGTGATTCATTCAGCATCTCCATGGAGATAGGTTAGTG
Organism: Oncorhynchus masou masou; assembly: GCF_036934945.1. NCBI lineage: Eukaryota > Metazoa > Chordata > Actinopteri > Salmoniformes > Salmonidae > Oncorhynchus > Oncorhynchus masou. Next base: position 32,099,483 of record NC_088228.1, read on the forward strand.
CAGATCTGAGCAGACGCTGAAAGAGTGGGTACAAATTATCTTTAAAAATTAGAAAGGTCCTGATTTCCAGGATCTGCTTAATGTGCAGCCGTTTTGTAATCACAGTATTAACATGGTGTGTCTATTTCTGAACAGGCTCTGTGCTGGCCATGCCCACTCCTCAGCTGCCTGTAGCAGGTGTCCTTCAGCCCCAACCCGTCACTGCTGGAGAGACTGTCATCGTCCCTGACAACCTGCTCAACACATCAGGAGTCCGTCCTGTTATCCTCATTGGTAAATCCTCCTCATAAAACTGTAATCTCAATTTTAAAGACACTTGTACTGTACCCGGATGTGATTTAGAGAAAAGAAAGAAAGACACACTCTATATAACTCCAAATTATTTAATGAAGCAACATTTCAGGACACAGTGTCTTCCTCAGGGTATATGATTGACTGACTGATTCTGGTGTTTGGTTTGCAGGGCATGGCACATTACCATACTTCTATGGGAACGTGGGGGACATTGTGGTGAGCCCCCTGCTGGTGAGCTGCTATAAGGGCAACCAGTTGACTGAGAAGACACTGGCCAGCCTGGGACTGACTGGCAGCCAACTACTCAGTGTGGAGACCATGATCCTCCTCACCCTGCAGTACCTTGCACGGCTAGGTAAAGGCCTCAAAAGACTCTCACACACACACACACACACACACACACACACACGCATGCACGCACACACAAACACACACACACACACACACACACACACACACACACACACACACACACACACACACACACACACACACACACACACACACACACGTTACATATGGAAGGCTTATTTAAAAAAGGTTTAATCAGACATTGAGGCTAATCGTTGGGAGGCTGAGCTAAGCCAAAGCCTGGTTGTTTTAAAGTTTGGTATCACTTATGAGGTAGTTTGGTAACACTGATGAGGTAGTTGGACCCCGCTCCCCCATTGTAACTCAAAGTGCTCCATTAGCTGCTGCTGCTGCACATGCTTTCACTAATGCACTTTAGTGGCTCCAAATAGCTAGCATGACCTTGAGTTGCTAAGAACTGTAATTTACTATGCTTCTCAGAGTCATGACTGAAGAAGGACATGGATTTGAATCTAGCTGTTTTTTTCTGTCCGTCGGCAGTACAGAATGGTAGAGTCCGGTAAAGTGGGGGGGGTTAACAACAGCTGGTGCGCAATCTCTAATATTAAGGAAGGCTCTGGATTCTGCTCGTCTGAGTTAGAATACCTCATAAGCTGTAGACTATACTATTTACTGTCTGTATTTTTCGTAGGAGTCTATTTACCACCACAGACTGATGCTGGCACTAAGGCCCCACTCAATGAGCTGGGCACGGCACATAAGAAAATGCTCATCCAGTGGCGGAGCTCCCAGGGGCTGGTGATTTTAATGCAGGAAAACTGAAATCCCTTTTACCTAATTTCTACCAGAATGTCACCTGTGCAACGAGAGGGATACAAAATTGTAGATCACCTTTACTCCACATACAGAGACGAATACATAAAAGCTCTACCCTGCCCTCCATTTGGAAAATCGGACAAAAAGTCTATCCTTCTGATTCCTGATTACAAGCAAAAACTCAAACAGGAAGTACCAGTGACGCGCTCAATACGTAAAGTGGTCCGATGAAGCGGATGCTAAGCTACAGGGCTGTTTCGCTAGAACAGACTGGAATATGTTCCAGGATTCATCCGATGGCATTGAGGAGTTTACCACATCAGTCACCGGCTTCATTAATAAATGCATCTACGACATTGTCCCCACAATGACCATACTTACTTATCCCAACCAGAAGCCATGGATTACAGGCAACATCCACACTGAGCTAAAGGTTAGAGCTGCTGCTTTCAAGGAGCGGGACACTAATAAGAAATCCCGCTATGCCCTCCAACGAAACAGGCACAGCGTCATTACAGGACTAAGATCGAATTCTACTACACTGGCTCTGACGCTCGTCGGATGTGGCAGGGCTTGTAAACTATCACGGAATACAAAGGAAAATCCAGCCAAGTGCTGCCCAGTGACGCGAGTCTACTAGACAAGATAAATATCTTCTATTCTCCATTCGAGGCTAGCAACACTTAACCATGCGTGAGAGCACCAGCTGTTCCGTACAATTATATGATCACACTCCCCGTAGCCAATGTGATAAAGACCTTTAAACAGGTTAACATTCACAAGGCTGCAGGGCCAGATGGATTAGCAGGAAGCATACTCAGAGCATGAGCTGACCAGCTGGCAAGTGTCTTCACTGGCATTTTCAACCTCTCTCTGACCTTGTCTGTAATACCTACATATTTCAAGCTAATCACCTTCGTCCTTGTGCCTAAGTATGCCAAGGTAACCTGACTAAAGCCCCGTAGCACTCATATCTGTAGCCATGAAATGCTTTGAAATGCTGGTCATGGCTCACATCAACAACATCATCCCAGAAACCCTGGGCCCACTCTAATTTCTGTACCGCCCCAACAGATCTACAGATGATGAAATCTCTATTGCTTTCCACAATGCCTTTTCCCACCTGGACAAAAGCAACCCCTACGCGAGAAGGACGTTCATTGACTACAGCTCAGCGTCCAACACCATAGTGCCCTCTAAGCACATCACTAAGCTAAGGACCCTGGAACGGAACCTCTCCCTCTTCAACTGGGTCCGGGACTTCCTGATGGTCCACCCCCAGGCGGTAAAGGGTAGGCAACAAGACATCTGCTACGGTGACCCTCAAGAAGCAGGCAGAGTGCGTGGCCGCGCACGAGTCCAACACCATCAAGTTTGCCTACGACACAACGGTGGTAGGCCTGATTACCGACGACGATGAGACAGCCATAGGGAGGAGGCCAGGATAGCAACCTCTCCCTCAATGTTGGCAAGACAAAGGAGCTTTTCGTGGACTACAGGAAACGGTGGGCCGCACACGCCCCCATTCACATCGGCGGGGCTGTAGTAAAGCGGGTCGAGAGCTTCAAGTTCCTCAGTGTCCACATCACTAAAGACCTATCATGGTAAAAAAAAAAACTCTTCCCCCTCAGGAGGTTGAAAAGATTTAGCATTGGCCGTTCGGTCCTCAAAAGTTCTACAGCTGCACCATTGAGAGCATCTTGACTGGCAGCATCTTGACTGGTATGGCAACCTCTCGGCATCTGACCGCAAGTTCACACAGAGGGTAGTTTGTACGGCCCAGTACATCACTGGGGGCGAACTCCCTGCCATTCAGGACCTCTATACCAGGTAGTGTCAGAGGAAGGCCCTAAAAATGGTCAAAGATTCCAGCCACCCAAGTCATAGACCGTTCTCTCTGCTCCCGCACAGCAAGTGGTACCAAAGTGCAAAGACTGTTACCAAACGGCTCCTGAACTGCTTCTACCCCCAAGCTATAAGACTGCTGAACAGTTCATCAAATGGCTACCCGGACTATTTACCTTGACCCCCTTTGTTATTTTTTTTCTTTACCTTAATTGTTTTGCATTGGCTCTATGCACACTCACTAGACTCTACCCACACACTCACACATACTACACTGACACTCCAACACACACACACACGCACACACACACACACACACACACACGTATATTGACACCCCACCACACACCACACACTGATTGCCTCGTCACTTTTACCCTTACACACAGGTACATACAATACTGTATTACCTCAATTACCTCATACAAAAACCCATTGACTCAATACTGATACTCCTTGTATATATCCTTGTTATTGTTTTTGTTGTGTTACTATTTCCTTTTTTATTTAGCAAATATTTGTCTTAATTTTTAACTCTGCACAGTTGAGAATGGGCTCTGCACTGTTGAGAAATTAGATTTGATTGTCTTGTTCACATTGTAAAAACATAACAGCATCATCCCCCGCAAAACACAGCAAGTAGACATGGGAAACTTTCTTTCCTCTCTTCACCTCACCTCTCCTCTCCTTCCCTCCCCACTCCAGGTTCGGAGCAGATCCCTCTGAGGGAGGAGTTTGAGCAGATCGTGCTGAAGGCCATGTTAGTTTGTCCTGGAGGTCCCTCCATCTCTCCGGCCCAGCTGCCCTGGCTGGCCCGCCTGGAGGCCAGTGTCTCTGGGGGCAGTGTCCAGGTCCTGGTCACCTACAACTCCCTGGGAGAAGGCATCTCTGAGTCCCTGCGCTCGCTCTGTGACGGTCCGCCCTACCAGCAGTGCTTGCCCACCTACGTGGTTATAGTGTGTACCTCCAAGATGAGCGGCAACGAGTTCTGTGTGCTCGCCCTGGGTGAGTGTTCCTCCATACAGCCTGTACACTATGATACTTAGATGTGGTGTGTCTGTATTTTCATAGCATACTAAAGGAAGTAATTACAGTAGGTGAGCCTTGCCTGTGACCTTAAGACTTGTGTGAGCTCCCAGAGCTAATGCCTAGGCTTTAGCTCTGCGGGCTAGCACAGTCGTACGGTGCAAAAGAGACTCGGGCTCGTTCAGACTCATCTGTATGGGTCTTACAGGGAAGTACCAGGCACGAGCGCTAGCCGAGGGAATGCTCACCACCAATGAGTTCCTGAAGGAGATCAGCTACGAGCTCATAACAGGGAAAGTCAGTGTCCTGGCGTCACACTTCAAAACCACCTCACTCGGTGAGTATACCAGATGCCTGGGGACACGACATCAATGGGAAACACTCAAAGGTCATTTCTAAGGAGGAAAAGTAATGATTTAGGGTATCCCAATGAATCAATCAATCAATCAAACAAACATGAGCTGTGTTACAAAGGCATCAAGGACAATGGCACATATTTACCTTCCTAAATGCCGACTGGCCCATTCCAGCTAGGCAGTCACAGGACTGAAAAGAGACACTGTGTCACAAACAGACAGACATCAATATTTGATGAGTAGATTTTTTTCTGTAGCTGCTGTGTCTGTGTGTGCGTGTGTGTGTGTGCGTGTGTGCATGCGTGTGCGTGTGTGTCTCTGTGTCTGACTGGTGGTGGCCTGCTATGCTGTTGTTTCCAGGGGACAACCTGGACAAGCAGCTGGTGCGTATCCAGCGGAGACGGAAGGGCCAGGTCATCCAGCCCTTCCAGGGCGATGTCACTGACCACATCCACTCCCAGGATGCAGCCACCATGGTGCCACCCTCTGAGTCAGGTGAGGCACGGCCTCTGTCTGGCCCCTCTTCTGACCCTTCCTCCTCTTTCTGCTGGAGACTCTGACGCTATGAAGCTCCTGGATGAATAGATATGATAAGAAGCTACAGTATGTACTATATACTTGGCTCGAAGTTTCCAGTATGATGACGTGTGTGTGTGTGTCCCTCACCCCTCCAGAGCTGCTGAGTGAGATGTTTCAGATCCACCCTCCCCAGCTCAATGTAGCCAGGAGCCTGCTCTCCCAGGTGTGCTCCATAGCAGACTCAGGCAGCCAGAGTCTGGACCTGGGACGCTTTTGCAAGGTGGACTTCCTGGTTCTGGTCCCTCCGTCCCACATCCTGGTGAACCAGACTGCTCAACGCATCCGACAATCAGGTACTCATGATTTGGATCGAACGGCCGCACTGGGCAATACTACAATGGGTGAATAAAAATAGTTTCTAGTTGGTTGTAAAGAAGAGGTCCATGTCAAGACTATCTCTACCTGTTTTTTTGTGTTTTTTTACAAGGTTTCTTAGTTACTTGCGTTGGACTTATTGTAATCTCTTTCTGCCCGTCTCTAAAAGGAGTGCTAGTGGACCTGGGTATAGAGGATGCGTCCTCAGCCCACCAGAGGTCCGACAAGTATGTGGTGCGTCTCGACGGAGATGTCCACGGCAAGATGGAGGCCTTCATGAGGAAGGTCAAACAGAACCCCTACACCCTGTTTGTCCTCATCCACGACAACTCCCACGTGGACCTGACCAGGTAACACACACACACGCATGTCGAACACACACTCACACATTTGAGTATTGAAATTGTGCCGCCGACACTTGGTTCTGACAGATGTAGTAACTGAAAACATTGATACGGTTAGAAGGTCTGTCCTCGGCTGCGCAGTGTACTGAATAAGAACAGAACAGCCCAAGCCAAGACAGAACAAGACAGAGAAGAGCAGAGGCTTCTTTTTAGTCATACATATAGAACAGGACAGAACAAGTTTCCCCAAAGGAAACCTCTTTTTTGTTTCCTCTCTCTGTGTAGTGCCCTGTCTGGTTCGGTGTGCCACGGAGAGCTTCAGGGTCTGGCTGACAGGGTGGTAAACTGCCAGGAGGTTCTGGAGGCTATGAATCTGCTGGTGCTGCAGGTCAGCTGCTTCCCATTCACCCTGCAGACACGACAGTCCCGCATCAGCGTCCACAACGAGGTGCACTGGCCAGCCAACACCGACAGCTTGGTGAGTGGCCCTGCGCAGTGGTTCATCTCTGCCACCTGGTGGCAGTTATATGGAATTACATGTACATTATTTGAGTAATTTTTTAGGTTTTGTACAATTTTGGGGGAGTGCCAAGATGGAGGCACCTTGGCTTCAACACAGCTCCCCCCTATTGGTGTCTAGTGTATATATAAATTATTGGTCAGACATGTAGATGTAACTAATAGACAGAGAGATTAGTCAATTTGCTCAGACAGCAGCTGATGTTCCTGTGTCCCACCCATAGGGGGAGCTGTCTCCTAAGGAGCTGGTGTACTTTGGCCTGAGGGACTACAGCAGCTCTCTGCAGTGGGGGGTGGCCAGTCCCATCCTGCGCTGTGACGACGCATTCGAGAAGATGATCAACACACTGCTGGAGAGGTCAGTCAGTCACTCGGGGTCAGGGTTTAGGGCTCATAAAATCTCTAGGGGCGTTTTAACCTCTCTGGGATAGACGGGACACTTGCGTCCCACCTAGCCAAAAGCCAGGGAAAATGCAGAGTGCCAAATTCCAAAAAATTACTATAAAAATCTAACTTTCATTAAATCACACATGCAAGATAGCAAATTAAAGCTACACTCGTTGTGAATCCAGCCAACATGTCAGATTTCAACAAGGCTTTTCGGCAAAAGCATAAGATGCTATTATCTGATGATAGCACAACAGTAAACAATGAGAGAGTAGCATATTTCAACCATGCAGGCGCGACACAAAACGCAGAAATAAAATATAAATCATGCCTTACCTTTGACGAGCTTCTTTTGTTGGCACTCCAATATGTCCCATAAACATCACAAATGGGCCTTTTGTTCAAAATATATATCCAAAATGTCAATTTTTGGCGCGTTTGATCCAGAAAAACAATGGTTCCAACTTGACCAACGTCACTACAAAATATCTCAAAGGTTACCTGTAAACTTTGCCAAAACATTTCAAACTACCTTTGTAATACAACTTTTATTTTTAAACGTAAATAATCGATAAAATTGAAGACGGGATGATCTGTGTTCAATACAAAAAGAAAACAAACTGACGCTACTTTTCTGGTCACGTGCCTCTCTCAGACAGTCCACTTCAAGTGACTCTCATTCAAGATGGCCGTACATCTTATTACACAAAGGAAAAACCTCAACCAATTTCTAAAGACTGGTGACATCCAGTGGAAGCGGTAGGAACTGCAAGCAAGTCCCTTAGAAATCTGGTTTCCCAATGAAAATCCATTGAAAAGACAGTGACCTCAACAACAACAAAAAATCTGAATGGTTTGTCCTTGGGGTTTTGCCTGCTACATAAGTAATGTTATACTCACAGACATGATTCAAACAGTTTTAGAAACTTCAGAGTGTTCTTTCCAAATCTACCAATAATATGCATATCTTATCTTTTGGGGATGAGTAGCAGGCAGTTGAATTTGGGCATGCTATTCATCCAAAAGTGAAATTGCTGCCCCCTATCCCGAAGAATATAGTCCTCTTCAGTGGAGGCTGGTGGGAGGACCTAGTTGAGGACAGGCTCATTGTAATTACTGGAATTGAACAAATGGAATGGAGTCAATGGTTTCCGTATGTTTTATGTGTTTGATACTATCCATTACAGCCATTACAATGAGCCCGTCCTCCTATAGCCCCTCCCACCAACCTCCACCGACCGGTCCTCTTTAAAAGAACCAATCTCAGTCCTCTTTAAAGTGAACTCTGGGGTATAAAAAAAGCTAAAGAACTCAAGTTCTCTTTGTATTCACACTGCCCTTGCCTTTGAATGAGGGCACTTGGGCATTTTGCCAGTTCACTTATTTTTGTGGTCCGAGTCCCCTTTGCATTCATATTGCTATGTTTTGAAAGGAACCCAGATCTTTTTCAAACATTCACTCAATGCACTTTTTTTCCGTGAACCTGCACATCATCATCTTCTCTCTTTCATGACACCGATGTCAGGGGTTATGGCAGGGGAAACGTTGTTCCAATAGTCTAGTGTGTGGTGCGGGAATAATGACAAGGGAACCTGGGGAGTGTTGTGTTCACATTGCCTTCAAAAAGGGAACCAGACTGCGAACCTAAATCGAGGTGGTCTCAGTTCAGTTTGCTTCAGGGGATCTTTGTTTTATTATTATATGTATATTTTGTCATTTATACCCCCTTTTTTGCTTCCAAATTTCGTGATTACGATCTTGTCTCATCGCTGCAATTCCCCAACGGGCTCGGGAGAGGAGAAGGTCGAGTCATGCGTCCTCCGAAACATGACCCGCCTGTTATTATGTGTATGTGAATAACTCACATCGGAGAGTTTGGTAAACTGCAAGCATAATCCTTTCCTCTGGTGTAACATGTTACAGGTCATGACATCATAATCAGACACTCATAATGCACCTGTTTATATAACCTAGATAGGTGCCCCACTAGCGCCATCTCTGGGTTGGCATTATGCCCATTATCTTAACATCTTCCTTTCCATTTTGATACCTTAGTGAAAATACCTATTTACATTATCAACACCTATTTTATTTTTATAAGATTTTTTTTAAATTGTTCATCTCTTAAGGGACATACCTAAGGGGCAGTCTTCCCAGTCTCCCCTTATGGCCCTCCTGTGCCCTATGCTCTCCTGAACTGGGCGTATGTCCTTCCGTTTCCTTCGATACTTTCGTCCCTTTACTTCCACTTCATATGACCTTGCGCTGACGTGCCCTATGCATGTGCCAAGACTCCATGTGACATCTCTGGCGTGAGGTGACAGGAGCACTCTGACAGCTTGGCCTTGTTTTATTACAGGCAGATGTTTTGCATGCTGGTCATAGTAATATTTTGACTTGTCCTGATCTGCACATTTGTGTGCCTGAACATCCCCAATTACCTTTGGTGCGAGGAGCTTGGGAGCTGTTGGCAACAGAGAGCGGGTGCTTCTAGACATTAAGCTCTGTCCAGGACTGCTGCCGAAGCACAGGCTAAATGGCTTGCCACACATAGCCTTTGTGACGCGAGTCTTTGCTATTTTCACTGCCGACTCCGCCTTTACCATTACTCTGACTGTGGTAGGGTGAGGAGGTCACATGATGGAACTCCCAGGTTTTTACAAGCAAGGAAGAGTCTTGACTCGTGAACTGTGGCCCATTATCCGGTATATGCTAAACTGCTGCTTACAACAGCCAAAGATCCAAGCGGCTGTTGTGTCAATCACTTTCTCCACTGCCCCAAAAATCTGAATAGTAGTCCACTACAATCGGAAAAGGAATGTGAACAGATCCGTTCCCCCTTTAGGACGTGCTGGTACGTCATGTGGGTGCAGCGTTTCCTTTTGCTGCTTAGGTAGATGAGCATTACATATGCTGCACACAGCCACAAAATGTTACATTTCTTGGGTCACGTTGGGCCAGAATACTGAGTCTCTGGCTTTCCTGAGACTGGCTTCGACCCCTGGGTGCCCTGCATGGATACGAGAGAAAATCGTTGGGTGTAGAGTTCATGGCACTACCACCCTGTCGCCTTTGTAGATGACCTCTTCCGGCATTGTGAGTTCGTCTCTGTCCAGTAGTCCCTCACCAGGATGGGCGGACTCTCTCTTGTGTCCAGCCAGCCTCTTAGGATCTTCCCGTGTGTCACGTGTGCTCCTTCTCCAGCCTCTGGGTCACCAGGCTGCTCGTTAGAGCGCACACCTGTCACCAGCGTTAGGCGCATAATGGACTCACCTGGACTCTATCACCTCCTTGACTACCTGACCTTTAAATGTCACTCCCTTTGGTTTCTTCCCCAGTTGTCATTGTTCCTGTTTCATGTCGGTGCGCTGTTTGTGTTTTGTGTTCACTTGTTTCTTTTATTTATTCAAACATTGCCTCCCTGAACTTGCTTCCCTACTCCCAGCGCACATCGTTACACCGTGTCTGCGGGGCGATGATTTGATCAGTAGCATGGTTCACATCTTCAAACTGAGTGGCATGGCTCTGGTCTCCGATTGGAGGCGTGGGTTCAAATCCCAGTTCTGACACCATGTTATTATCTGTATGCGAATGACTCACATCGGCTAGTTTGGTACACTGCAAGCATAATACTTTCCTTACAAGTTACAGGTTTGTTTATATATCCTAGGTAGGTGCCCCACTAGCGCCATCTCTGGGTTGGCATTATGCCCATTATCTTAACACTGCCAAACTGCACTTCTTAACCCCCCTTCGCTTAACCCAGAAGCCAACTGCACCAATGTGTAGGAGGAAACACCGCTCAACTGACGCCCGAAGTCAGCCTGCAGGTGCCCGGTCCACAAGGAGTCGCTAGAGAGCTCCCCAAAAAGCTGCTCAACCAGTTCACCTGGACACCAAACCTGCCTTGACACATCTAACACCACCACCTCTCCTCTCCTGGTTGCAGACACCCCCACCTGCACAGCATGGTGATCAGGAGCTACCTGTTGATCCAGCAGTACACTGAAGCCATGATGGCTCTGACCTCCTCACCTTCACTACGGGATCACATCACCCCGGAGACCCTGGCCATGGTGGAGGATCTGATCAGTGCCCCGGGCCGGGAGGGGACCAAGGGCCGGGGCCACATGCTGCTGGTCCGGGTGCCCTCTCTGCAGCTGGCCATGCTGGCCCGGGAGCGCCTGGAGGACGTCAGGGACAAGCTGGGTCTTCAATTCTGCTTTGCTGTGCTGCTGGGAAGCCCTGCCACCGAGCTCAGCCTTCCACGACACTTCGCTAACCGACTCAGGGTGAGACGAGAGGTCAGGAGGGAGGGCAGGGTGGCCAATTTGTATTTGCCTATTCTTACATCTTAAAGGCCCAGTGCAGTCAAAAATTTGATTTCCAGTGTTTTATATTTATTTCCACACTATGAGGTTGGAATAATACTGTGAAATTGTGAAAATGATGATAAGAGCTGTTTGAAAAGACCGCCTGAAATTTCAGCCAGTTTTGGTGGGTTGGAGTTTTAGCCTGCCTGGTGACATCAGTTAGTTAATAGCACAATAAGAAAGAAAATTCCAAACTTCTCTGCCAATAACAGCTAGTTTTCAGTTTTCCACTCCACCACTCCAAGACAGGCCTAGCAAAATTCTTGCTTGAGAAATTGCTCTTTCCCCCAAGAAGCTATATATATTATTATTTTTTGGGGGGGGAGGGTCATTTTAATTGAAAACAATCACAATTAAACAAGTACTTAATTGTTACCCAGAAATTATTTGATATTGAGATGACCTTGAACACCACACCTCTCTATGACAGAAGTGGTTTGATGAAGATGTCTTTAAAAAAATGTCATCATATCAACGACTTTCATCAGACTGAGACATAACAACCTGGTTTTAATTTGGCTCCGAAACATTTCTAATTGTGTGTTGTGTTGTTTCGGCAGGCCTGGCGGGGCTGTGAAATTGAAGACTGGGTCCCTCACACCTATGAGGATCTGGAGGGTCTTCCCTGCATTGTCATCCTCACTGGAAAAGACCCTCTAGGAGAAACCTTTCCAAGGTACTACTGACATGACAGAATCTACATCTGCTGTAGAAGGTGCACCGTCAATTGGATTGACTTTGTAGAATCGATTAAAATCCTCCACCTCACCTTGACACCGGATCTTTCCCCCTTAGGTCCCTAAAGTACTGTGACCTGCGTCTGATCGACTCCAGCTACCTGACGCGTACGGCCCTGGAGCAGGAGGTGGGTCTGGCCTGCTCTTACGTGTCCCTGAGGGTGGTAAAGGAGCCCTGCAGGTCCATGGCCCCCAAGGACCCAGAGACAGACAAGACCAGTGGCCCTCAGGACCCAGACCTAGAGCTGCACATGGACCTGGAGATGCCCCAGAGCAACAGCAGCGCTGCTACCAGAGGCCCTGGTAGGTCGCTGGACAAAAGAGACCCAACATGTTTAGGAAATGGGGACGAGATGATTGTTGTAAGGGTTTAGAATACTGCGTAGTGATGGTGTTACAGTTGTGTTTATGAAATCATTTTGAAATACTGTACTATGAGTCTGAACTCTCTCTCTCACCGTCCCATGCCTCTCCCTTCCTCAGGCTCTCTGGCGGAGAACAGGGTCAGCTCCTCTGACATCCCTGACTCCTCCCAGAAGCCCTCCACCTCCTCCTGCCCCCCCGGAGGCAAGACGGGCAGCATCATGATGGAAGACGGGACTGGCACGACCTCAACATCCCCCCGCCGGGTCAAACAGGAGTGTGACTCCCTGGGCAGTGCCACCTCCCGCCTTTCCAATGCCCCTCCCTCTTTCTGCTCCTCCTCCTCCTCTTCCTCCTCCCCCTCCACCTCTTCGACCCAGCACCCCAGCCAGTCTACGCAATGCGGCCGGGGCAGCAAGTCGCCTCGGGTCTCTCCCCGGACTGTCATCCTGTCGCGCGCGGCCTACAACCTCCTAGCTGGAGAATCAGGGAGCCAGCTGAGCTCCTTCTCCCTGCTGCCTCACGCCGATGTGGGCTGGAGCAGCCCGCTGAGGCCCCTCTTCACCCCGAACTTACAAGGGTCAGAGCAGAGCCTCTTCTACAGACAGTGGACCGTAGCCAGACAACATCATGCCGACCACGAGGCCCCCCCAGGGCCACACCCACGACGCCTGCTGCTCAGCGGGCCCCCACAGGTTAGAGACCATACACATATTAACATATCATCTCTTGTCTATATCAATGACAGCTTCTCTCCTGTACAAGTCATGCATCGTATTCTAGAGCGGCATGCTGATATTCATTTTCCTCACTTATCCCTCTTCAACCAAGAGAATATCGACCGAGTTGTATGGAGTCCTAAGAGGCGATTGTGTATAATGACGGTATTCGAATGGATACCACAGATTGAGTGGCAATGGCTGCATGCAATGAGTGCCAGTGGTAAAAACCAGATAGGTTGTGATTGGTTGAACAACTCTGTTTTGTCACTCTGATAGGTGGGGAAGACGGGTGCCTACCTGCAGTTTCTACGCATCCTGTTCCGTATGTTGATTAGACTGCTTGAGGTGGATGTGTATGATGAAGAGGAGCTGGAGGAAGGTGAGGAGAGCAGGATCCCCTAGTTAATCTTTTCTTTATCTGTCTGTTCCTCTCTCTCTCTCCCTCTTTCTCTCTCATTTTCTCTCATACTGTCTTAGTCGAGAAACTGAGGCTGATGTCAATGTATGTTGTATCGTTCTCTTCTAGCGATGACGGATATGTCCGAGGCCACACCCCCAGCCAGCACCCAGTGGCCAGACATTGAGGAGATCCGCAAACTGCCCTTCGACCTCTTCCCCAGAGACCCTAAGTTCAGGAGGGCCAGCGCTGTTTACAGTGACAAGATGCCAAAGGGCTTGAAAGGTTAGCAGAAATAAACTCTTATTCCCATCCCTGTCATTGTAGGAGGAAGCTGCCCTTGTTTCCCTGATTCAGGGTCAGATATTGCTGCGCCTTCTACCTCGACTTCTACCTCAAGCATCACTGTCTATGTATATTGTACATGCAGCTTTGTCCCATAGCATATGGGTATAACTGTAATGTTTGTCCACGCAGATCCTAAACTGGAAGGAGAGAGCAAAATGCCTGTGAAGAGGGAAACGGTGTCGATACGGCTGAGTATGTTCGCAGCCCACAATGCATTTCACCATTGTGATCAGTGTCACCATTACTGTGAAGCCAGCCCAGCCACACAGGTGAGTACACAGGGAGGGAAAAGAGCCTTGTACAGTATTTAGATATTAATGAACGGCCCTGGGAAGGAAAGGGTAGCTAGTTTGTCATTGTGAAGAGATCATTTGTCTCGAGGGAGAACTTGATTTATTGGCTTAACGCCTATTGCTCCGTTGTTTGGTCTCAAGCCCCTCCCCCCTTTTCTAAACCTATCGAAAAACCACCGTCCAGCTTGTAGAACGACTGGTGTGCTGAGCGGGTCAGTCTTTTGTGCTGAGACGTGTGCTGACCAGTGCAGCTCTGTCTGTACTGGAAGTGTACATGTGTGTAATAATGTGTGTTATGCGTGTGTAATGTGTGCGCAACCATGCGCGTGGTTGTGTTTGTGTTCAGCTGTCGGAGTGCACATTCCACGCCTTCACGTTCTGCTCGTCCATGCTGGGAGAGGAGGTGCAGCTCCACTTCATCATCCCCAAGGCCAAGGAGCAGCACTTTGTCTTCAGCCAGCAGGGCAGTCACCTGGAGAGCATGAGGCTGCCCCTCATCTCTGCTAAGGTAAAGGGTGATGGGGGAAATCAGTGGTGATTGGGGGAAAACCTTGTGACAGCCCTCGAGTTCTAAGAGTGTTTTATTTAATTTTTTAACCGTTATTTTACCAGGTAAGTTGACTGAGAACACATTTACAGCGACGACCTGGGGAATAGTTACAGGGGAGAGGAGGGGGGGGGTGAATGAGCCAATTGTAAACTGGGGATGATTTGGTGAACGTGATGGTTTGAGGGTCAGATTAGGAATTTAGCCAGGACACCGGGGTTAACACCCCTACTCTTACGATACGTTCCATGGGTCCTGTGTGGCTCAGTCGGTAGAGCATGGCGCTTGCAACGCCAAGCGTCGTGGGTTCGATTCCCGCTGGGGCCACCCATATGTAAAAGTAGTGGCCCCAGCCGACTTGTAAGTCGCTTTGGACAAAAGCGTCTGCTAAATGGGATATATTATATTATATTATTTAATGACCTCAGAGAGTCAGGACACCTGTTTTAAAGTCCCATCCGAAAGACAGCACCCTACACAGGGCAGTGTCCCCAATCATGTTGTGCCCAAGATGAATGTTATCAATAGTGACAAGGAATGTTCTCATCCTTCAGCTTCTGTAATCAGTAGTGCATTCTATGTGCTTAAATGAAATAGTGCCATAAGCAACACAGGCACGCACATCATCATGTTACAAGGAGTTGCCACATTTCACACACAGCGCTAACTATGCACCTATGTGTCTCTCGTTCGCTCACTTCGGTTGTTCGATGCTACTAGGCCCTAGCCTAGTGGAACCAGCCTGATCTTGCCATAGCTCAGCAGCCAGTCTGCTTGATCAAGCTACCTGTACTGTAGCCTGCTGCACTATGCGTCTTTAACTACAGCTCTCCTTCTCCCATCCCAGGACCTCAGTCTGTTGAAAAGTCCCATCTTCACCCCGACCACGGGGCGCCAGGAGCACGGCCTTCTCAACATCTTCCACGCCATGGAAGGCACCGCCCACCTCCACATCCTGGTGGTCAAGCAGTACGAGATGCACCACTACAGGAAATACTGGCCCAACCACATCCTGCTGGTGCTTCCTGCCATGTTCAACAGTGCAGGAGTTGGTGAGTGTTTGGGCCCCTGGGTATAGTTTCCCCTAGGTACATATCTAGGATCAGCTTCTCCTCCCTCAATCCTAACCTTAACCATGAGTGGGGAAAATATGAAACTGACCCAAAATCAGCGTCTAGGGGAAACTTTGCTCTACTCCGAGTGTCTGGCAATCAGTCATTTTAAATAGGTTAACTCATTTTATTGGTTTATTATCCTCAACCCTGCTTGGAGAGTTGCAGTACTACAGGTTTTTGTCCCAGCATAGTGCTCAGTAAGGTGTTTCCCTGCTGAGCGGTAGCATTGAGGCCCATAGTCGTTTGTGATAAAACACTCAACAAAGAAACCATACAGTTGCCTTGCGATGTATAACCTATATTTAGGCATTTGTTTAATTATACACAAATGTATTTTACATTCTTAGTTTTTCCAGTAGCTTATCTCTCTCTGATGATAATGATGCATCTACAGCAGTCTGTGTGAAATTCAAGAGATATACTGTGTCTATATTGCCATCTGTTGAGTAAAGCATGTTTGGACACATAACTATAGTAGGTACTTGAGATTTGAATATGGCAGGAACCAAAAGGGAAGGACCCGGCCAATGAGAACACCAGCAGGCCAGTAGTCTGATATATGGATCCACCATTTAGGTGTGTAGCCTTTCTGTATGGACCAATAGTGTTGCAGTACAACAAGCACATGTCAGGTGCAGTAATAGGGGCATTGGGTAAAGGCTGACCAACAAAGTAAAACTTGGAATTCAGGTCAAAGTTCAGACTGTCATGTGAGTTGGAGCTTTAGAGTTGGAGGTGAAACTCTGTGGTAGAGTTCTTGGGTCAGTGGTTGACTAATGTTTTTCTACTGCGACCAAACAAGCTGTAACTATGACCCACTTAAAGCTGTTGGAATTGACCTTGGTCATAACTAGACACCAGACTTTTTCCTGGTCAGGTCATGTGGCCAGGCAAATAAATGAAATATAAGTGGGTCTCCACCAGCATATGTACTGTATCATTATAGTTATTATGGGGCGGCATCCCATTAGGGAACTAGGGTGTCCCAAATGGCACCCTATTCTCTGTATAGTGCACTACTTTTGACCAAAGCAACCACTGTCTGGGATGCAACCGCTGTCAGTAACATAGCAGTAACATTACTGTCGTATCTGTCCCAGGGGCGGCTCGGTTCATGATCAAGGAGCTGTCGTACCACAACCTGGAGCTGGAGAGGAACCGTCTGGAAGAGCAGGGGGTCAAGAGGCAGGACGTCTGGCCCTTTATAGTCATGATGGATGACTCCTGTGTGCTCTGGAACTCACACCAACCCCAGGACAGCAGCAGGTATGGGTTATAACCAAAACAGGTTCTGTGAACATTCTCAGAACATTTATTAGGTTGCCCCAAAAAGTTCTAATAACCCCAAAATTTTCCAGTTGTGCTGATTAATATATAATGTTTGTATAAAACATTCACCTGGTGTTGTAAGAACGTTCCCAGTGTAACGGTTGTTTTAGGAAATATCGGACCAATATGCAGCGTGGTAAGTGTTCGTCATATTTATTTAATGAACACAGAAGACAAGCAAATAAAGAAAAAACGAAACAGTCCCGAATGGTGAAAAACACTGAAACGGAAAATAACCACCCACAAACAAGAGTGGGAAAACAGGCTGCCTAAGTATGGTTCTCAATCTGAGACAACGATTGACAGCTGCCTCTGATTTGGAACCATACCAGGCCAAACACAAAGAAATGTAAACACAAGAACAAAACATAGAATGCCCACCCCAACTCACGCCCTGACCAACCTAAAATAGAAACATACAAAAGGAACTAAGGTCAGGACGTGACACCCAGAACATATTTTTTAAAATATATATATTTCAATGTTTTTGGAATGTTATCAATCTAATGTAAGATAAAACCCTAACTTGAACTTAATGGGAAAGTTAGCTAATGTCCTGGGAATGTTCCGGGTTTGCTGGGGGAAACTGACACATGCACTCACAGAAAAAACACCCCAGAAGGAGTCACATTATTGGTCCATGACTATCCATCAGCAATGAATTCTCAGAAAGAACCGTATATATCTGGACTCCTCTATCAACAACAATACTAATATCTGTCTCCCCCGCTCTTCCCTGTCTCCCTCAGTGATATGGCAGACACCGGGCCCAGTCTGACCAACGTGTCTTTAAAGACGGTGCTGCAGCACATGGAGGCCACTCCTAAGATCTCCCTGTATGCCGTGTGCGGGGCCCGCAAGTGGAGCAGTGCCCTGGCCCGCCGCCTGCCAGCCCTGCCCTTCTCCCGATGCCACCTTCACGACTTTGTCATGCTCAACGTTGAGCTGACGCAGAACGTCCAGTACGACCTCAACAGGTACAGTTGTGAGGAGGTGGATTTCAACCTGAGAGCCAACAGCAGTGGTCTGCTGCTCTGTCGCTTCAACCACTTCAGCTTGATGAAGAAACAAATTCTCTTTGGAGGACACAAGGACTTCCTGGTCAAACCCAAACTCATCGTGAGTGTTCTGCTCTTCCTTTTTCTACCTCACCTCCTGGTCTGAGATATATATATATATATATTGTGTATATATATATATATATATATATATATATATATATATATATATATATATATATATATATATATATATATATATATATATATATATATATATATATATATATATATTGTGTGTGTGTGTGCGAGTATATGTGTGTGTGTGTGCGAGTATGTGTGTGTAGTCTGAAACACAGTCCGTCATCCTAACGCCTACCCTGCTCCCCCTCTAGGTGATGGAGAACCCAACCGCCATCAGCCCATCCCAGTACATCTGTGCCCCAGACAGTGAACACACCCTCTTGGCCGCCCCGGCTCAGTTCCTCCTGGAGAAGTTTCTCCAGAGCTGCAGCCACAGACTGTTCCCCAAGGCAGTACAGAACAGTAGCAACCCCGTGCTGTCCATAGACAGCTACCTCAACATAGGCCCTGAGGTAAGATCCAAACCCTAGACAGCTTCCTCAATATAGGCCATGAGGTAAGATCCAACCCCTAGACAGCTACTGTACCTCAACTTAAGCCCTGAGGTAAGATCCAACCCATAGACAGCTGATGTACCTCAACACAGGCCATGAAGTATGCAGCAACTCAGTACTGTCCATAGACAGGTACCTCAACATAGGCTTACCATGAGGTACGAGCTGAGCAAGTCTGGTGGGGAGAATGTGAAAATCTTGATATTCATGTGTCCAACTCATGCATTGATTTTCTGCGAAATAGATTTATGTAAAAAAAAAAAATCAGCCCAGCGCAGGTTTACAGTGAGAACAGATCCCACAAACTGTATCCATGATTAAAAGTCCCGACTGAGATGGCGGAGACGTGACTGTGCTTTCTGCATCCCCAGGTGTCAGTGTGCTACGTCAGCTCCCGACCACACTCCACTAACCTGGACCACCAGGGTCTGGTCTTCAGCGGCCTGCTGCTCTACCTGTGTGACTCCTTTGTCGTCTCTGGCCTCCTCAAGAAGTTCAGCTTCCTCAAAGGTAACTGATGCTACTTCAATGTTGTTGTTTTTTTGTTGCCCTTATGCGATGTTAAGTGTAACCTCATCCCGAGTTGCTTTACCATAACCAATATTGGGAGGTTAAGTCAATGTAATGTACGTATGTGAAGCCAATGGTTATTCATCTCCAATTAAATTAACTTCATTGATGCCACTTTTCGGGTTTGTTCTGTATTGCAATACATGCATATACAGCAGGAAAACCATAGCACCTTTCTGATTGGTTCCCTGACCTATGGCCTCTGACCCCTCACCCCTGACTCTGTCCATAGGTGCCACTTTGTGTGTGATCTGCCAGGACCGTAACTCCCTGCGTCAGACCATCGTACGGCTGGAGCTGGAGGACAAGTGGCAGTTTCGTCTGCGGGATGAGTTCCAGACAGCCAACTGCAGCGAAGACCGGCCCCTTTACTTTCTCACAGGACGCCATGTTTGACCCTGAGACTGCTGCCAGACCTGCCCAAATGGCCCTCCTGTCCCATCCACCCTAACCAGACAGAAGGATACACACTAACCACTGATCTCAGACCAGTTAACAATCACGACGGTTCCCTGTCTGTTAGGGGGATACAACCACTGTTCTCAGATCTGTTTAGCCGACCTCCTGTCACACAGACTCTGATCACGCAGGAGTATAACATCTGTTCTCACATCAAGGCCAAATAGCCCAAAAAATGGACAGGTGGCCATCATCAATGTGGATGTGATGTCTTCTCCTCCTACAATATGAGCACCTCCACAATGCTGCGCTATGTTTGGAACAGAAGTGGTTGGACAGTGAGTTTTAACTCAGACTTGTGTTGGGGTCTGTCCCTAATCTGAGCCTAATTCAAATTCAAAGACTTTACTGTGCAAAAATCGGCATTGTCAGTGAACTTCTGGATATGCTAACGTATTTCTTGCTGCAAAAAGGGACTCTCGTCATTGATAATGGGACTTATTCAAAGATTGTAAACGTGGCGCTGTGGCGAACACAGCTCTTGTCGGGATGTTCCGTCACGGACATACGCTTTATCTCAGGGTTTTGAAGGGAGAGGCAGCAACGAGTTGCCCGTCGCTAAAGGAAAACTACTGCTTTTCTCTCTTGTCTTCAGTGTCAAGTGTTGTTACTTATTACCCATTGTAATGTTGTTGATACCCCTGATATGAGCCACAAAAGACATCCACATCTGCACCTTGCCTCCTCTACTCTCCTCTCCTCTCGCTAAAATCCCACTCCGTTGTTAGATTACTAGTGTAAATATTATAGATTCTGGAGTGTATTAGAACTCTATCATCTAGGTCTAGTATATCCATTTCTGTGCTGCTCAGTCAGGGAAAAAAGTGTCTAGTTGATATCTAAGCCACTTTGTAGTGTACAGTCCTGTCCACTTACATTTGACTGGCAAGCCACCGTAAGGGATCCTGTTGCTCTTGTGCCTTCATATTGCAACATGTTGTCCCTAACTGAACTGTTCCTATGACAATGTCTTTTTGATCATCTAACTGAGCCAATCAAATGGAGCGAGGGAGAGCAGGAAGAGACCTGTTGACCAATCAGTTAGCTCTAATGGCTTGATGCTCAGATACAAAGTACAATTCTATTTCATGTTATGCGGAGGATGTATATATCCCAGTAGCTCCCACTACTAGATGAGGATGCTATAGAAAGAGCAAAGCTTCAGTGGCACCTCTATCTATCTTGCTATTGACTGTGCCTGTGGCCTTGTTTATGATTGTAATATTACTCCGTGATCTGTTCTCTGTGCCTGATAGTATAGATAGATGGCTTAGGCCTCCCCCCATATACCTTAATTCATCCAGTCTACTGACTTACAGTTGCAGGGTTTTCACACGAAACTATGGATAATCAGAGAGTGGGCGTGGACTGCTGTCATCATCAGATGAATACTGTAGGTCAATTCATCTTCCTGAAAGCAGGTAGGAATGGTTTTTATATGTTACTGCACAGGGTCATCCAAAGAATATGCCTTATTAAGTGTTGTTGTTACATAGATCACTCATTTGCAGTGAAGGGTAATATTGTAATCAGTCTTACAATGGAGAGGCCAATCCAATTAAAGAAATTGTGACGAAACATCTGTCCGGTTGGGGTTAAGAGGTTAAGTTGGATTTGAGGACAACTGTCTGTTGTTAAAAGCTTTGTTTACATTATTAATATATTCAATCAACCCCGTTACGGCTCGTGGAGGGTTTCTGACCATTTTTGTTTGTTTGTATTGTGTCACGTTTAGCGGTAATGTTTGGGTGTCATGATGATGGCTTTCTGTCGCATTTTTTTGTGTTTGCCAGCCAAGGCGCAAAGAATCTACCTAAGATTTTACCTTCTTACCGTGTTCGTTTCCCTGGCTTTTCTCATGTCAGATGATTCTCATCATTTTTTTTTCCTTCATGAAAATCATGTCCTTTACATGAGAGATTCTTATTTATTTGAACAAGCATTTTGGACTGATAATCATATGGAAGTGTAATAATATTGACTGCATGCTGACTGAGCGAGCTCAAATCAAGAAGCGTAGCCTCTTCTGAAAACCATTGACGAAGGCTTTGCACAAGACCAAGAGCTCTTGAGTCTTATCTACTGAATGTTGAGGGGTAGGAAATGTGAACTTGCACTATACAACTTGCCAGCAGCAACAACCAAAAAAGTATTGATCATTGTCATCAGAACTGTACGGGGTAAATGATGAACAAAGACACCGAGAAAATATTGATGACACTATCAGTAAAGACAGACAGTGTTGATTGATTCATCGGATTGATTGATGATCAGACCCTTCGATATTGATCATACCCTTTTGACCCATAGAATGTGTCTTGTTTGTAGATAATTAGATGAACACATACAGTAACTTATGCAATTTGCTTCTCACAATCTTCACTGAAGTATTATCTGTTGTGGGTATTTAAGTGTCTTGCTAAAGATTTGGCGACCCAACCCATGGTAGGCTTGGCCACAGAGTCATCTACCTCATGTTGACCATTGCGGTTGTTCAATATGTGGGCTGTGAACATTTGACTTTGGGGAAACATGCTTTTGTTGTTGGAATTTCTGAATGTAATAAAGTGACATTACAATAAACTAGGGAGTTGTGACAATGTTTTGTTTTATAAGGTGAACTGTGCTCACATTAAACAAATTCAATGAACGGGTGCTACAAAAGGTGGATCCATCTGTTTGTTATATTGCTCAATTAAAAAGCACAAGTTTACTTCCTCTCTCCTGGAGTAGCATTCTTGTTTTTAAAGTAATCCCCCGAGGCTACGTTTTCGAATAATCTGTTCCTTACAAAAGGCTTGTAGTTTGGTAACACAGTTTTTTTTGTCGTCAATCTATCCCATAACCTTTTTCAACCTTTTAAAATGACCCTCGAGTGGTATTCAAAGTTTGAGAGTTGTATTTTAATTCCTAATTCTATGGTCAATCCATGTACTGCACTACGCTATTTATAAGCCATGGGAGGTAGTATTGGGACATGGGTGTTTGATTCACCTCCAACCCCAGTGTGGTGTAACACCAGGTTATATGTCATTCCACGTCTACAGAGTAAATGTAACTTCTATGGAAATGTAACACCATTTTGGGGTGTACAGTGGGGCAAAAAAGTATTTAGTCAGCCACCAATTGTGCAAGTTCTCCCACTTAAAAAGATGAGAGAGGCCTGTAATTTTCATCATAGGTACACTTCAACTATGACAGACAAAATGAGAAAAAAAATCCAGAAAATCACATTGTAGGATTTTTAATGAATTTATTTGCAAATTATGGTGGAAAATAAGTATTTGGTCAATAACAAAAGTTTATCTTAATACTTTGTTATATATCCTTTGTTGGCAATGAAACGTGAAACGTTTTCTGTAAGTCTTCACAAGGTTTTCACACACTGTTGCTGGTATTTTGGCCCATTCCTCCATGCAGATCTCCTCTGGAGCAGTGACGCTTTGGGGGTGTTGCTGGGCAACACGGACTTTCAACTCCCTCCAAAGATTTTCTATGGGGTTGAGCCCTTGCTGATGGAAGGAGGTTTTCACTCAAAATCTCACGATACATGGCCCCATTCATTTTCCTCTACACGGATCAGTCGTCCTGGTCCCTTTGCAGAAAAACAGCCCCAAAGCATGATGTTTCCACCCCCATGCTTCACAGTAGGTATGGTGTTCTTTGGATGCAACTCCGCATTCTTTGTCCTCCAAACACGACGAGTTGAGTTTTTACCAAAAGGTTCTATTTTGGTTTGATCTGACCATATGACATTCTCCCAAACTTCTTCTGGATCATCCAAATGCTCTCTAGCAAACTTCAGACGGGCCTGGACATGTACTGGCTTAAGCAGGGGGACACATCTGACACTGCAGGATTTGAGTCCCTGGCGACATAGTGTGTTACTGATGGTAGGCTTTGTTACTTTGGTCCCAGCTCTCTGCAGGTCATTCACTAGGTCCCCCGTGTGGTTCTGGGATTTTTGCTCACCGTTCTTGTGATCATTTTGCCCCCCATGGGGTGAGATCTTGCGTGGAGCCCCAGATTGAGGGAGATTTTCAGGGTCTTTTATGTCTTCCATTTCCTAATAATTGCTCCCACAGATGATTTCTTCAAACCAAGCTGCTTACCTATTGCAGATTCAGTCTTCCCAGCCTGGTGCAGGTCTACAATTTTGTTTCTGGTGTCCTTTGACAGCTCTTTGGTCTTGGCCATAGTGGAGTTTGGAGTGTGACTGTTTGAGGTTGTGGACAGGTGTCTTTTATACTGATAACAAGTTAAAACAGGGCCATTAATACAGGTAACGAGTGGAGGACAGAGGAGCTTCTTACGGAAGAAGTTACAGGTCTGTGAGAGCCAGAAATCTTGCTTGTTTGTAGGTGACCAAATACGTATTTTCCACCATCATTTGCAAATAAATTCATAAAAAATCCTACAATGTGATTTTCTGCATTTTTTTTCTCTCATTTTGTCTGTCATAGTTGAAGTATACCTATGATGAAAATTACAGGCCTCATCTTTTTAAGTGGGAGAACTTGCACAATTGGTGGCTGACTAAATACGTTTTTGCCCCACTGTATCTCACTAACGGTTGCTATAAATCCAGCCACTTACAGATTGGATTAGTTTAGAAAAATGTAAGTTTCTTATCTTTGTGTAGCATAAGATTAAAAACAATTAGTACATGCGAAAATACAGATATTGAAACAAACTATTTTAAAAATCAACCTGCAACGGTGCATGATGGGAAATATGACAATCAGTCTGTGGATAACTCCATAGATTTAACTCCCTGTCTCTGGTTACCAATAAAGGAGTTAAAAGTACTCCGTCCCAATTAACTCCCGTTATCAACAACCAGCTCCAGGGAGCATATCACTCTCTTGAGAGTTAAGATAACTCCCATTCGAGTGCCGCCCTAAAATATAACACTGTGATTTCAACTATACTTGATTTACTGTGTATTTGTCTGTTTCTCTCCCCCACTCCCTGTCTCTCAGAGCACTACTGATGCCCTAGGTGTACCATTTGTGGTAAGACATAATTAATCCTCCAGGAATATAAACAACATCTGTATAGTAAATCTTT
Source organism: Oncorhynchus masou masou (assembly GCF_036934945.1). NCBI lineage: Eukaryota > Metazoa > Chordata > Actinopteri > Salmoniformes > Salmonidae > Oncorhynchus > Oncorhynchus masou. The sequence goes on from NC_088228.1 coordinate 32,124,235, forward strand.
CCTGGGTTACATGTGCACCCCCCCCCCCCTCCTTCTTTCCACATGTATAGTTGTAACAGAAATATTATCCCGGTATAGCACACTTTGTCCACCATTTCAATTGCATTGTTTCTACATTGCTTTGTAAAATGTCATTGTCACATTGCCCTTAACAAAGAAGCCTATTGCCCCTCTTCTGAGGATTCCATCTGAAAACTATTCTCAGTCGTTCAGCCCTCGGGCTACTTTCTCTTTAGCTGGCAATACTGTACTTAATCTAACCACGCATATTTTACATGATTAAAATGTTAAATATCTGACATAATGAATTATGAAACAGAAGTAATTGAACCTCATTGCTTAGTTAGATAAGTGTGTGTGTGTGTGTGTGTGTGTGTGTGTGTGTGTGTGTGTGTGTGTGTGTGTGTGTGTCTGTACTTGTTTCCCTACATTATCAGGACCCCATTGTCCAAACAATTCACCTGAATGTCCTGAAATGGTAGGAAAACAAGAACTGCTTGTTAAAATGCTATTTTAAGCTTAATGGTTAAGTTTACGATTTGGGGTTTAGGATTAGGTAAAGTAGAAAAAGTTTTTTTTAAATGGTCAAACATTTTCCCCTCCAAAAAGTTCTGAAAGCCATATGTGTCTGTTTGTGTCTGGTCAATACAATATAGGTCACATAGATTCCTGATATTATGAAATGTGTCCACTGTCTACTCTAACGACTCTCTCTCCCAAGCTTTCTAGAACCATTTAGCTGAAACCAACACTGTCTGGGAGCTGTGTGTGTTCGTGCATGTGAAGGATTATAGCCCAGTGTCAGCAGTACCATTTGAACCAAGTTTTGGTCGAAACACAACACCAGGACAGCCAATGACAGTGAGTCGGCCAAATCCGGCCAACCAAAAACAGAGAGCCCGGCATAGCGTGACACGTGTCATAACCTAATGACCTGGCTATGTGGCACGTGATGGGTTATATGATAAGCCATGCGGCTTCTGTTCTGTGTGCTGTCGAATGTTACCTCCACAGGACCTCTGAATGTCGTAAGAGGCTGTGTGAGGTCATCTGACCCGTGGACCAGAGCTTAGCAGAGAACCATCACCATGTGAATCAGATCACAGATGATTTGCTTGCATTCTGCAAAGATGTTAATATGAAGAGGGAAATAAAAATGTATTTACATTGGAGTATGTTTTCACTAAGGAGGTGTCAAAAGTAGAAACATATAATTTCATTCTAGTGGTGGAAATAGGGATGGATGATACAACATACTTGTTATTATGCCACATTCACTTAATGTCAGAAACTCAGACATTTCCGACTTGCTTGCTCATTGTAGAAAGAGTTTCCCACTCGGTAAGTATCAGAATCAACCAATAGGGAGCTCTACACAAATAACATTTGAACTCAGAGGTCCCAAGTTTCTGACAATGACGTGAACGTGGCATTACACATCTCTTGGATGATACTGAAGCTGATGCAAACAGTGGGGCACTGACCAAATTACCAAACCCTTAAAAGTCAATAAAGTCAGGCAGAGTCAACTGAGGAAATGCATTAACAAGCAGAGCACTTGAGAGAAGAGAGACAGCAGACAACTGCACTGCAGTAGGCTTAATTTAGTTATGTATTACATACAGCAAAATTCACTTCATATTGATACATGTATATACTGGTACTTTTACCACATAGACAATTTAATTTGAAAATCTTATTGCTAGGCATGTTAAATAGAATGTTTTTTTTTTAAATATAATATAAAATGAAATATAATATCATAAATATAATGACTAACAAAATATGTCCTTTGTGCTACTGATTATGATGCGGTGTTCTAAGTCGTAAGGTTCAGGACGTGATGGCGATGAGACACATGCTACTTAATGGCCACGGGGCAGAATAAAGAAACATACAAATTCCACAGGAATAAAGTCATAGGTGCATTTGAAATGACACCCTATTCCATACAGAGTGCAAAACCTTTGACCAGGGTCCATGAGGTTCTGGCCAAAGGTAGTGCACTATATAGGGAATATGGTGCCATTTTGTATGCAGACAATGTCTGAAACAGTGCATTGGTGACAGTCCGGTTGCCAAATCTGGTGCTACTTTTGCGAACTCCTTTATGGTAAACAACTCCATTCACATTGTTGTCTTAAGCAGAACCTGACTGGCACCCAGGCTGCATTGATGAAATATGCATCTGGCGCAGGACCACAGTCAACACAGAGGGTATGCATATACATCCCATCTTACTGTAACACAATCCTATGTTCAAATGTGCAATATATCATACACGTCACTGTATCTAGCACCTTCATTTTAACGTGAGGTTTCAGGTTGATATGCTCAGCAAATACCCTACAAGTAGGGTAAAATACAGTACTGGTCCATGAAGTAACTAAGACTTGGCTGTGTCTTTAACAACCTGGACAACAATAACCTCCCTGTGGTATTTGTATATTCATTTATTAGGCCTTTTGGGAATAGTTACTTACATATTAAAAATAATTTAAGTCAAGTGTGTTTGCATGAAGGAATTAGAGGCATGATAGTGCAATTTCACATTCCTTATCATTAATAATGAGTTACATTGTTAGAGCTATTTGGTGTGCGCACAGGTAGAATGTGTGAACAAAAGTGCATGCAGAGCAATTCAAGAGAACATAAATACTGTGATCTGTTCAGGTAAGGTGAAGTTATCATCTCAAACCAAGAACCAAGTATCACGCTACTATAGCAGATAGCTGTCTGTCATGAGAGATTAGATGTGGGGTTTTTTTGTGTGTTAAAAAAAAGGAATTAACGATTTTCAACATAAAACATTCACATTCATAACAAAGACAGACAGAGACAGACTATGTAAAAAATAAATACAATCCCTGAGGACTAAAATCCTACTGATACACAAGTTGTTGTTGAGAACACTGTCGGACGGGGAAAGACAGCAGAAAATATGTCATACGGTACTTCTGTTAACTTGAAAAAGTATTTCCACCACACACATTTAGCTAGCACAACTAATGTGAACATACTCATCTTTTCACCGTCGACATGAGCAATTGCAAACACTTTTTCGAATAAGCATAGTATGAATTCATGGGGACATACATTGAATTAATTAATGTATGAAGGAATACATGAGTGGACGGACAAATGTTGTATTGTGACAGGGTGTTCACTTCAAAAGAAAATGTTTTTTTTTTGCTTGTAGGGAGGGGGAGGGGGACGAGGAAATAAGGAGAGAAGGACTGGGGGAAGGAGAAAAGGAATGAAGGAAAGAGAGAGAGAGAAAAAGAAGGTGTGAAGGAACGACAGAGAGAAGGAAAAAGAGAAGAACTGGTCATACTAGCTGGAAAGGTCATTCAGGTCACCACCCTGTTCGATGACGGCCTTGGCAAACTGCTTGAACACGCGATCCATGTAGGTGCTCCGTCGGGGCCACAGGCCCTCCAGGAAACCAATATGGCCCCCATGGCAAGTGATAAGGAGGGCTAGGTTAGGGTTCTGCTTCACTGCCTCCACTGGAATGGCTGAGGAGGAGACGAGACAAGACGCATTGTTAATAATCTAGCAGTCAAGCAATGGATACATATACCAAGCACGATACAGTAGATTGTCAATTTAACTTCCAAAACTGCACAGAAATACTGTATACACATACACATTAAGGCATGTACAGGTAGATATAAAATTATATTTTTATATTTTTATATTACTAACAGATTAAACTAATTTTGGCCAAGGGACCGTGGAATAATTTTAGAGGGTGTAATACAATACAATGCAATGTTATTCATCTCCAATTGATGTTCTTAACCCTGGGCAACATGGGCCTGGGAGGCTCACAGGGATATTGGTATCCATCAAAGAAATAGAATGAAAAAAAAGAGAACTTTTATTCAATTTTTATGATATCCACAGTACTCCACCAATTGACCTTTCGCTAAGCCCCATCCCCGAATTTTGGGCAACCAATCGCTGCGCTCTAACAGTCGTCGAGTCCGACACCTTGGACAAGCTCACGTTTCAACGCAATGAAAGCCGGAGAGGGCTATAGCAAAACCAGAGTTTTCTTCCAAAAATGTATGTAGTTATTATTAAATAATTGAACAGTGCACCAGGAGTAATTGCTACTGTTGTTCTTGAAATGCAGAGCTTGTGAACGCTAGATAGCTAGGCAGCCACTTAACATAACTTGTTTTCTCAAAATGTAAGTTAGGGGGCTAAGTTAGCAATGAATACTTGGCTCCCATCTGCTGTCCACATCAGGACACGACTTGAGAGCACTATTTAGCTCCAAAAGTGGTTATAGCTTAGACTGCATTCGGACAGCAAATTCAGAGCAATTTTGTCGTGTTACAGCCAGATTTCGAAATGGATTACATTTATTTTTTCCCTCATCCATCTACACACAATACCCCATAATGACAAAGTGAAAACATATTTTTGAAATATCTCATTCACATAAGTATTCACACCCCTGAGTCAACATTTACATTTAAGTCATTTAGCAGACGCTCTTATCCAGAGCGACTTACAAATTGGTGAATTCACCTTCTGACATCAGTGGAACAGCCACTTTACAATAGTGCATCTAAACACATGTTAGAATCACATTTGGCAGTGATTACATTTGTGAGTCTTTCTGGGTAGGTCTCTAAGAGCTTTGCACACCTGGTTTGTGCAATATTTGCACATGATTCTTAAAAAAAAAATCAAGCTCTGTGAAGTTGTTTGTTGATCATTGTTAGACAGCCATTTTCAAGTCTTGCCATATATTTTCTAAAACGATTTATGTCAAAACTGTAACTTGGCCACTCAGGAACATTCAATGTTGTCTTGGTAAGCAACTCCAGTGTACATTTTGTGTTTTAGGTTATTTTCCTGCTGAAAGGTGAATTTGTCTACCGGTGTCTGTTGGAAAGCAGACTGAACCAGGTTTTCCTCTAGGATTTTGCCTGTGCTTAGCTCTATTCCGTTTCTTTTTATTTAAAAAATGCAGATGACAAGCCTAACCATAGCACGATGCAGCCACTACCATGCTTGAACATATGAAGAGTGGTACTCAGCGATGTATTTGCTTTGTATTCAGGACATAAAGTTAATTTCCACATTTCTTGCAGTTTTACTTTAGTGCCTTATTGCAAACAGGATGCATGTTTTGGAATATTTTTTATTCTGTACAGGCTTCCTTCTTTTCACTCTGTCATTTAGGTTAGTATTGTTGAGTTACTACAATGTTGTTGATCTATCAGTTTTTTCCTATCACAGCCATTAAACTCTGTAACTGTTTCGACGTCACCATTGGACTCATGGTGAATTCCCTGAGCGGTTTCCTTCCCCCCCGGCAACTGAGTTAGGAAGGATGCCTGTATCTTTGTAGTGACTGGGGGTATTGATACACCGTCCAAAGTGTAATTAATAACTTCACCATACTCAAAGGGATATTCAATTACTGTTTTTTTTACCCATCTACCAATAGGTGCCCTTCCTTGCGAGGTATTGGAAAACCTCCCTTGTCTTTGTGGTTGAATCTGTGTTTGAAATTCACAGCTCAACTGATTGTGACTTATTATGTGACTTGTGAGGCACATTTTTACTCCTGAAATTATTTAGGCTTGCATAACAAAGATGTTGAAAACTTTTTGAATTCTACAAACATAATTCTACTTTGACATTATAGGGTATTAGGTGTAGACCATTGACACAAAATCTCAATTAAATCAATTTTAAATTCAGGCTGTAACACAACAAAATATGGAAAAAGTCAACGGGTGTGAATACTTCCTGAAGGCACTGTAAATGCACTGCAATGCAATCTCTCTGCCTCATGGCAAAACGTGTGCCAAAATGTGCCTTCCCAGGGCCCGAGACTTGGTTAATCCGGCATGCACTGCCAAAGTCATAGCAGAACACCTTGTATGATATTTTCTTGTGCTCTGATTTAAAGGTGGTCCCTGATGAATTTGTTATCACAAAAGGGGTCCCCAACCCCAAAACGCTTGAGAACCACTGTTCTATATCAACACTCATTGTGTATTCGCATGCATTGTCTTTCCGTATAGGCCTTGATCATCGGCTAAGCAACCAACATGGAGGGCCAGGGGTGGGGTGTGATTGTGGATTCACCATGACAGGGGGAGAAGACGTCGTCTGCAGCGTTTAGACACAACATGGGCACCTGCACAGACTTGAGCTTGTGGATGGGACTGGCATCGTGGTAGTAGTCATCGTTGGTGGGGTAGCCAAACATTATAGACGTGAACCTCTCATCAAACTCACGGATGGTCTTGGCCTGCATGGGGTTTGGGATAAACAACATTTGGCAGCAGTCCAAGAGGGCCATAAGGACGAGACTAGAACGTGGTTAGAATAGATTGCTTTCTTTGACTTTGATTGGATTTACAGGAGGTTATTAAAAAATAAGTGCATTTTACCTTCATCACATGATCAATGTCGTAACTCTTCTCAAGGACAGATTTGTGTCTAGAGGAGAGAAAAACATGAGGAAGCAGGAAGTAGGTTTGCTTCACTGGGGAAGTAGGTTTGCTTCAATGGGGATCATGGGGGTTTGCTTTAATATCCAGTGGCAATGTTCATGATATGATTGGGGTCTGAGAATAAAGTACAGAGTATAAAATATGTCCAGGATCCCCAGAGAGAGATAGCGAAGAGAGAGAGCGGAGAGAGAGGCAAGAGAGAGAGAGAGGGAGGGGAGTGAGAGTGAGAGAGAGGGATAGATAGAAAGAAAGAAAGAAAGAAAGAAAGAGAAAGAAAGAAAGGGCGGCTTGTGGCCAAGCTAGTTCACACCCTCCACAACCCTCAGGGGTCAGGTGCTAGCCGCTAAAAGGAAAACAATGTAGCTCAGTGCAACTAACAGCTAAAATAGGCTAATCCCCCAGCCCAGGCTCCAGCTTCCTCTGGCCCCCACCCACCTGTCCACACCTGCCTGCAGGCAGCTAGTGAGGTAAGAGTTGAAGAGGAAGCGGTCCAGAGGCTTCTCCAGTGACGCTGTACACGCAAACACATCCCAGCCTGCCGAGAACACAACCACACCCTTCAGACACGTCTCCCTGCCCTTCTTCCCCAGGTAGTTTGCCAGCATCATCCTGGGGTTCAAAAGAGGGGGAGAGAGTCGTGGGGAGAAGGGAGGGGGGAGAGCAGAAGATGATTGTGAAATGTTACATTTTTCATCAATCTGCACTTAGCTAGGAGATTATAGCTTGAATACCTCTTTTGACATGGTGTAAGCACTACTGAGAGGCTGAGCTCTCTGAATCAAATGAAAAGTGTTGTTTCTGACAGGGGGAAAGCATGAGGCTGCAAAATTTCAAAATACATAACCAACCAATGACATAATATACTGCCGGTGAGCGTATACCTTTTCTGAATATCATTAAAAACCTAAGGATGACCAAGTGCGCTCTCGAGGCTCTACATAAGCCGTACTCGCCTTCGACTGACTCCCACAGTTCAGTGAAGTAATACTGTAGTATAGTATTGCTCTATACAGATCCCGTTGACGTCAATAAGCTACAATAATACACGATGCAGAAGTCTTGAGTAATGCACGTGCCTGTGATTTTCGCCCCGTGTATCGTGTCACTGTCCATTGAAGTGAGAATGCATGAAGAGGCACCTACCCGCCCATTGAGACCCCAGCAGCCATGAGAGGGGCGTCCTCATTTGTCCTCTGGATGTGTTCGATGACAGCCTCCAGGTCCTCTGTGTTGGCAGCGCAGTACGTTCTGGGGGTCTGGGTGGCACACAAAAGACAAGAAGAGTTCACCGTGTGTGCTTCTGCAGAGTGTGTGTACTGTGTGTGTACAGTGCGTCTACTGTATTTCCCTGCACACACTGTCAGGGTGTCTATAGTCAGACCTGCACATACGGTACATGAATTACACTCAAGCCTTCATACCTTCTCTCCCACACGTGCACAAACACTGCTTGTGGTTTAGAGGCCAAACAATCTCCATGACGCTATGTAGTTTTCATGGTGCTCTATTGATGAGTGGTAGAAAAAGAAGGTCTGGCATGACAAATGGCTGATTCAGGCTGTTTGGAGTTAGCGCAGTAGCAACCACAACGAGCAGTTATAGCACCATTAAATAGCAGTCAGCGCTGTGTAGCATGCAGCCTGCAACTGGATAGCCTTTGGACTGTAGCATCCGTTCATCACTATCAATTAATGCAAGAAGTTCTTGTGAAACATGAAGCAAATGACCCGCTTAGTCAAATGAGACCACAGACACGGGGAACAATAATGGGACTCTAAGGTTTGAGAAAATAAAATAAGTAAAAAAAACTCAATTTATTTTATATTTAACCTTTATTTAACTAGGCAAGTCAATTAAGAACAAATCATTATTTACAATGACGGCCTACCCCGGCCAAACCCTAACGACGTTAGGCCAATTGTGCGCCTCCCTATGGGACTCCCAATCACGGCCGGTTGTGATACAGCCTGGAATCAAACCAGGGTCTGTAGTGACGCCTCTAGCTCAGAGATGCAGTGCCTTAGACCGCTGCGCCACTCGGGACATTCAATGACGAAACTAAATGAAACAGGGGTTTAAAGGTGACAATGAATTCAAATACTAGTACAATCTAAAATGGGACAGGCTACAGCTTTACAACTGTTCTATTTTGTACCTAAAAAAAACACAAAAAGTACTAATAACTGACAACACATGGATGTAAAATAACCTTAAAGGAGCAGGTTTTATAACTTTATACTACCTGACATCATCACTTCAGCGTTTCAAGTCCATTTGACTTAACCTATTTCTCAGGCAGACATGTTGTCTATCTCTGTGGCTGCATACCAGTACCTCTCCTCATCAATATTCATGCGCAACGCTCATCCAAAGTGGAAGCTGTTTTTTTCTTCTTCACAGCAGCCACATCCATTTGCTGTGTCCTCGTAGCCTACGTTTTTGAGTAGACAACTTGAGAGGAGTAGGAACTGTAGTGGTACAGTTACAACGATAATATCCACAATAAGAACAGCTTGAACCAAATTCCCTTTTGATGATACGGTACTAAAGTTTACTACAATACAACACAGTTCAATGTCCTATAACCATCCATTTTCTTGTAGTAATGGTAAATATTACTCTGAAATATGATGCGACTCAAATGGACCAACGACGTGTAACGGAGGCAGTTCGAAACCTGAAGAACTGAATTAGCTCCAAGAGGGAACCTCTCACACAGCAGGACATTCATTCTTATACTGTGCCCTATTTAGACAATGGACGCCATTTACACTAAACTGGCCACAAAGAAAACAGTCAAAGGCTTATAAATGCGTAGGCATTTGCATAAAACCTCAACGCTAGTGGAAGAAGGGTCATTCCTTTCTTACCACCACGTTATGTAGTGCAATAGTTATACTCAGAGATAATAGTACTGGTATATATACATACCTGTACATACAAAATACTGGAAGTATTTATTCAACTAGGCATAATTAGAGTTCTTCTTACCTCATCATGCAGACAACACGTGAAGTTTGTTTGATTTTTTCCACATGTCCACTCATAGAGATCTTATTAAATGACTTATACTCTAATTCCTAATTATCTGTGTGCACTACAGTATTGGCCCAGTTTGGCACCTGAGGATAGCCCTTTCAGATGAAACCCTGGCCTGGGTTACAAGATTACAGTAACTGGTGTGTGTGTGTGTGTTCGTGCATGTGTGTGAGTGTTTGTTCATGCGTGTCTGTCTTTGTGACTGTGCATGTGAATACAACAACGACAAGACACGAAACAACACATTTATTTATTCTGAGAGCACAGATCTCAAAACGAACACTGTGGCCACAAACTATGGCATGATAGAAGGTTCCATTTGTCGATTGGCTGAGCTGTTTTGGGTGACACCGACACCTGATATAATTGATTATACATTAGCATCTCTTGAATAGCACCATAGCACCTCCTCACTTCAATGGGGATTGACAACCTAATCGTTGGCTAAATAGATCTGGAACTTGGCATAGATTCATAGATAAAGCGTGAGCTACAGTGGGTGTCAGAATTGCATGTGCTTGGTGAAGACAGGGCAAGGTCATTCTGTTCTATGGTCCAGTGTTAGAATACACTATCTATCAACCTATAACTTCAATCCCTGCTATGTTACAACATAGTCTGTCTGCACCCTGTCTGGACTAGACTCCCAGGGGCTACCCAATACACGATGGGTTACACACTATGGGTTACACATGACACAGACATGCTATGGGCTGCTCGGTGACATGGTGAAGGGGATGTCAGACTGATAAATAGCACCAATAACAATGCAGGGGAAAGCCTGCACAGGGCATGTGGAGCACCACTAGGATGTAGGGCCTATGTCTTTGTCATGTTGTGAGTGTTTGCATAGCCGTGTAGATGATGATACCTTTAGGATTGTACGGAGTAATATAGCCGTTGCAAACGGTTGTGTTCTTGAATGCATGTCTGTATTTAAAGCAAAAAAAAGGCACACGTGCACAAATCCTTTTTGAAACTGTACTTTGTATGAACATTAGATTCTTACCAAGAGAGTTTCTCCAGACACCCCTCTGTTGTTGAATACCGCACACCTGAAACACAAAAACATGGACCTTACCCTTTGAATTCCATTCACTCCATTTCTTTCCTTGCATTCCTTGAGAAATTACGAGACTAATGCTAATATAATTAGACTGTGTGTGATAACTATGTTCTAACTTCCAGGTGCACTGCATGACTCAACGTAACATGCTGCCCCCAATCGGTTTTCCTGTTCGTGCTGAACAGCAGTATCATACATTTCTCTACTCATCTGTTACCTGAGATACTCAAACTTGCCGTTTCTATCTGTAAAACTCAGCAGCAGGGTGGGGCCATACTGTAGATTGGGGGGTGGACACAGCAAGGAGTGGTGACGTACATTTGCTTCCTGCTGCAAAGCTTGTACCAGTAAGCTGTAATTCACTAAGCTAGCAGGACAGGGGTGAGGGCCGGGGTGAAAGATGCTGAGTTTGCCTGCTTGCCCCCCCCCCTCCTTTCCCTGCTTTGATAGCTTGCATGCCACCCTCCCTTCCCTGCTCCGTTTGCTTGCCTGCCCCCCTCCCGCACCTTCTCTAAACTGCTCCCTCCGTTTTGAAGAACGAGTACAGAGAACACAGAGGGGCTTTTTTGGAGGAGAAGAAACTGCCTCCCTCGGCATCTCTTAGTGCTTGTGCAACGTTCAGCTCTTTCTTTCCAAAGCAGCTCTGCTCTGCCTACTGAGAGCTTGGCTAGCCTCTCTGTTGTTGCAGCTGCCTACCTCAAGTAACCCTAATCCATTCATACACAGTTGTTATCACACAATGTACAAATGCGGTTGAAAGTACTGTCAACTCCTGACATAGAGTATGTTCACTGCAAAGAACATGTGTTTGAATTTGGACCACTGAACTGCAATGCACTGAAACAGATGAGTGTGTTATCAAAAGTTGACTGTATACAGTGTTTAGACGGGCGATGATATAGGCCTAATCCACAGTATGGAATGGAACAACAGTTTGAACTAATGAATACGGTGCAGTACTGTCTAGTACTTTTAGCCAAGAACACACACCTATATCCCAGCTCCCTGCTCTGCTGGACCATGTGGAGGATGTAGGACTCTCTGCTGGTGCCGGTCAGGCCTGGAAGCAGCAGGACGGTGGGGCGCGTGGCCGAGTTGGGGTGGGAGGCGCTGTCATCGTTGTCGAACCAATCCAGAGAGATCTGCCCTCCATCTGCTGCTCCAATGAGCTCACTGCAGAGAGGAGGGGGTCAGACATAACAGTCAGAAGAGAAGCGGGACAGGTCGGGTAGAAAAAGACAGCACTAGGGATTATCATGGGTAACCGGGACCCCGGGACTGTCCCGAGAACACTTCACGTTTCTCAAAAAGAAAAACGATGACTCATTTCTTCCCCAATGTCTGCACTAATACAATTCCACTGCATCAGATCACGAAAAAAAACGCAGTAGCACATTATCCAAACAGGTTGTAGCATGGAGGCCTAGCGTATTTACTTCACACAAAGTGGCCATAAATTCAAAGCGCACGCAAAATTGATACTGCCGGTCTTGCCGGACTGCATTAGCAACCTGAATTCAGTTAGTAAACCCTAAAGGAAACCCCCTACAGTGTAGTCTATTAAAGAACGTGTGTCTCTTTGAGCTGTCATTGTAAGTCTTCAGACTGTCACACATTTGATAGGCCTATGCACAATTCAATACGTAGGCATCTTTGTCATGAAGTCTGTTAACAATTCAGAGAGACTTGAGGGAAAATTCTATCTTCTCGTCCAAGAGCCTAGGCTATTTTCCTGTCAAGTCCCAATCCCACTGAAACCCAAAATCGTGACTCCTTTATTCTGTAATCCATAGATTGGATTATCAAAAAGCACATCTCTTGGTTATGCATGTCAAAATACCGTTATAACATTTCTCCTGCTTCTCTGCACTGTCTCGTACATGGGTGATTCATCACTCCAGAGAATGCATTTCCAATGCTCCAAAGCCAAATGGCGGCAAACTTTACACCACTCCAGCCGAAGCTTGGCATTTATCATGGTGATCATAGGCTTATGTGCGGCTGCTCGGCCATGGAAACCCATGAAGCTCCTGACGAATAGTTACTGTGCTGATGTTGTTTCCAGAAACAGTTTGGAACTCGGTAATGAGTGTTGCAGCCGAGGACAGACAAATCTTTACATGCTTCGTGTTTCAGCACTTGGTGGTTCCATTCTGTGAGATTGTGTGGCCTACCACTTCGCGGCTGTACCGTTATTGCTCCTAGAATTTTCCACTTCACAATAATAGCACTTACAATTGACCGGGGCAGCTTTAGCAGGGAAGACATTTTACAAACTGAGTTGTTGGCAAGGTTGCATCCTATGACAGTGCCACGTTGAAAGTCAATAAGGTCTTCAGTAAGGCCATTCTATTGCCAAGGTTTGTCTACGGAGATTGCATGGCTGTGTGCTTGATTTTATACATCTGTCAGCAACGTGTGTGGCTGAAATAGCCGAATCCACTAATTGGAAGGGGTGTCAACATACTTTTGTATATACTGTATAGTGTCTATCTATATGTACACTGAACAAAATATCAACACAACATGTAAAGTGTTGGTCCCATGTTTCATAAGCGGAAATAAAAGATCCCAGAAATGTTCCATATGCACAAAAAGCTTATTTCTCTCAGATGTTGTGCACACATTTGTCTACATACCTGTTAGTGAGCATTTCTCCTTTGCCAAGATAATCCATCCACCTGACAAGTGTTGCATATCAAGAAGCTGATTAAACAGCATGATCATTATAAAGCCGTACCTTGAGCTGGGGACAATTGTCACGACCTGACCTTAGAGAGCCTTTTTATTTCTCTATTTGGTTAGGTCAGGGTGTATTTTGGGTGGGCATTCTAGTTTGCCTATTTCTTTGTTGGCCGGGTATGGTTCCCAATCAGAGGCAGCTGTCTATCATTGTCTCTGATTGGGGATCATACTTTGGCAGCCCTTTTGCCCACCTTCAGTTGTGGGATCTTGTTTGTGTGTAGTTGCTTTCTGCACTGCATATAGTTTTACGTTCGTTTTGCATTTTGTTGTTTTTTGGTGTCATTTAAAATAAAAGTATAATGTACGCCTACCACGCTGCACCTTGGTCTCATTCTAACAATGGACGTAACAACAATAAAAGGCCAATGTGCAGTTTTATCACACATCACAATGCCACAGATGTCTCAAGTTGAGGGAATGTGCAATTGGCATGCTGACTGCATGAATGTCCACCAGAGCTGTTGCCAGAGAATTTAATGTACATTTTTCTACCGTAAGCCGCCTCCAACGTCGTTTTAGAGAATTTGGCAGTACGTCCAACCGGCCTCACAACTGCAGACAACGTGCGTGGCGTCATGTGGGCAAGCGGTTTGCTGATGTCAACATTATGAACAGAGTGCCCCATGATGGCGGTGGGGTTATGGTATGAGCAGGCATAATCTACAGACAACGAACACAATTGCATTTTATCGATGCCAATTTGAATGCACAGAAATACCGTGACAAGATCCTGAGGCCCATTGTGAGGCCCTTTTATTTAAAAAAAGGTTTCTGTGACCAACAGATACATATCTGTATTCCCGGTCATGTAAAATCCACAGATTAGGGCCAAATGTATTTATTTCAATTGACTGATTTCCGCATATGAACTGTAACTCAGTAAAATCTTTGAAATTGTTGCATGTTGCGTTTATCCTTTTTGTTTTTCTTGACAACCACTTTATTTATATATATATATATATATATATATATATATATATAGAGAGAGAGAGATAGAGAGAGAGAGAGAGAGAGAGAGAGAGAGAGAGAGAGAGATCTGAAATCAAATACTTTAAAGTATAGAATTATTAACAACTGTAATTGTCACGCCCTGATCTGTTTTATCTGTTCTTGTGATTGTCTCCACCTCCTCCAGGTGTGACTTATTTTCCCCAGTTTATTTATCCCTGTGTTTCCTGTCTCTCTGTGCCAGTTCGTCCTGTATGTTTTCAAGTCAACCAGCGTGTTTTCCCATGTGCCTGTTTTCTATTATCTTTTTCCTAGTCTTCCCTGTTTTGACCTTTGCAGGTTTTTTTTCTGGACTCCGTACCTGCCTGCCTGACCCTTCTGCCTGCCCTGACATCGAGCCTGTCTGCCACTCTTTTCACCTCTTGGACTCGGAATCTGGTTTTGACCTTCTGCCTGTCCACGACCATTCTCTTGCCTTCTCCTTTTGGATTATAAATAAACTACCAAGACTCTAACCATCTGCCTTGTGCCCTTATAGTAATGTTTATTATCTTGTTGGAACCTATATGGATATACATTTTCACTTGAGAAATACTGCACCAAGCATCTTACTTAGATGTAAAATTGTGCGACCAGACCTCCTCGGCAAAAACGGCAAAATTAATTACAGATTTATCTTAGATTCAGTCTAACTATTTTGAGGAATTGTATGCTGACTATGTTGTTGCTATGGCGTCCAAGAGGGACAAAGTAATATTGTGTTTTTTAAGCTAAGGTTTTTATAAAAGAGTATGCGAGGCATGGATGTTCCCTTCACCTAGCCGAGTTCTGCTTGGAGCAAACTGAACCTAGTATGCAGATCATTTTTGCCACCTAATTGGTATTTTGACCAATCAGATCAGATCTTTTGCCTCTAATTGGAGGGCAAAAGATCAGAATTGGGCTGCCTGTGCAATTGCAGCCGTGCAGTCCCACCTGCACCATTTTCTTGACAACCACTTTATTTCACTAGTGATCAGCCTCACAAGCTACAGGCAGCCCAATTCAGATCTTTTGACAATGATTTAGAATATCTGATACTTATCTGATCTTTTCCCTAAAGTGAAAACAGAAAAAAAACATGTAATCTGACTTGACTTCCAATTTAAATCACATCCATATGTGGATCTCAATCCTGATACAATTCTGATGCTCCATTTGCGACCTCAACCTGGGCGCTCAGATCAGACTTTTTTGTTGTCTGCAGCTTTTTTGTTGTCTGCAGCTGCAGTGGATTCTTATGGAGAATAAATGTATAGCTTCCCCAAGCCTATCCCATTAGCTGGGGTCAATGAGTCCCAGTGCGATCCATCTCACGCCAACCAACCAACCTTAGCGACCAGACGACACCATTGGTTGTCAATGTCTGTATGACTGGAGGAGGAATGAAATTACAGAACCACACCAGCATTAAATATGCACTTAAAGGCGAGACAAGAGCAGCCACTGGGGTCGTGGGCCGTGCACCAATCTGGAGCCAGCTGGTTGGGCCCGTGTACCAATCGAGAGGGAGCACGACCCACAAGCAGAAACAGGGGGACACCTCTTTTATAGACATGCTAATCCCAGATGCGGATGAGTGGAGGGAGAGAGAGTACTTTCACTCTGACACCCAGCAATAGTCGAGAAAAACGTGGTCAGCTTTCAAGGATCTCTTTCCCATTCAGTTCAACATTCCATGGTGGGTAAAATAGTCAAATTGCCATGGTCTGAGTCACTTTTCCAATTCTAGTAATGCCATTTCTATGCTCTGTCCTTGTGTAGATTTGATTATGGTTAGTAGAGGTCTTCTCTTCCCTCATGACTAATAACCTCCAGCAAATATCATTGGCTAAACACACACACACACACACACACTTTGATCTGAGACAGGTGGTGGGTGAGACCCACATGCTGCCATGGTGCATTGTGGGAAGTGGGAAACATGTCGCTGCTTGACTGGACAATGGTATAACAAATGCCAATGGAAGTGGAATGCCCTTGGCACTAAGGCATCTTTCTGAGTCACTGGGTCAGATTAGGGCAAGTCTGTCTGACCGCTATCAAGGCCAGGACAATAGTAATAGATGGCCTATAGTCCCATTCTGTGGTTAGTTACCTATAGTGCCACTTTCAGCAATAGTAGTAAAAATTTCAGAAGGTCTACTCTATCTTGATTGGCTATTGAAGTTGATGATGATATTGATCCTTAGTGGACAGCGTACATAAATACAGTAACTAATGACGACGATCAAATAATTTGGTATTTCCGGTCAGTAAATCAGATCAAATCACTATTTTGATTCTAGCTCTGTGGAATAAACTTTATTATATATGTTATATACAGAGCTTTTGGAAAGTATTCAGACCCCTTGACTTTTTCCACATTTTGTTAGGTTACAGCTTCACTCTAAAATTGATAAAATAAAATAAAAATGTGTCAATCAATCTACACATAACACCCCATAATGACAAAGCAAAAATAGGTTTTAAGAAAAGTATTCTAATTTACAAAAAAAAATAATAATAATAATAATATATATATATATATATATATATATATAACGCATATACATAAGTATTCAGACCATTTACTCAGTACTTTGTTGAAGCATCTTTGGCATTGATTACAGCCTTGAGTCTTCTTGGATATGACACTACAAGCTTGGCACACCTGTATTTGGGGAGTATCTCCCATTCTTCTCTGCAGATCCTCTCAAGCTCTGTCAGGTTTGATGGAGAGTGTTGCTGAACAGCTATTTTCAGGACTCTCCAGAGATGTTCGATCGGGTTCAAGTCCGGGCTCTGGCTGGGCCACTCAAGGACATTCAGAGACTTGTCCCGAAGCCACTCCTGCGTTGTCTTGGCTGTGTGATTAGGGTCTTTGTCCTGTTGGAATGTGAACCTTCGACTCAGGTCCTGAGCGTTCTGGAGCAGGTTTTCATTAAGGATCTCTCTGTACTTTGCTCTGTTCCTGACTAGTCTCCCAGTCCCTGCTGTTGAAAAACATCCATCGTAGGGATGGTGCCAGGTTTCATCCAGAAGTGATGCTTGGCATTCAGGCCAAAGAGTTTATTCTTGGTTTCATCAGACTAGAGAATCTTGTTTCTCATGGTCTGAGAGTCTTTAGGTGCCTTTTGGTAAACTCCAAGCTAGCTGTCATGTGCCTTTTACTGAGGAGTGTCTTCCATCAGAACATTGTACCTTAAAGGTATGATTGGTGGAGTGCTGCAGAGATGGTTGTCCTTCTGGAAGGTTCTCCCATCTCCACAGAGGAACTCTAGAGCTCTGTCAGAGTGACCATCGGGTTCTTGGTCCACCTCCCTGACCAAGACCCTTCTCCCCCGATTGCTCAGTTTGGCCGGGCAGCTCTAGGAAGTCTTGGTGGTTCCACACTTCTTCCAATTAAGAATGATGGAGGCCACTGTGTTCTTGGGGACCGTCAATGATGCAGAATTTTTGATTTATTATATGCAAAAATGTCTAAAAACCTGTTTTTGCTTTGTCATTATGGGGTACTGTGTGTAGATTGCTAAGGATTTTATTTTTTAAATTCATTTTAGAATAAGGCTGTAACGCAATAAAATATGGAAAAAGTCAAGGGGTCTGAGTACTTTCTGAGTACATTTCATCATCAGACCAGGGAAACTCTTCCCTTCACATGCTAAAGATCCTCTCCCAATATGTTAATTTTGAGATAGTTCTTTCAACAATAACACCATGACCATCACTTCTGATCCTGTAAAAGTCTTACTTTCTGTAGCTGACACCCGGTTTAGCCGTGACGAATGGCCTGAGCACCGTCTGGATCCGGCTCTCCCAGCACCAGAAGGTGGGGTAGTAGGTCTCTGACACTACGGGACATTGGTCCCGCAGGAACTGGTAGAACTTCTTACCACCGGAAATCAGTTGGGGCTTCTGGAATACAAGACATGAAGTGTGTGAGTGATGTGGCTTTCACGTTATTGAGGGGAAGTGGAGGAGGAATGTCTGACCATGCAAGTCAAAAATACATTGTTGTGCCTTTGCTGCATTGAATTTACGCAGTGTATACTACAGACGACAAAAACAATCTCCTGAATACAGTTCATTATGCTTCATCATACACAATCTACACCACTCCTCCCTTACAATACCCTTAAGAACATTGTGAAGCCCCTCTTCACTGAAATCACATGATTTTGAATATTGATTCCAAAGGAAGGATCTCAACAACTATAGTGTAATTGTAATGCAACATCAAGACTGGAAACTCAATATTTTATGTTGCTCTAATTTTGGTCTAGAGGACTGTATAAAGTGTCAGAAAATATGAAATGTGTTGGTGAGTTTTAAGGACATTCTGCAGTCACTAAGGAGACTGGTAATGAGAATACAGTGACAGTAGGCAGTGTTGTAAATGGGATTATATGAGGTCACCACAATATCAAACACATCTGTCCTATCAGAGCATATCGGTCCTTACACATGTGCAGCACATCTCTGAACCTGTATAACAAAAAATGGAATGCACGGCCCGTTATTGTATGTTTTATTATTATCAAACGATCGCCTAATGTTATATAGGCCTATGCTTTTCATTATTGGGGAAATCGAATATTTGTCAAAACCCATTAATTTCGGAATATTCAGTAGACCTACAGTAGGTAACGAACAAACACTGCATGAAGATTTCTGACAGCTTGTATGACAATAGCCTAAACCGAGCCTACATGATCGACATTTCAGATTACAAGACCAACAAAGGACTCACGATAAAATATATGCGGCCTAAATAGCAATTCAACTTTTGTAAATATGTAGCCTTGGCCTAATTGTACAAATTTGGAATTTTCACATTTAGTCCGGAGAAAAATCATACGATAGCATTTTATTGAGAGATTATATCGCATGTGCAGTACCGCAGATGCTCGTATGCTACTGTAATAAATCAGCCCCCTCAGCAAACCATGCAGCAGCTGAGCCGGTTTGATGCGCAAAAGCGCGAGCAATGTCCCTCATAATAACCGGTATGCCACATTCTATTAATTAAAAGACAAGTTGCAGGTTACAATGTATCCCAAATAATGATTCTTCAAAGCAGCCTCTGGGACCTCCCTACCTTCGCGACAGAGATCAAGTAATAGTAGACATAAGCTGCGCTGAAGCCGAGCACCAGTGACAATACTCCAGATCCAAAAAGTCCAACTTTCACTTGGTTTTCCAGATAAAGTGACAGGTCCCTTGTCAAAACATTCAAATTGAAGTCCAGTGAGATCATTGCCAGGTCCCTGTTATCTCGCGCTTTCAGGTATAGCGGCCAGGTTCGAGTGAAACCTCTGCTCCCCTGGATGCATGCACTAATGTGAAGGGGAAAGTCAAGGGGGGCGATATATATAGAGGCAGACGATGGCGCTATTTGCCCGGACTGCGCTGAGCTGTAGCAGACGCAATATTAGGCTATATAACACCTGCAGTGGAAGCAGCCAACATTGCATCCAGGACAGCGGGAGCGGGTTTTGATAAGAAATAATACACATTTTGTCCGATGTATCTTTTTCGTAGCAGGTTAGGATAATATACGCAGCAGGTTAGGATGATTAAAGTAGCAGATTAGGATAATTAGGTTAAGGTCAGGAAAAGGGTGAAGGTCAGGCTTAGCTAAAATGCAACAATAAAAAAATACTTTTGAAATAAATATCACAAAAGTTGTACCTTTCTAGCCATGACCCAGAGTGTGGGGACAGTCAAGGCTGTGTCACATCACCGGGACTGGAATTACGCAAGGGCCATGTTGCATGTGCCCAGTGGTGGAAAAAGTACCCAATTGTCATACTTGAGTAAAAGTATAGATATATACCTTAATAGAAAGTCACTCAAGTAAAAGTGGAAGTCACCCAGTAAAATACTACTTGAGTAAAAGTCTTAAAGTATTTGGTTCTAAATATACTTCAGTATCAAAATTAAAACTAGAAATGATTTCAAATTCCTTATATTAAGCAAAGACAGCACCATTGTCTTGTTTTAAAAATGTACAGATAGTCAGGGGCACACTCCAACACTCAGACATAATTTATAAAATATGTGTTTGTGTTTAGTAAGCATGACAGATCAGAGGCAGTAGGGATGACCAGGCATGTTCTCTTGATAACTGCGTGAATTGGACAATTTTCCTGTCCTGTTAAGCATCCAAAATGTAATAAGTACTTTTGGGTATCATGGAAAATGTATGGAGTAAAACGTACATAATTTTATTTAGGAATGTAGTGAAGTAAAAGTAAAAGATGCCAAAAAATATAGTACCGACACCCCAAAAACGACTTAACTAGCACTTTAAAGTATTTTTACATAAGTACTTTACACCACTGCATGTGCCATCTATTGGCCTGAACAGACTGTTGTATCTGTTGTCATAATGGTCTGTCACTTGGACGATTCTTCGGAATCCATTAAAATGTAGGAGATCTTTAAGTCCAGTAATTTTTTACGGTCAATGAATTAGATCTAATCAGTGTGCTCTTAGCCTGCCTAATGCACCTTTACATCCAGTCTAAATCACTGATCTTATCACAATAAATTAGATCAGAGATATCTTCGAGAGAGAAAGAAAGGAAGGATACATTACATAAGAGCCACAGCCCCTCAATGAAAACCAGTGACTGGGTTCACAGAATAGGTGGTAAATACATTGTTCCAGGGAAGCAAATACTGTATATTCAAATGTATAATACAGGCTACAGGTCACAGGAATAGGTCGTTTTCAATAAAACGCCACAATACAATCGATTTGACAGCTGGGGGGCAAGGAGACCCCCAGCTCCGCTAAGACCATTGACAACTACGTGCCATTTTCAAGGGATTGTTAAATGTTATAACTATTTGGTTTTAATATCATCACCTATTGAGCATAGTCAGAACTACACATTTCCGATTATTCCATGCAAAACAATTGCGCACATTTAGAGTTATATATGTATTCATTCATTTGTCCTTCACCCATTACATATGATATGCTATGAATTACAATTCGTATTATACTGTATGTCATGAATTTACAAAAAGTACATGTTACAAATTTGCAAAATGTATGAAATGTTACGAATTCAAGCTAGGTGGATAACGTTAGCTAGCTCGCTAATGTTAGCTAGGGGTTAGGGTTAAGTTTAGGAGTTAGGTTAAAGGGTTAAGGTTGGGGGAAGGGTTAGCTAAGAAGGTTAAGCTTAGGGTTAGGAGAAGGGTTACCTAAAATGGTTAAGGTTATGGTTAGGAGAAGGGTTAAGGTTAAGGGACAGCTTAGCTAACATGCTAAGTGGTTGCAAAGTAGCTAAAAAAGTAGTAAGTAGCTGAAAACTTGCTATTGCCAAAGTTGTCTAATAAATATCTTCTGTCCTCCGTTGCAACACTCACAACTGAGTTCCAAACTGCCTCTGGATGCAACATCAGCACAAGAACTGTTCGTCAGGAGCTTCATGAAATGGGTTTCCATGGCTGAGCAGCCGCACACAAGCCTAAGATCACCATGCACAGTGCCAAGCATTGGCTGGAGTGGTGTAAAACTCACCTCCATTGGACTCTGGAGTAGTGGAAACGCATTCTCTGGAGTGATGAATCACGCTTCACCATCTGGCAGTCCGGGGGAAGAATCTGGGTTTGGCGGATGGCAGCCAACTATAAAGTTTGGTAGAGGAGGAATAGTGGTCTCTGGCTGTTTCTCATTGTTCGGGCTAGGCTCCTTGGTTTCAGTGAAGGGAAATCTTAACGCTACAGAATACGGTGGAAATTTAGACGATTCTGTGCTTTCAACTTTTCAGTATGCACTAAGCGAGGTCCATACATAAATGGTTTGTCAAGAACGGCAGGGAAGAACTTGACTGGCCTGCACAGAGCCCTGACCTCAACCCCATCAAACACCTTTGGGATGAATTGGAACGCTGACTGCGAGCCAGGCCTAATCGCTCAACATCAGTGCCGACCTCACTAATGATCTTGTGGCTGAATGGAAGCAAGTCCCTGCAGCAATGTTCCAACATCTAGTGGAAAGCCTTCCCAGAAGAGAGGAGGCTGTTATAGCAGCAAACGGGGGACCAACTCCATATTGATGCCCATGATTTTGTAATGTGATGTTCTATGAGCAGGTGTCCACATACACTACATAACCAAAAATATGTAACCAAACTAGACACTAATGTACTTGTCCTCTTGCTCAGTTGTGCACCGGGGCCTCCCACTCCTCTTTCTATTCTGGTTAGAGGCAGTTTGCGCTGTTCTATGAAGCGGTTAGTACATAGCGGTGTACGAGATCTTCAGTTACTTGGCAATTTCTCGCATGGAATAGCCTTCATTTCTCAGAACAAGAATAGACTGCCGAGTTTCAGAAGAAAGTTATTTGTTCCTGGCCATTTTGAACCTGTAATCGAACCCACAAAGGCTGATGCCCCAGATAGTCCAAGGAAGGACAGTTTTATTGCTTCTTTAATCAGAACAACAGTTTTCAGCTGTGCTAACATAATTGCAAAAGGGTTTTCTAATGATCAATTTGCCTTCTAAAATTATAAACTTGGATTAGCTAACACAATGTGCCATTGGAACACAGGAGTGATGGTTGCTGATAATGGGCCTCTGTATGCCTATGTAGATACACCCTTAGAAATCAGCCGTTTCAAGCTACAATAGTCATTTACAACATTAACAATGTCTACACTGTAGTTCTGATCAATTTGATGTTATTTTAAAGGGCAAAAAAAACAAGGACATTTCTAAGTGACCACAAACTTTTGAACAGAGTGTTTAATATATATAATATATATACACATATATATTATATAATATATACACATAATATATAATATATACACACACACAGTGCATTCAGAAAGTATTCAGACCCTTTGACTTTTTCCAAATGAAAAAAAACAAGAATCTTCCTAGAGCTGGCCGCCCAGCTAATCTGAGGAATCGGGGGAGAAATTGATGGTGAGCAGGTTTTCATCAAGGATCTCTCTGTACATTGCTTCGTTCATTTTTCCTCGATCCTGACTAGTCCCCCAGTCCTTGCCGCTGAAAAAAATCCCCACAGCATGATTTTGCCACCAAGAACGTGCAAAGCTGTCATCAAGGCAAAGGGTGGCTACTTTGAAGAATATCAAATATAACATATATTTAGATGTTTGAGCACCTTTTTGGTTAAAACATGATCTTATTTATATATATAAAACCATGGGTGTACTTAAATACTCTGGACACTGTGTGTGTGTGTGTATATATATATATATATATACACACACACACACACACACACACAGTGGCCAGAGTATTAGGTACACCCATCTAGTACCGGGTTGGACCCCCATTTGCCTCCAGACCTGCCTGAATTCTTCAGAGCATTGAAACGTTGCTTATTTGGTTATAAGGGACTTAACGTTTGCCAGGAAAATATTGCCCACACCCCGCCAACAGGATTCATGCTGCATATGCCAAATCCTGACTCTGCCATTAGCATGATGCAACAAGAACCAGGATTCGCCTGGTGGTTAGAGAGTTGGACTCGTAACCTGACAAGGCACAAATCTGTCACTCTGCTCCTGAACAGGCAGTTAACCCACTGTTCCTAGGCCGTCATTGAAAATAAAAATGTGTTCTTAACTGACTTGCTGAGTTAAATAAAGGTACAAATTAAAAATTGTCCAGTGTTGGTGATTGCATGCCCACTGGAGACCCTTCTTGTTTTTGTCTGATAGGAATGGAACCCGGTGTGGTCGTCTGCTGCAATAGCTCATCTGTGAAAAGGACTGACGATTTGTGCGTTCCGAGATGCCGTTCTGCACACCACTGTTGTACTGCACTGTTATTTGCCGGTTTGTGGCATGCCTGGTAGCTTGCAAAATTCTTGCCATTCTCCTTCGACCTCTCATCAACGAGCTGTTTTTGCCAACAGGACTGCCTCTCGCTGGATGTTTTTTGTTTGAAGCACCATTCTCGGTAAACACTAGACACTGTCGTGCATGAGATACTGGAACTGGCGCGCCTGGCACCTATGATCATACCATGATCAAAGTCGTTTAGGTCATTTGTTTTGCCCATTCTAATGTTCAATTGAACAGCAACTGAATGCCTCGATGCCTGTCTGCCTGATTTATATAGCAAGCCACGGCCACGTGACTCACTGTCTGTAGGAGCATACTATTTTCGTGAACAGGGTGGTTTGTCTGATATACTGGGCAGTGTATATCATATGCCTCGGCTGCTTCATTATCATAGTCCTACAAAGAGTGCAACTACATCAGGCTAAAACAGAGGCAATGCATTTCGGAAGAAATTGGAGGAATGCATTCAATAAAATAAGTAATAAAACCCCTCGTTTTGCATTTTGAGAACATTTGCATGTTGCATTTTCGACAAAACAAATTGCCCCACCTTGCGCTTTGTCAAATTACCCCTTGAGCTTGTCTATTGCTGGGTTCATGGGCTATTCGGAACTGAACAACGCAGAAACATCAGACTTGATATTTTTGTAGTTATGCACGTGCCGTGTACAACGAATCGGCATGTCGGATATTTCCGCGTTTCCTAGTTCCTACTAGTGTTTGAACACGGCAAACACCTCGCTTTCCAAACCAAAACATATTCGTCGTCAACCCAAAGATTTTTACAACTAAATCAAGATACACATATGCCTGTCGTTTCCAATGGAAACAAATGAGTCACAGTGTGCAGAACAAGCCAGGAGGTGGGCAGAGCCAAAGCACGAGCTAGAGAGATCCTATTGGCGTGTTCTAGCTTTATCTGCATATTTCCGTTGGGGAACGCCTATTCTGAAGTGTTTGTGTGCAGTAACTTCATTCACTCCTAAACAGCGATCCCCAATGGCAAAGTCTACAAAACTTAGTCCACTCTTCATATCATATTATAATTTTGGGAACAGAAAACTGTACTGAGATCAAAGGTTTCATGATGATAAAATGTGCATAATATCGGCCAAAAGCCATCTCGTTCCACGTTCTCCCACTGCACTCGCCGATGGGCTTCCTCTCACTACCAAATTTGGTAGTGAGAGAAAACACCAAGCGGATGCTTCACATTTATACATCCAGGGAAATATCTGTCTCATTGTTTATCTGTGGTAAACTTCCGTCTGCTTGGTGATTGACAATAATGGTGACGCGTTTATACTGAGTTTACTTCTGCGAGCCATTTGACAAAATAAATACATTTGAGACATAAATCCAATACATAGGCTAAACGTACCTACGAATGAAATTATTTATCCAACAAAAAGGACGAATCTACATTAGTGGTCTAACGTTAAGTTGTGGAGGTGGCATTCTTGCAGAGGCACAAGCTAGCTAACTAAATAGCTAGCTAATAACGGTATACCATTTCGTGACGATGTGGCTACTTTACACGCTCTTGGGGTGACAATGTCTTGTGCTCTTGGGACGAAAAGCACATGAAAGGGGATACTGAGACATACAAGTTATTTACATAACATTGCAGACGAACAGATTGTGGAGTGGAAAGTGCGTGCCATTCAACAGCTTACTTTGGTAGCTAATGTTTGGCAGTTGCTCGTTGGCAAAGCTAGCTAGCTAACAGTTAACGTTTAGTGAGTTAGCTTGGCTTTGATTTCCAGTACAACGCGTTGTTTCATCAAGCCAGCTAACTAAACCTTTGTTACATTTACGCTGCGATACATTTGACGAGCAATGTATATTTGCCTTTGCAACTAACTGTTAGTTTGTGTCTGCTATATTGTTTTGGAACTTTACCGCAAGCAGGCTAGCCTAGTTAACGTAACGTGCAAGCTAACAATATATTGCTAAATTGTGTTTTTCTGGACAACAGAACGGTTTTGCTTCTCAAAATTATCCTGCCAAACACAGGTAGTTAGCATATCCTGCTAGTTGGCTATTTATTTTTTGTGTTACGTTATTTGCGAGACCTTTTCGTAAAATGACTACTGGCAGGAATAACCGTGTGATGATGGAAGGAGTTGGTGCGAGAGTGATCCGTGGACCCGATTGGAAATGGGGAAAACAGGATGGTGGAGAGGGACATGTCGGCACCGTCAGGAGTTTCGAAAGTCCGGAAGAAGTGGTTGTTGTCTGGGATAACGGGACTGCGGCCAACTACCGGTGCTCTGGTGCATACGACGTGAGGATATTTGACAGTGCTCCCACAGGTAATGTTGCCCTGCTGGTTCTGTGATCGCTAAACATATCGTATGTCCTGTTTCTGTTAATAATTTGTTTATATTAGCCTATGCATTTGGGTGTTGATGTGTACACGGTTGTTTGGCATACCGCCACGTTACAAGTTATTGCAATGCATCAAGCGTGCTACATGGAGCACGTTGAGTTTGATTGACATCTCGAGAGTTAGACGTGAGGATGACTACTTAAGATATCTTCATCAAAGCAAGCATTGTGATTAACTTCACCCTCTGAGTGTTTAGACCTAGAGTACTGTATGCTTCCTTTTATTTGTGTTGATGAAGGATGGTACAGCACGAAGATGGCAATTCAACAGGCCCCAGAGCTGCGGGCAGAGGCATCATTGCTTCACACTTGACACCTCCAACATTTACATTTGAGTCATTCAGCAGACACACAGGCTGTAGTGACGCCGCAACACTGCGACGCAGTGCCTTAGACACCTGCGCCACTCGCTAGGCAACCTGCTGCCCAGCAGAAATGTTCCTGACTGCCTTGTTACTACTCCCTCTCAGGTATCAAGCATGACGGTACAATGTGCGACACCTGCCGTCAGCAGCCTATCATCGGTATCCGCTGGAAGTGTGCGGAGTGCACCAACTATGACCTCTGTACCACCTGTTACCACGGAGACAAGCACCACCTGCGACACCGCTTCTACAGGATCACCACCCCTGGCAGCGAGAGGTGAGTACTGTCAGCTGCCCTCTGAAGCTAATGATTACGTTCCAGGTCATCTTCAATGCAGTCATGTTACTCAGTGTGAGATCTGATTATCTATGCAGTGTGATCGTAATAAAGACAACGTGGAACCAATTTGTAGGGATGCTTTGTCAACTCAGCCCACGTCTATGACAAACTCTATGGTTTAGTAATGTTTTAAATTATAACAATTCTAATCTACATCCTGTGGTTGATTTATATTGAGGGACCCACCCATTTTACTCTCTGTTTTGTGGCTTTCTGTTTCTCCCTGGCTGTCTGTCTGTCTCTGACATTTGAGAAGTGGTGCCTGAGCCCAGCTTTGTAGGCAGACTCAACATGTGGCCACCGATCATGGCTCTCTGTTGCCAGGCGACTGCTCAGACTCTATTTCAGAAGCAGCGATGTTGTTGGAACCTCAGCCAATCCCATGTTACTGTCCATGTCTGTCTTAGTCTGCTTCCCTAGAAGATTTACAAATGGAAGACAAAGCATAACTGCATAAAATGCCAAATCATAACAACAAACCTGTCTTGAGAATGTTATGGTCAAGGGGCCAGGGTTCCGGTCAAGAAGCACGGTTTCGACTGCTCCGACAGTTCTGCTACATAGAAATGTCAGATTTGAAAATTCCCAATAAGACACTTTAGTCATCACCTTTTGTGCGCAAAACAGGAATGGAATTATTCAAATAATTGTTGCTGAGCCTAATTTTTCCCCCATCACTCAGCTGACAATATTAAAATTTTATATTTATATTCATCTAATGTCTGCCATGTTTTTGGATGATGTTATGAAGTCGTGCTAGTACGCATGTGATGTTGGTCCATATAAACCGGATTGAACCCGTATGAATCGTCGTATACGAAGATGAGTAGATTACCTTGAAAACAATGGTCTGACATCTTGGACTCAGTCTCCAGTTCTTATTGAACCTCAATGGTTATGATAGGACAGAAATGTAAAAGTCCAAATGTATTTATTTGACATTTATTTAACTAGGCAAGTCAGAAGAAATTCTTATTTACAATGACGTCCTAGGAACAGTGGGTTAACTGCCTTTTTCAGGGGCAGAACAACAGATTTTTAGCTTGTCAGCTCAGGGATTCGATCGAGCAACCTTTCAGTTACTGGCCCAACGCTCTAACCACTAGGCTACCTGCCTTCCCCAATAATAAAAGGAGCTGAAAAGTTAGTTTATGAAAACAACAATTAGTGTATTTCTGTGGTTTTCAAAATTAACTGACTGAAACGTAATGTGCAGAGAATGCAACCAGGACATGTTACTGCATTATTACATACAGTGGAGATATTTTCTTGCTATAGCAGTCCCTCCAACTGCTTCAAGCCCTTTATTAGTTCCAAAGGGACAACCCAAATGCATGGTGAGACCGCTGGCACGCTTTCAACGACCTGTGACTTCGGTTCCCCTGAGACTGTTAATTGTCCCCATCCCCCCCACAGACACTGCTCTGAACTGAAGGCATGATGGACTTTTTTTTGTTATGCCACACTGACTGTCGGCAGTCTGGCTATTTATGAGTCTGTGGGTTCTCTCTTGACCAATTGCCATTTAAAGTGGAACTGACAGCATTTTGTCAACATGAACATTTATACAAATCTGTTCGTATACACCCCAAGGAAGAAAGACACTTATTGTTTTTGTTTGAATTTTTAACAACGTTTTCTGACAAGCGAGTACTTAGATAAGGTACTTTTCATAAATTCATAGAACGTTTGGGAATAACATGGTAAGGCATTTGTAAAAATCCTGTATCTATATGGAGTGGGAAAGCGCCAGTGCGATTGGACAATTAATAGACACTGCGGCAAATAATACCTAATAAAAAAGTTTGTCTTGTTCAGGATCGGAGCGTACGCAGACTGGGGCACCATAGCCGACCAGGGCTACAGTAGGCCTATATGCAAATAAGCCATTTGCCACACGGGTCTGCCATCATTCACTTTGAACTGGACTGTGTCTTTACAGGCAGTAGCAATAGTGCGACTTTACATCATCAAATCAAATTTTGTTGGTCACATATGCTAAACATGTTTATGTTATTGCGGGTGTAGTGAAATGCTTGTGTTTCTAGCTCCAACAGTGCAGTAAGATCTAACAAGTAATATCTAACAATTTCACAACAATACACACATCTAATGGAATGGAATTAAGAATACATTAATATTTGGACGAACAATGTCAATGGCATAGACTAAGATATATTAGAATAGAATACAGTATATATTTATGAGATGAGTAAATGCAAAATATGTAAACATTAGTGACAAGTCTTCCATATTAAAAGTGGCCATTGATTTCAAGTCTATGTACAGTGCCTTGCGAAAGTATTTGGCCCCCTTGAACTTTGCGACCTTTTGCCACATTTCAGGCTTCAAACATAAAGATATAAAACTGTATTTTTTTGTGAAGAATCAACAACAAGTGGGACACAATCATGAAGTGGAACGACATTTATTGGATATTTCAAACTTTTTTAACAAATCAAAAACTGAAAAATTGGGCGTGCAAAATTATTCAGCCCCTTTACTTTCAGTGCAGCAAACTCTCTCCAGAAGTTCAGTGAGGATCTCTGAATGATCCAATGTTGACCTAAATGACTAATGATGATAAATACAATCCACCTGTGTGTCATCAAGTCTCCATATAAATGCACCTGCACTGTGATAGTCTCAGAGGTCTGTTAAAAGCGCAGAGAGCATCATAAAGAACAAGGAACACACCAGGCAGGTCCGAGATACTGTTGTGAAGAAGTTTAAAGCCGGATTTGGATACAAAAAGATTTCCCAAGCTTTAAACATCCCAAGGAGCACTGTGCAAGCGATAATATTGAAATGGAAGGAGTATCAGACCACTGCAAATCTACCAAGACCTGGCCGTCCCTCTAAACTTTCAGCTCATACAAGGAGAAGACTGATCAGAGATGCAGCCAAGAGGCCCATGATCACTCTGGATGAACTGCAGAGATCTACAGCTGAGGTGGGAGACTCTGTCCATAGGACAACAATCAGTCGTATATTGCACAAATCTGGCCTTTATGGAAGTGGCAAGAAGAAAGCCATTTCTTAAAGATATCCATAAAAAGTGTTGTTTAAAGTTTGCCACAAGCCACCTGGGAGACACACCAAACATGTGGAAGAAGGTGCTCTGGTCAGATGAAACCAAAATTGAACTTTTTGGCAACAATGCAAAACGTTAGGTTTGGCGTAAAAGCAACACAGCTCATCACCCTGAACACACCATCTCCACTGTCAAACATGGTGGTGGCAGCATCATGGTTTGGGCCTGCTTTTCTTCAGCAGGGACAGGGAAGATGGTTAAAATTGATGGGAAGATGGATGGAGCCAAATACAGGACCACTCTGGAAGAAAACCTGATGGAGTCTGCAAAAGACCTGAGACTGGGATGTAGATTTGTCTTCCAACAAGACAATGATCCAAAACAAAGCAAAATCTACAATGGAATGGTTCAAAAATAAACATATCCAAGTGTTAGAATGGCCAAGTCAAAGTCCAGACCTGAATCCAATCGAGAATCTGTGGAAAGAACAGTGAGCTCGAGCTGTTTTGCAAGGAGGAATGGGAAAAAATTTCAGTCTCTCGATGTGCAAAGCTGATAGAGACATACCCCAAGCGACTTACAGCTGTAATCGCAGCAAAAGGTGGCGCTACAAAGTATTAACTTAAGGGGGCTGAATAATTTTGCACGCCCAATTTTTCAGTTTTTGATTTGTTAAAAAAGTTTGAAATATCCAATAAATGTTGTTCCACTTCATGATTGTGTCCCACTTGTTGTTGATTCTTCACAAAAAAAATACAGTTTTATATCTTTATGTTTGAAGCCTGAAATGTGGCAAAAGGTCGCAAAGTTCAAGGGGGCCGAATACTTTCGCAAGGCACTGTATATAGTAAGGGAATTCCCCCCTGAAATGGACAAAAATGAATGGGAAACCATTGGCATAGTACAAACCATGTACACGATGGACAATACCACCCAAATCGGCGTTGATTCATGCAAAATGTTTTGCAAATGCCATATGGCAATTGCCAGTTGTAACACTTCAAAAATCCAACAGGTGGCGTGTGCGCTCCACCTTGGTTTTTCATATAGGAAATGGACCCCAAGTCAACATCCAAAAGCCAAATTTTGAAAAAATGCATTTTTTGTCAAACTTATCACCCCTTAAAAAAGTGCTTTCTGGACCGTTTTTCGAAATTCTTTCGCTTTTTTTGTCAATTACACATGTGTAAGAACTGTATGAATATACTTTTGTCCAATTTTATTACCATCATTTTTTATTTTATTTTACTTGCGCATTATTGCATATGTTTTCTCCATTTGCAATATGATTTCATTGGAAGTCAGAAGTCAAAAATTGCAAAATTTCATAAAAAACTTCACACACCCCTTAAAAAGTGCTTTCTGGACCGTTTTTTGAAATTCTTTAGAATTTTGTGTCAATTACACACGTATAAGAACTGTATCAACATACTTTAGTCATATTTTATTATCATAATTTTTATTTATTTTTTTACTTGTGCATAAGGCATATGCTTTGTGGGGGCCAAAGGTCATAAGATATTTGACATGCTCAAAAATCCCGCAGAAATGCAAAATTGACTGGCCTGATGAACTCGGGATGGCTGGGCAGTGATTCTGGTACCTCTCCATCGCTTGTTAGGGTTGATTTCAGAATGTCACTTTTGGTGATGGTACCTCACCATTTAAACATATTGCAAATGGACAAGAGTCACCAGCAAGTCACCGTCCATCAGTCAGTTTGATATCATTCTGACACCAAACTGATACAAACTGACACCAAACCCACTTTTCCCAACTCGTTTAGGAGCCAAGTATCACATACTTCAGAGCTGGCCCAAAATTCACAACACCTTCGGTTCAAACCATAAAAAAAACATAAAACACGTAGTTACGTTCTAGCTGCGGGTCCATTTCTTGTGTTATGTGTAGGCCTAGCTGAGGCGACCCCGAATCCCAAGTTTCGGCTCGATAGGTCATTTGGTGTCCGAGCAAAACCCTAATTGGTGCTGAAAATCCACTTTTTTCCATGACTTGCTACGGGGTCCTTGAATGAGCTATCGGACAGAAACGTTGGGTTCTGTCTCTATGGGCCGAGACGGTCACAATGCACCTAGTCTTGTGACTCTGGGACATTTCTAAATGTCGCCATTTTCGTAATGGTCAAAATGAATTGAAGTCATTGCAAATGTACGAGGCTGTTTCTCGGTCCGAGAACCTTCTAGAGCGCCGTAACTCACCACGCACTATCGACCTGAGGTCTAGAACATGATTCTAAAGTTTCAGAACTCTAGGTCTGACGGTTCTTTAAAGGTTCCAACAAGGTTAACTAATGCAGGGAGTGTTTGTCTCTACGCACCCCAATGGTTCCCTACTTCCAAGCTGTGTGTGTGTGTGTGTGATTTAGTTTTCCTTTGAAATTTTATGGGAAAAATGACTGATTTACAGTTCATGGGGGTTGCCTAATCACATATATGAAGTTTTGGAAAGATCTGATTTTTTAACCCCTCAAAACAGCCCATGAGACACCAATTATGGCACTTCCGGTTGGCACAGGAAGCTATAACTCCACACATATCCTCATTGGGGTATGCTTTTACAGAATCCTGAGTTTTAAGTCTTTACCATAAAAACTGACTGATTTACACAGGGTTGATGTCTATACATGCACTATGTCTATCAAACTGCAGGCATGTCATGGGTATACACTTTTAGGGCGATTTTAACCACTTCCGGTTGGTCCAGGAAGCTTAGAATCGACACAGGTAGACCTTACAGTGGCCTGATGGACTGGTACCGAAGACAGGTTCATAAGGCATTCATAACCCATATAGGCTCCAGGTTGAATTTAGGGGAGCAGGCAATGTATTCCTATGGGGAGAGAAGTCAATGCAAACTGTTTTTATGTAAACACCGTCTTTTAACTGTGAAGGGTTAATGCCACACGGTCAAGGTTAGGCTTGCACCGTTTGGCAGGACCTTAGGAACAGTCCTGTGTTTGAATTGTCCTTCTAAACCTAACGGTTCCGCCGCTGTCACCCAAAATCAAATGACATTGTGGTGCAGGCTTCATTTTGGGCCTATTTTTCTCATGGTCGCTGCGCTCAGACCGAGCGTGCTACGGTCAAGCGGGGCGCCTCGTTGGACTCGGCACAGTCTGGACACTATGGTGATGCCATTTTTTGTGTTGATTTCAGAATGCCATTTTGGTGATGGTCCCTCTACGCTTAAACATATTGCAAATTAACAAAAGTCAACTAGCAAGTCAGTGTCCATCAGTCAATTAGATGTCATTCTGACACCAAACTGATACCAATTGACACCAAACCCACTTTTTCCAACTCATTTAGAAGCCAACTATCACATATGTCAGAGCAGGCCCATAATTCACAGCGCCTTTAGTTTAAAACATAATAAAAACGTAAAACACATAGTTACGTTCTAGCTGCGGGTCCAGTTCGGACATTATGTGTAGTCCTATGTGAGGCGACCCCGAATCCCGAGTTTCGGCTCGATAGGTCATTTGGTGTCCGAGTAAAACCCTAATTGGTGCTGAAAATCCACTTTTTTCCATGCCTTGCTATGGGATCCTTGAATGAGCTATCGGACAGAAACGTTGGGGTCCGTGTCTATGGGCCGAGCCGGTTTCAATGCACCTAGTCTTGTGTCTCTGAGACTTTTCTAAATGTCGCCATTTTAGTAATGGTCAAAATGAATTGAAGTCATTGCAAATGTACGAGGCTGTTTCTAGGTCCGAGAACCTTCTAGAGCCACCTAACTCACCACGCACTATCGACCTGAGGTCTAGAACAGGTTTCTAAAGTTTCGGAACTCTAGGTCTGACGGTTCTTTTTTAGCTCGAACAAAGCTAACTATTGGAGGCACTGTCAGTCTCTACGCACCCCAATACGTCCCTCCATCCAAGTTGTGTATCTGTGTGATTTAGTTTTCCTTTGAATTTTTATGGGAAAAATGACTGATTTACAGTTCATGGGGGTTGCCTAATCACACATATGAAGTTTTGGACAGATCTGATTTTTTTTAACCCTTCCAAACAGCCCCTGAGACACCAATTATGGCACTTCCGGTTGGCACAGGAAGCTATAAGTCAACACATATCCTCATTGGGGTATTCTATTACAGAATCCTGGGTTTTAAGTCTTTACCATAAAAACTGACTGATTTACACAGGGTTGAATGCAGTGTCATTTTCACCTTTGCTGGTGATCTACATCCAAATACCTTTTGAGTGAATTTAACCACTTCCGGTTGCTCCAGGAAGCTTAGATTCGACACAGGTAGACCTCATAGTGGTCTGATGGACTGTCATAGAAGACAAGTTCATAAGGCATTCATAACCCACATAGGCTTCAGGTTGAATTTAGAGGTGAAGGCAATGTATTCCTATGGGGAGAGAAGTCAATGCAAACTGGTTGATGTAAACACCTTCTTTTAACTGTGAAGGGTTAATGCCACACGGTCAAGGTTAGGCTTGCACAGATCGGGAGGACCTTAGGAACAGTCCTGTGTTTGAATTGTCCTTCTAAACCTAACGGTTCCGCCGCTGTCACCCAAAATCAAATGACGTTCTGGTGCAGGCTTCATATTGGGCCTACTTTTCTCATGGTCGCTGCGCTTAGACCGAGCGAGCTACGGTCAAGCGGGATATCTCGTTGAACTCGGCATGGCCTTGGGATTATGTTTATGCCATTGCCTGCTCTCTGTGTCTTTAAACACCACACTTTGTCACTCCATCCTTGCTGTGTGTGTGTGTGTGAGAGCTTTTCTTTGACATCTGTTGGGAGAAATGACAGATTTTACAGTTCTGGAGGGTTGCCTAATCACACATATGAAGTTTTGAAAAGATCTGACCTTTTTAACCCTTGGATACAGCCACTATGACACCATTTAAGGCACTTTCTGTTGGCACAGGAAGCTATAAATAAACTCATATCCTCATTGGGGTATGCCTTTACAGAATCCTGAGTTTTAAGTCTTTACGTTAAGAACTGAGTTATTTACGGAGGGTTTAGTGAGTGTGTGTTATTTCAGAAAATCACAGAAATCTCGCAGAGCTCCGCAGCACACTTTAAAAATATTCGTATGAACACCCTGCAACTGGATCTGTAACTGTTGAAAAAAAACCACCTATATTTGAACATCACAAATC
Source organism: Oncorhynchus masou masou (assembly GCF_036934945.1). Classification (NCBI taxonomy): domain Eukaryota; kingdom Metazoa; phylum Chordata; class Actinopteri; order Salmoniformes; family Salmonidae; genus Oncorhynchus; species Oncorhynchus masou. The sequence goes on from NC_088228.1 coordinate 32,159,660, forward strand.
TGTCATTGTACGATTTCTCTTAAATGACGATAGATAAATGGCTGATTTTTTGTTATTGACACCGGAGGCTCCTTGACTTTGACGTGAAGTGAAAAAATCATTTCTCTATTTTCATTTTTCCTTTAATCCCAGAAAAATGGCCATAACTCAAAAACCGTTGAGGCCTAGACGCCATCTTGTTCGGGGCCAACTGCCCATTATGCCAAACCTATGCTCACCAAGTTTCGGCTTCGAAATATTTTCAGTTTTCGAGATAAGGCCCGTCGTGATTCGTGATGTTTTGTCAAATTGCAGTATGATTGCTTATGCCCTCTTGTGGGATTTTCCGGGATAGCGGAAAAATTACCAAAATTTGATTATTTTATAAAACGAAAATCGAATGTCTGACAAAGTTCATTTGATGACTTCCCGGTAGGTCTGGCCCTGCCGCTCGGCCCGACGCCGTCCCCGAATTTAGCAAATGTTTTCGGACGTCTAGTAAGGGACGGTACATTTGCAATATGGACTTTTTCACTAACCATACAGAAAATGTCGAAATGTTCCCTTAAGGTATGGCAGCAGCCTCTGTGCTAGTGCTGGCTATTTAACAGTCTGATAGCCTTGAGGTAGAAGCTGTTTCAGTCTCTCTGTCCCGGCTTTGATGCACCATTACTGAGTTTGCCTTCTGGATGATGGCTGAGTGAACAGGCAGTGGCTCGGGTGGTTGTTGTCCATAATTATCTTTTTGGCTTTCCTGAGACATCGGGTGCTGAAGGACAGGGTAGGTAGTTTGCCCCCGGTAATGCATTGTGCAGACCGCACCACCCTCTGGAGAGCCCTGCGTTTGCGGGCGGTGCAGTTGCCGTACCAGGCGGTGATACAGCCCGACAGGATGCTCTCAATTGTGCATCTGTAAAAGTTAGTGAAGGTTTTAGGTGCCAAGCCAAATGTCTTCAGCATCATGAGGTTGAAGAGCCACTGTTGCGCCGCCTTCACCACACTGTCTATGGGGTGGACCATTTCAGTTTGTCCATGATGTGTACGCCGAGGAACTTAAAACTTTCCACCTTCTCCACTACTGTCCCATCGATGTGGATTGGAGAGGGGGTTTCCCTCTGCTGTTTCCTGAAGTCCACGATCAGCTCCTTTGTTTTGTTGACGTTGAGTGAGAGGTTGTTTTCCTGGTACCACACTCCCAGAGACCTCACCTACTCCCTGTAGGATGTCTTGTCATTGTTTGTAATCAGGCCTACTACTGTTGTGTTGTCTGAAAACCTGATGATTGAGTTGGAGTCATGGGTGAACAGGCAGTACAGGAGGGGGCTGAGCACAAACCCTTGTGGGGCCCCAGTGTTGAGGGTCAGTGAAGTGATGGTGTTGTTTCATAGTCAATGAACAGCATTCTGACATAGGTATTCCTCTTGTCCAGATGGGATAGGGCAGTGCAGTGCGATGGCGATTGCATTGATCTATTGAGGTGGTAACCAAATTGAAGTGGGGCTAGCGTGTCAAGTAAGGTACATATGATCCGTAACTAGCCTCTCAAAGCATGCCATGATGACAGAGGTGCGTGCTATGGGGCTATAGTCAGTTTTGTTACCTTTGCTTTCTTGGTTACAGGAACAATGGTAGGCATCTTGAAGCAAGTGGGGACAGCAGACCCCCATGCTTCAAGCTGTCCACCCTTAGAACGCATTCGCCAAAATCCACAAAACATACCTGACTGGATTTCTTCCAATATGTAAATACCACGGGAGTCCTATTATGTTTGGGAAATTAAAAGTCCTATTGGTCAAACAACCATGAAAAGGTAGGCTATCGCTCCCTCAGTTATGCACATAAAGAGCATTAAGATCGACAACTAATGCTAGCCAGATGAGCTAAAATCTTTCAAGGGAACATTAGTTAAACCCTTTCAAACCTTTTCAGCTAGTTGGCCGTCAAAATTTAACTGATAAACGTTGGGGAGAAGTAGCCTGCTCTAGAGGTCGACCGATTATGATTTTTCAACACCGATACAGATTATTGGAGGAAAAAAATGCCGTTACCGATTAATTGGACGATTAAACATTTTTTTGTTGTTGTTGTTATGAAAACTTGAAATCGGCCCTAATTAATCGGCCATTCCGATTTAATCGGTCGACCTCTAGCCTGCTCATCCTTCTGCCGCTTGCTTGCCAATGCATGCTTGTCTAAACCCACGTTTTGACAACTGAATGTGTACTTCCCTGCCCGCCCATTTTATCGATGCCAAATGCATTTGATTGGCAACTAAGAGAGACGCTAACTGTGGATAAGTCGTTCAAATTCACCATAGCTAGCTAGCATAGCAATTCGCATTTCTTGCTAGCTAACCAAATGACACCTGCATCTCTAGCTGTAGACACCAAAAAAACGATATGAATGAAAAAGTCGGTCACTCAACAACTCCAATTTCATGATATCCTCCCAACAGCTAGGGGGCCATATTGGAAAAACCACAAATAATTTGCGGGCCAAATATATAGCCTATTTGATTTATCAAAAAAATTGCTACTTTATAGTGAGCACTTATGTACATATGGGTGCTGTATATAGCATTTTAACATATTAAAACAAAAGGGATAAATACTTTTTGTTAAGCCATAAACATTTTGTCTTTGCTGCTATGCTTGCAGATCTGCATAATATGCCGTGACCCTAATAACTCCAAAGAACAAAAACGAAGCAATATGTTGTAACTTAAAACATGTTTTTCATTTTTGTTGCACTACATGGATCACCGGTGCGGTTGAATGCAGTACTGGTCTATGGTGCGCTCAAAATGTCTTGTAGTTGAGTAGCCAGCCTAGGCTACTGCTCAAATGTTCCTGTAATAGGCCTACATTTTTCTGGATACACATGGTTCTTTGGATGGTTTGCAGGTTTTGTTTTTTGGTTATTCATTGTCAAGCTTTAAAAACTGAAGCCAGACTGCAACAGTTTAGTAGCCTAGCTAGGACTCTGGCATGTGTCTGTACACTTTCCCTCCGCTGCGCGCTGTAAACGGGACACACAAAAGTAGCGCAATTGAAGTTCAATTCACAGATGCAAGTGCATCAGACTGTAATTTCATAAAGTAGATGACTCAACTGTACACTCATTTATACTCACTTTTGTGTCCTATTCGCCCCGTGGGCCTTGTTTGACATGTGCGCTAGCCTAATTGCCACGTTATGATGGACTTGTCATCATTGCCCTTGCTAGATGGATTGTGTTGACAACCTTAGTTACAGTTGTCAGTTTTTATTTTACATTTTCATATTGAGTATTTGAAACTTGAACAGTGCATCCCGAATGGGTGGAGGCAGCAAACAATGTACCAGGCCAGCTGTGATTTACAACTTGATAGCTACCAAGAAATGTATTGGTAAATTATGAGTCATGCATTGAACTGCATCCATCTATTCTGCCAACAATGCCTTACAGTAAGTCATGGAATTTTGAGTAAAATATAATCTATTATAAAGTTGGGTTTGAAGCATAAATGGATGCGTGCCTCATCGGTCAAGTAATAACAATGCTACGGAGCAGACAATTTCATGAAGCATACTTTTCCAAATATATATCTGCGAAACTATTCACACCCCTTGACTTTTTCCATGTTTTGTTACTTTACAGCCTTATTCTAAATTGTTTTAAATTGTTGTTTTTTCTCATCAATCTACACACAGTGGCCAAAATGTTTTTTTGCTAATTTATTAATAATAAAAAACTGAAATAAAACATTTACATAAGTATTCAGACCCTTTACTCAGTACTTTGTTGAATTACCAGTGATTACAGCATTGAGTCTTCTTGGGCATGTCGCTCCAAGCTTGGCACACCTGTATTTATGGAGTTTCTCCCATTCTTCTCTGCAGAGCCTCTCATGCTCTGTCAGGTTAGATGGGGAGTGTTGCTTCACAGTTATTTTCCGTTCTCTCCAGAGATGTTCGATCGGGTTCAAGTCCGGGCTTGGCTGGGCCACTCAAGGATATTCAGAGACTTGTCCCGAAGCCAATCCTGCGTTGTCTTGGCTGTGTGATTAGGGCCATTGTTCTGTTGGAAGGTGAACCTTCGCCTCAGTCTGAGATCCTGAGCACTCTGGAGCAGGTTTCCATCAAGGATCTCTCTGTACTTTGCTCTGTTCGTCTTTGCCTCGATCCTGACTAGTCTCCCAGTCCCTGCCAACTGAAAAACATACCCCCAGCATGATGCTGCCACCACCATGCTTCACCGTAGGGATGGAGCCAGGTTTCCTCCAGACATGACGCTTGACATTCAGGCCAAAGAGTTCTATATTGGTTTCATCAGACCAGAGAATCTCATCTGGCCACTCTACCATAAAGGTGTGATTGGTGGAGTGCTGCAGAGATGGTTGTCCTTCTGGAAGGTTCTATCATCTCCAAAGAGGAACTCTGGAGCTCTGACAGTGTGACAGTCGGGTTCTTGGTCACCTCCCTGACCAAGACCCTTCTCCCCTGATTGCTCAGTTAGACTGGGCGGCCAGTTCAAGGAAGAGTCTTGGTTGCTCCAAACCTCTTCCATTTAAGAATGATGTAGGCCATTGTGTTCTTGGGAATCTTCAATGCTGCAGAGATCTTTTGGCAGCCTTGCCCAGGTCTGTGCCTCGACACAATCCTGTATCGGAGCTCTACAGACAATTCCTTCAACCTTATGGCCTGGTTTTTGCTCTGACGTGCACTGTCAACTGTGGGACCGTATCTAAATTTTGAGTCTCATATATATATATATATATATATATATATATATATATATATATATATATATATATATATATATATATATATATATATATATATATATATATATATATATATATATATATATATATGCAAACATTTCTAAACACCTGTTTTCACTTTGTCATTATGGTGTGTTGTGTGTAGATTGCTGAGAATTTGCTTTTATATAATCCATTTTAGAATAATGCTGGAACATAACAAAATGTGGAATAAGTCAAGGTGTCTAGTCTAGGCACTGTTATAGGCTGTAAATTCTGTTTGTTAACTCTCAATAGACAGTGTGCAAGGGTTAACCCAGGATGACCCAGAGTCTGAAAGATGCATGCCAGCAACTAGTAAATAAAACAAGCCAAATCCTATTTGTTATTTTGAAGCGCTGGAATATCCAGGTCAGACGACAAGGTTTCTTGAAATGTGATTATTTGCTGATTCCCAAATAGAGGTTTGACAAGTAATTGCGCAATGTTTTTGAACCAGATGCCCTCAATCTTTTTAACTTCTTAGGGCTGAAATCCCGTTAACGGGATCGATATGACAACAGCCAGTGAAAGTGCAGGACGCCAAATTCAAAACAACAAATCTCATAATTAAAATTCCTCAAACCTACAAGTATCTTATAACATTTTAAAGATAATCTTGTTGTTAATCCCACCACAGTGTCCGTTTTGAAAGCACCACAAACGATTGTTAGGTCAGAGCCAAGCCACAGAAACACAGACATTTTTCCAGCCCAAGAGAGGAGTCATAAAAAGCAGAAATAGCGAGTTATGTTCAGTAGTTCAAAAACATCCGGTGATTTTGCAGAGAACCACATCTTCAACCACAAATGTTGATGAAAATACAAGTGTTATGCATGGAACTTTAGATACACTTTTCCTCAATGCAACCGCTGCCCCCCAGCCAGCCCCTACTTTGGGGTAGCCTAATCCATTGTTGTGCTGGCAATGGGCTGTAGAGTTAGTTTAACCACTGCCAGTGAAAAATTAAGTGTATAGCCTAGATATGTTGGTATTGTTGCTCTGACGATCAGGCAGGCCCATCTGGCAAGCTAATTACACTGCTCACTGTTGTGGAAATGGTTCAGTCTGTTTTCATGGCTAAGCATGGCTTTTCATCCCCATAATCAAAACTGGGACCGTTTTTAGTACACTGCGCAGTTAAACATCCTCGATTAGTCTCCTCTCAAATCCAGTTAGCAGCTCCAAGTCTTCATCAGAAGAGATGGAGTTGAGGAGTCTTGATATGTTTTTGACAGACATCTTGAAATATTCTACCTATCTAACATTAGTGACCAAAGATGCTCAGTTCTTGAAAAGGTCTAAATTGGCATATCAACAAAATTATTTTTTGGCTATTAACATTGAATAAACATTGTAAAAACTTATATAGCTAGTAGACTTAAATCATAGATGGACTAATACATCAACTTCATGATGTCTCCAATAATAGGTCTTTCAATGCCACCATAAATAAACGTCCAGCTTTATCCAACATTGACTGAATATTTCCATCTTCAACACCCATCAAATTACAACTATTGTTATTCACCCACCCACTTTCAGTAAATTAAACATACATTTTCTTGTTTATTTTGACAGAGTCCTGTTGGAGTCTCGGCGCAAGTCGAAGAAGATCACAGCCCGAGGCATCTACACAGGTGGCCGGGTGGTGAGGGGAGTGGACTGGCAGTGGGAGGACCAGGACGGAGGGAACGGCAGGAGAGGAAAGGTACTCATTCTGTTGCAAAAAAATGTACCATGAAAAAATGTCTTGCTACGGTGTGATTTCCTCCATTAGGATCCAGAAGGTGATCGGAGGAGTGTGAAGACTGTGGGGACCAGCCTAGTTCGTTTGGACTGACTAGTTCCATCCCAGTCAGTCCCCGACATAAGTATAATTGTGAAAAGACGTGCATACTTCATCGCCACAGAATACACTTCAATACACTTTTTGTTGATGGAGCAGAGCTGGGGAGTATTGTGGATCGTGGCAAAAAACAATGCAGTACATATGATGCTGTTGTATTGCTCGTGCAATGATGTCAGAGGGTTAAAAAGTGTTGGTTGTTTGCTCTAAATTTGTTGTAGTATTGCAAATGGCCATTGCAGTTTCACCATTCCAGCTTCAACATTCACATTGTAGATTTATGAAGAGAACAGCTCCACAGAGCTCTTAATTACTCGTTGGTTATTACTGCATTATCGGAACTAGAAGCACAAGCATTTCGCTTTTAACCAAAATATCACAGATGAGAGAAAAAATTTCACCTGCACCTTTAAGGATGGAAGGTTACCATGGTAGCATGACTCATCTGGGTTTTTTTGCCTGTGAGATGGAGTCTGAATAGTAGAAGCGTTGTCTTCTCAAATCAAAGTTTATTTGTCACGTGCGCCGAACACAACGTAGACCTTACAGTGAAATGCTAACTTAGAGGCTCTAACCAATAGTGCAAAAAAGGTATTAGGTGAACAGTAGGTAAGTAAAGAAATAAAACAACAGTAAAAAGACAGTGAAAAACAGTAGCGAGGCTGTATACAGTGTCGAGGCTATAAAAGTAGCGAGGCTACATACAGACACAGGTTAGTCAAGCTGATTGAGGTTGTATATAGATATGGTTAAAGTGACTATGCATATATGATGAACAGAGAGTAGCAGTAGGGTAAAGAGGGGTTGGCGGGTAGCTGGACACAATGCAGATAGCCTGGTTAGCCAATGTGCGGGAGCACTGGTCGGGCCAATTGAGGTACGATGTACATGAATGTATAGTTAGTCGTGACTGTGCATATATGATAAACAGAGTAACAGCAGCAGCAGCGTAAAAGAGGGGTGGGGGGGAACACAATGCAAATAGTCCATGTTGCCATTTGATGACCTGTTCAGGAGTCTTATGGCTTGGGGGTAAAAACTGCTGAGAGGCCTTTTTGTCCTAGACTTGGCACTCCAGTACCACTTACCATGTGGTAGTAGAGAAAACCGTCTATGACGGGTGGCTGGGGTCTTTGACAATTTTTAGGGATTTCCTCTGACACCGCCTGGTGTAGAGGTCCTGAATGGCAGGCAGCTTAGCCCCAGTGATGTACTGGGATGTACGCACTAACCTCTGTGGTGCCTTGCAGTCGGAGGCCGAGCAATTGCCCTACCAGGCAGTGATGCAACCAGTGCCATGCTCTCGATGTTGCAGCTGTAGAACCTTTTGAGCATATTTGGACCCATGCCATATCTTTTTAGTTTTCTGAGGGGGAATAGGCTTTGTTGTGCCCTCTTCACAACTGTCTTGGAGTGTTTGGACCATTCTAGTTTGTTGTTGATGTGGACACAGAGGAACTTGAAGCTCTCAACCTGCTCCACTACAGCCACGTCGATGAGAATGGGGGCGTACTCGGTCCTCCTTTTCCTGTAATCCACAATCATCTCCTTAGTTTTGGTTACATTGAGGGATAGGTTGTTATTCTGGCACCAGCTGGCCAGGTCTCTGACCACCTCCCAAAAGGCTGTCTCGTCGTTGTCTGTGATCAGACCTACCACGGTTGTCGTCTGCAAACTTAATGATGGTGTTAGAGTCGTGCCTGGCCATGCAGTCGTGGGTGAACAGGGAGTACAGGAGGGGACTGAGCACGCACCCTTGGGGGGCTCCAGTGTTGAGGATCAGCGTGGCAGATGTGTTGCTTCCTACCCTCACAACCTGGGGGTGGCCCGTCAGGAAGTTCAGGATCCAGTTGCAGAGGGAGGTGTTTAGTCCCAGGGTCCTTAGCTTAGTGATGAGCTTTGAGGGTACTATGATGTTGAACGCTGAGCTGTAGTCAATGAATAGCATTCTCACATAAGTGCTCCTTTTGTCCAGGTGAGAAAGGGCAGTGTGGAGTGCAATTGGTGGTCAGCACATGCCCGGAGCACACGTCCTGGTAATCCATCTGGCCCCGCAGCCTTGTGTATGTTGACCTGTTTAAAGGTCTTACTCACATCGGCTACGGAGAGCGTGATCACACAGTCGTCCGGAACAGTTGATACTCTCATGCATGCCTCAGTGTTGCTTGCCTCGAAGCGAGCATAGAAGTGATTTAGCTCGTCTGGTAGGTTCGTGACACTGGGCAGCTCGCTGATGTGTTTTCCTTTGTAGTCTGTAATAGTTGGCTTCCCAAGCAGTTGAAACTGAAACGTAGAAAAACAATCTGGTTTGTGAACAAACGATGTAAATAGCCAAGATACACAATGACAGCCTCACTTCAGTAGACTTTTGTTTCAAGTAAATTAGACCAACTTTTATGCCTATGCTTAGCGTGTCTAAAAATGAATTTCACTCGGCTCTTCCCATGCGCACAGCCCCCAGCCACGCAGTGTTGCAGCACTAGGTGGAATAGGCTATATGGGATTCATAGTTATTTGACTTTGTGCGATTTAATTTACCATCTATGAAACAACACTGCGAAAATACTCTGAAAACAGCTTCTGCAGCATTTATTTTACTGTAAATGTGATCATACTTGACTTCTCACTTACAAATGCGAGTGAAATGCTCGCACTGTGGAGCCCTGACCACTCGCCAATTGTTTAATTCCGTGCAAACTAATTAGCAAGTTAGTATGTAACTCATTTGCATAACATATATAACATATATATTTTTTTCATAAAGTTTAACATTGTTGCAAACTCTGTTTTGCATAAAGCTTTATGATTTGTATATAGTAGCACCCTACCTTAAATTATTGTGCTTAAGTTCCTGTAATTATGTATTCCATACAGACTAATTTGCATATTTTCATAAAATACAAAATTATTTGAATCGTCTCTGTTCTACATCAGCCCTGAAAATGTCATAACAATATGACCAAAATGAAATTAAGAATCCAGACAGGTGATTTGGTGCCTTTTTGACGAGGTTACTTTTTTACCCCCCTCCAATTACTTGAGTAAGATCTCAGTAATGTTAAGTCCTATACTCTTGAAATAGTCTTCTGTGTTCCTGAGAAGCCTCTCTGCAACATGGAATACAAAGTATAACACCACAACCAAAGTTTCATTTTGACCCATACACCCTATTAAAATGTAGTAAATGTAGCCTCATTTTACAGTTAAATTAGGCTACATGTCTTAAAAGCCCATAAAAAATAGGAGGTCCATTGGCGAGAGAACATGCTCCCCTATGGAAATCAAATGCCCTGTCCAACTGATTTGCTCTGTCGCTGGATCTTGCTCCGGTCTAGACTCCAGTTGTATTCAATATAAGATTCCCCACAGTCAATTTTAAAGGACTCATTTTGCTGTGTTATTTAATAGTATAATTTGTTTTACGATGCTGAAAGCAATATGCTCAGGCAACTCCCGCCTCCACACATCTAACTGCTATTTCATGTTCCCCAGCCTAGCAGCAGATCTACTGTTAGTTTATAATGAATATTATTTACCCCACAAAGTGAGAAATAGAACTTGGGCCTGAATAAGAATATAATTCATCTTTAAGTATATACAGTTGATGTCGGAAGTTTACATACACTTCGGTTGGAGTCATTAAAACTTGTTTTTCAACCACTCCACACATTCCTTGTTAACAAACTATAGTTTTGGCAAATCGGTTAGGACATCTACTTTGTGCATGACACAAGTAATTTTTCCAACAATTGTTTACAGACAAATATATTTCACTTATAATTCATTTTATCACAATTCCAGTGGGTCAGAAGTTTACATACACTAAGTTGACTGTGCCTTTAAACAGCTTGGAAAATTCCAGAAAATGATGTCATGGCATTAGAAGCTTCTGATAGGCTAAATGACATCATTTGAGGTGTACCTGTGGATGTATTTTAAGGCCTTCTTGACATAATGGGAAAATCAAAAGAAATCAACGAAGACCTCAGAAAGAATTGTGGACCTCCTAGTCTGGTTCATCCTTGGGAGCAATTTCCAAATGCCTGAGGGTACCACGTTCATCTGTACAAACAATAGTGCGCAAGTATAAACTCCATGGGACCACGCAGTCATCATACTGCTCAGTAAGGAGACGCGTTCTGTCTCCTAGACGTACTTTGGTTGTGAAAAGTGCAAGTCAATCCCAGAACAACAGCAAAGGACCTTTTTGAAGATGCTGGAGGAAGCAGGTACAAAAGTATCTATATCCACAGTAAAACGAGTCCTATATTGACATAACCTGAAAGGCCGCTCAGCAAGGAAGAAGCCACTGCTCCAAAACAACCATAAAAAAAGCCAGATTACGGTTTGAAACTGCACATGGGGACAAAGATCGTACTTTTTGGAGAAATGTCCTCATCTGACCCACTGGGAATGTGATGAAAGATATTAAAGCTATAATAAATAATTCTCTCTACTATTATTCTGACATTTCACATTCTTAAAATAAAGTGGTGATCCTGACTGACCTAAGACAGGGAATTTTTACTAGGATTAAATGTCAGGAATTGGAATGTATTTGGCTAAACTTCCGACTTCAACTGTACATAAAAGAGGGAAGTTGGTCAGACTGTTAATTAAAGGGATACTTTATTTACTGTTCTATTGTAATATTTTCCAATCTTGCCTTAGCCTCATAGCTGTACTTCAAAAAATGTCTTATTTTCCGAATGCACTGTATATTTTCAGACACCTTGACTTTTTCCACATTTTGTTACGTTTGTTGTGCCTTATTCTGAAATAGATTAATAGTTTTTTTCCACCTCATCAATCAAACACAGGTTTGTAGAATTTTTTCAGATTTATTAAAGGGAAACAAAGGAAATTGCCTGTATTCAGACACTTTACTCAGGTTATTTTATTTAACTCAGCAATGGTAAAGAACATCTAGTCGCACCCTTAGCTGCCAATCGATAAATTCTGTCCCCATAGTCTAGCATGTGTTGGAATGTCATATGAATCAGGGTTAGTTTGGCAGCTGGGGTGAAAGAGGAGCGATTACGATAGAGGAAACCAAGTCTAGATTTAACCGTAACCTGCAGCTTTGATATGTGCTGAGAGAAGAACATTGTACCATCTAGCCAGGCCTCAAACTAGAAACTCTTAGTGGTGGTAATCACACCGGGTGGGAGAGGGGCATTCTTCTTAACTTCTTACGGGCAGGTGGGACGCCAATATCCGGTGAAATTCCGGAGCACGAAGTTCGAAAAATACTAAATTCAAATATTTAACGTTCTTGAAAATTGGTGTTGTACATCAAATAAAGCTTAACTTCTTATTAATCCAGCCGCTGTGTCAGATTTCAAAAAGGCTTTACGGCAAAAGCACACCATGCGATTATCTGAGGACAGCACCCCGCATACAAAAGCATGCAAAACATATTTCAACCAGGCAGGTGCGCCACAAAAGTCAGAAATAGCCAAATAATTAATGCCTTACCTTTGAAGATCTTCTTCTGTTGGCACTCCAATATGTCCCAGAAACATCACAAATGGTCCTTTTGTTTGATAATGTCCTTCTTTATGTCCCAAAATATGTCAATTTATTTGGCGCGTTTGATTCAGAAATACACTGGTTTCAACTCGCCCAAAATGCCTACATAGTATCTAATAAGTTACCTGTTTACTTGGTCCAAACATTTCAGACAACATTTCTAATCCAACCTCGAGTACCCTAACAGTAAATAATCAATCAAATTTAAGACTGAATCAACTGTTTCTAATACCGGATAAAAACAACGTGGAGCACGCTCCTGTTCACCCACACCAAAACAGTAGAGTCCACCTGGAGTGACACTTGAATTAATAGGACTACTTCTTCATTTCTCAAAATAAAAACATTGAAAGTTTTCTAAAGACTGTTGACATCTAGTGGAAGCCATAGGAACTGCAACCAGGTTCCTAATAATATGGGTATCCCATAGAAAATAATTGGAAAATCCTATGACCTCAATTTGTTTCCCCCTGGGTGGTTTGTCCTCTGGGTTTTGCCTGCCATATCAGTTCTCTTATACCCACAGACATTATTTTAACAGTTTTAGAAACGTTAGAAACTTCAGAGTTTTCTATCTAAATCTACCAATTATATGCATATCCTAGCTTCTGGGCCTGAGTAACAGGCAGTCTACTTTGGGCACGCTTTTCATCCGGATGTCAAAATACTGCCCCCTACCCCAGAGAGGTTAATAAACCACATTACCTTTTGTTTTGGCGGTGTTCAGAACAAGGTTAAGGGCAGTGAAAGCTTTGTTGTAGAGCGTTTAACACAAAATCTGGCGAGGGGTCATCTGAGTATATGACTGTATCATCTGCATATAAATGGATGAGAGAGCTTCCTACTTCTTGAGCTATGTTGTTGATGTAAATTGACAAGAGCATGGGACCTAGGATTGAGCCTTGGGGTACTCCCTTGGTGACAGGCAGTGGCTGAGACAGCAGATGTTCCGACTTCATACACTGCACTCATTGAGAGGTAGTTAGCAAACCAGGCCAAAGACCCCTCAGAGACACCAATACTCTTTAGCCGGCCCACAAGAATGGAATGGTCTACCGTAGAAAAAGCTTTGGCCAAGTCAATAAAAATAGTAAGACATCCTTGCTTAGAATCAATGGCAATGGTGACACCATTTAGGACCGTTAAGGTTGCAGTGACACATCCCTAACCTGAGTGGAATCAAGATTGCGGACCTGAGAGAATACTATAGACTTCAAGAAAGCCAGTCAGTTGATTATTGACAAGTTTTTCCAACACTTTTGATTAACAGGGCAACATAGAAATTGGCCTGTAACTGTTAGGATCAGCTTGATTTCCCCCTTTAAATAAAAGATGCACCGTGGCTGCATTCCAAGCAATGGGAACCTCCCCAGAGAGGAGAGACGGGTTAAAAAGGTTGGAGAGGCGCAGTAACTTTAATGAAGAAAGGGTCTTAACCATCTGACCCAGGTGTTTTTGGGGGTTAAGTTTAAATCAAATAAAATTGTATTGGTCACATACACATTGTAACGGCGTTCTTCGTTTGTTGAAAGAGAGTCGGACCGAAATGCAGCGTGGTGGTTACTCATGTCTTTAATGAAGGAAAAACGGAACGATACATGAAATAACTAATAAATACAAAAAAAACAACAAACGGAACGTGAAACCTATATACAGCCTATCTGGTGAAACTACACAGAGACAGGAACAATCACCCACGAAATACACAGTGAAACCCAGGCTACCTAAATACGGTTCCCTATCAGAGACAACAAGAATCACCTGACTCTGATTGAGAACCGCCTCAGGCAGCCAAACCTAAACTAAACACACCCCTAATCAACCACAATCCCAATGCCTACAAAAACCCCAATACGACAACACAATAACATAAAGCCATGTCACACCCTGGCCTGACCAACTAATTAACTAAAACACAAAATACTAAGACCAAGGCTTGACACACATGGTTAGGAGATGTTAATGTGAGTGTAGCAAAATGCTTGTGCTTCTTTGTTTCAACCGGGCAGTAATATCTAACAAGTAATCTAAATTCCCCACCAACTACCTAATACACACACATCTAACAGTGTGAATAAGAATATGTGCATATAAGTATATGGATGATGTATGTGATACGAGTAATGTAAGATATGTAAACATTATTAAAGTGCCATTATTTAAAGTGTCATTGTTTAAAGTGACTAGTGATCCATTTATTAAAGTGGCCAGTGATTCGGTCTCATTGAGTTAGTGATGGCTATTGATGGCTATTTAACAGTCTGATGGCCTTGAGATCGAAGCTATTTTTCAATCTCTCAGTCCCGGCTTTCATGCACCTGTACTGACCTCGCCTTCTGGATGATAGCGGTGTGAACAGGCAGTGGCTCGGGCGGTTGTTGTTCTTGATGATCTTTTTGGCCTTCCTGTGACATTGTGTGCTGTAGGTGTCATGGAGGGCTGGTAGTTTGCCCCCGGTGATGGTTTGTGCAGACCGCCACACCCTTTGGAGAACCTTTGCTGTTGAGCGCGGTGCAGTTGCCATACCAGGCTGTGATATAGCCCGACAGGATGCTCTCGATTGTGCACCTGTAAAAGTCTCAGGGGTTTGGGTGACAGGCCAAATTTCTTCAGCCTCCTGAGGTTGAAGAGGCGCTGTTGTGCCTTCTTCACCACACTGTCTGTGTGGGTGGACCAGTTCGCTTGTGTGTGTGTGTGGGGGGGGGGGGGGGGGGTGGTGCTCTGCTGTTTCCTGAAGTCCACAATCATCTCCTTTTGTTGATGTAGTTGGAGGTTGTTTTCCTGACACCATACTCCGAGTGCCCTCACCTCCTCCCTGAAGGCTGTCTCGTCGTTGTTGGTGAGCAAGCCCAATACTGTTGTGTCTTCTGCAAACTTGATGATTGAGTTGGAGGCGTACATGACCACGCAGTCATGGGTGAACAGGGAGTACAGGAGGGGGCTGAGCACACACCCTTTTGGGGCCCACGTGTTGGGGGTCAGCGAAGTGGAGATGTTGTTTCCTACACCACCTGGGGAGGCCTGTCAGAAAGTCCAGATGGGATAGGGCAGTGTGTCGTGGGGTGGCGATTGCATCATTTGTGGACTTGTTGGAGCGGTATGCAAACTGAAGTGGGTCTAGGGTGGCCGGTAAGGTGGAGGTGATATGATCTTTGACTAGTCTCTCAAAGCACTTCATGACGACGGTAGTGCTACAGGGCGATAGTCATTTAGTTCAGTTGTCTTTGCCTTCTTGGGTAAAGTAACAATGGTAGCCATCTTGAAGCTTGTGGAGACAACCGACTGGGATAGGGAGCGAATATGAATAGTGAATATGTCCGTTAACACACCAGCCAGCTGGTCTGCGCATGCTCTGAGGACGCGACGAGGGATGCCGTCTGGGCCTGCAGCCTTGCGAGTGTTAGCAAGTTTAAATGTTTTACTCACGTCATCCACTGAGTGGGGGGGTTGGGCGCAGTCCTTGTTAACGGGCTGCGACAGTGGCACTATTATCCTCAAAGCGGGCAAAGAAGGTGTTTAGTTTGTCTGGAAGTGTGACCTCAGTATTCGTGACGTGGCTGTGTTTTTTTTGTAGTCCGTGATTTCCTGTAGACCCTGCCACATACGTCTCGTGTCTGAGCCGTGGAATTGCGACGCCACCTTTTCCTTGTACCGGCATTTCGCTTGTTTGATTACCTTGAGGAGGGAATAACTGAACTGTTTTTATTCAGCCATATTTCCAGACCTCTCTCCATGGTTAAATCGGTGGATCGCGCTTTGTTTTACGCAAATGCCGCCATCCATCCACGGTTTCTGGTTGGGATAGGTTTTAATGGGTACAACGCCTCCAATGCACCTATTTGTTTTACGCACTCAGAGTCAGCGTATTGGTCAATATTGTCCTCTGAGGCTGATCGGAACATATTCCAGTCCGCGTGATCAAACATTTTTGGGAGCGTGGCTTCCAATTGGTCAGACCAGCATTGAATTGTTCTCATCACTGGTACATCCTGTTTGAGTTCCTGCCTGTAAGCCGGGACGAGCAAGATGGTGTCGTGGTCGGATTTGCCGAAGGGAGGGCGGGGGAAGTCTTTGTATGCATTGCGGAAGCTAGTAGCATTGTTCTCAAATTTGCTTTGTTAAAATCCCCAGTTGCAATAAATGCAGCCTCCGGATATATAGTTTCCAGTGTACACAGAGTCGAGTGAAGTTCCTTGATGGCCGTTTTGGTGTTCGCTTGAGGGGGGGATGTTCACAGCTGTGACGATAGCTGACGAGAATTCCCTTGGTAGGTAGAATGGCCGACAGTTGATTGTAAGGAATTCTAGGTCGGGTGAGCAGAAGGACTTGAGTTCCTTTGTGTTGTTATAATTACACCAAGAGTTGTTAATCATTAAGCATACACCCCCGCCCTTCCTCTTCTTGAAGAGGTGTTTATCTCTGTCGGTGCGATGCATGGAGAAACCCGGTGGCTGAACTGATTCCGACAACATATCCCCAAGAGTTATGTTTCCGTGAAATGGAGAACGTTACAATCTCTGGCTCTCTGGAAAGCAACCCTCGCTCGAATTTCGTCTATCTTGTTGTCAAGAGACCGGACATTGGCGAATAGTATACTTGGGAAAGTCAGCCTGAGTATGCGTATGCAGAGGAAATGGAATTCTTGAGATGGAGTTACGCTGCCAGATCACGGTCGAACCGCTGAAGCGGTTTTTAATTTTCTTTGTTGGTACAGATTTAACAATACCACTGAAAATATAAAAAATAAGCTCCATGCGTCTTCGACAACGGTGATTGAGCTGATTCTATACCAATATACGGAGGGCAAGTCATGAAGGAAGGCTTGCTCATTCAAGTTTTTTAGCAAGCATCTGTGACAAATCAGGACAGCTCGTTTCACTGAGCAGCCATTACGAACACAGGCTGTAAAATAGTGATCACTAAGGTCATTACCGAAATCACCAGACTGATACCTATCAGGATTATTTGTAAGGATAACATCAAGGAGAGTAGCCTTTTCTGGGTGTTTGGAGTCTTCTTGTGGGATTGGTTATCATCTGAGAATGATTCAGGGAGTCCCATTGCTTTAGGACTTGGTCAGGTGGGTTAAGCATGTCCCAGTTTAGGTCACCTAGCAGGACAAATTCAGACTTAGTGTAAGGGGCCAGGAGAGAGCTTCGGGCATTTAGGGTATAGACCGGTGCTGATGGTGGTGGATAACACCCAGCAACAGTCAACGGAGTTATTTGAAAGTTGAATGCGTAAAATCAACAAATAGAATAGTTTGGGGACATACTTGGTAGAGATAACCGAGCTGAAGGTGTTCATTAGTAAAGATTGCCACTCCACCCACCACCTTTGGAAGAACTGTCTTCCCGAAAAGGTTATAACCAGAAAGTTTCACATCAGTGTTCAAAACTCTCTTTATTAACCACGTCTCAGTAATGACCAACACGTTTGGTTGGAGCTCTGAACCCACACTTTAAATTGATCCATTTAAGATAATTAGCTTCTGGTGTTAACGTGCAGAAAACCCAGGCTTTTACGAGAGCAGAAATCGGTACTTGTTGAAGCACCTTTGGCAACAATTACAGCCTCGAGTCTTCTTTGATATGATGCTACCAGCTTGGCACACCAGTATTTGGGGAGTTTCTCCCATTCTTCTCTGCAGATCCTCTCAAGTTCTGTCAGGTTTGATGGGGAACGTCCCTGCACAGTTATTTTCAGGTCTCTCCAGAGATCAGACCTGCCAACTACGCAATTATCTGTCCATGTACACAGGTACGAGTTAAAAGTATGCTGAAATGAATAGGGCCTGATTTTGTTTTTTTATTTAAAACATTTTTTTAATTTTTTAAAAACGTTAAAAAAAATTTTTTTTAATAAACAATCCACTAAGTAAATCTAACTTCCAGATTTTCAAGCTGCAACACACAGACATGCAGAGTTTGTGTCAATGGACATTAATACACCATTATTGGATGTAGCTACCCCATGTCTGCCCCTCCTGTTTCTTGTGATGAGGAGTTTGTCAGCTGTACGTAAACACAAATCCCTTTTCGACTCTGTTTTGTGGAAAGGTAAACACTAATTGTTTCAAGCTAATGTTAGCAAACAAAATATGGACTTTCAGTGGGCTCTAAATTGCCAGCAGTTCACTCGCATTTGCTAGTGAAAGAAATGAAATGCAAATACGAACAATAACTGGTCGCATTTGTGCGAGTGTGATATACATTTAGTTCTGCGTCCCGTTAGTTGTATTTTCCATGTAACATTACATTACTCATCACAAAAAGCATTACCAAAGTATAATCGAAAATAAATAAACATCTTGGCATTAAATGGAGTCTGGAGTTTAGAAGACTGAATGATTGTCCGGTTTTAACTAGAGAGGCAATGCTTCTAAAATGCCTTTGCACTAGATTTGAGATTTTATCAATTTAGTACATCTGAAATCAGACTCAAACAGCGTGCGCGGAGAAAGAGAACCCCAATTTGGTGTGTGCGTCTGGTACTCTATAAAGTTGGACAGCGTTGTCAGGTCTGATAGATGTTCGATCGAGTTTAAGTCCAGGCTCCTGCTGCGCCACTCCAGAACATTCAGAGACTTGTCCCGAAGCCACTCATGCGTTGTCATAGCTGTGTGCTTAGGGTTGTTGTCCTGTTGGAAGGTGAACCTTCTCCCCAGTTTGAGGTCATGGGCGCTCTGGAGCAGATGATCATCAAGAATCTCTCTGTACTTTGCTCCGTTCATCTTTCCCTCGATCTTGACTAGTCTCCCAGTCTCTGCCGCTGAAAATGGTGCCAGGTTTCCTTCAGACATGATGCTTGGCATTCAGGCCAAAGAGTTCAATCTTGGTTTCATCAGACAAGAGAATCATATTTTTCATGGTCTGAGAGTCTTAGTTGCCTTTTGGAAAATTCCAAGTGGTCTGTCATGTGCCTTTTACTGAGGAGTGGCTTCTGTCTGGCCACTACCACAAAGGCCTGATTGGTTCAGTGCTACATAAATGGTTGTCCTTCTGGAATGTTCTCCCATCCCAACAGAGGAACTCTGACCAAAGCCCTTCTCCCCCGATTGCTCAGAATGGTCAGGCGGCCAGCTCTAGGAAGTGTCTTGGTGGTTCCAAACTTCTTCCATTTAAGAATGGAGGCCACTGTGTTCTTGGGGACCTTCAATGCTGCAGACATTTTTTTGGTACCATTTCCCAGATCTGTTCCTCGACACAATCTTGCCTCAGAGCTCTACGGACCATTCCTTCGGCCTCATGGTTTGGTTTTTGCAAAGACCTGCACTGTGAACTGTGGGACCTTTATATAGACAGGTGTGTGCCCTTCCAAATCATGTTCAATCAATTCAACTTACCACAGGTGGACTCCAATCAAGTTGAAGAAATGTCTCAAGGATGATCAATGGAAACAGGATGCATCTGTGCTAAATTTCGAGTGCCATAGCAAAAGTTCTGAACACTTATGTCAGTTTTGTATTTTTAATATATTTTCCCACATTTCTAAAAACCTGTTTTCACTCATTCATTGTGGGGTATTGAGTGTTGGTGGATGAGGAAAAAGTTAATTTAATCCATTTTAGAATAACGCTGTAACGTAGGAAGAGGAACAAGTCAAGGCTGAATACTTCCCGAATGCACTGTGTATACCTACTCCATCATTTCTACTCTTTAGGCTCTGTCTGAGGTTCCATGTTAAATTATATATTATGATATATATTTATGTGCCATTATTTGTTTATTTGCCCAAATCCACGGAATACATTTGACATATCCAACATAGTTTATGAAAACCCCAAGGCATGCCTTTAGCATGATTCTTAGATGGGAATGTCTTTGCTAGTTCCTCACTCTTTTCATATTTTCCCCTCTCATTCTTCCTCCCCAGGTGACAGAGATCCAGGACTGGAGTGCAGCCAGCCCCCACAGTGCAGCCTACGTACTCTGGGACAACGGGGCCAAGAACCTCTACAGGGTGGGCTTTGAGGGGATGGTGAGTAAAAGCACCACTCACTCACTCACTCACAAAAGATCAGCTGTCAGTTGGTCTTTGTGTTTGACCAAAGAGCCTGGGGTCTTTCTTGTGCTGCCAAGCCTTTGTGGTGGAGAGCCAGCCAGCAGCCGGGGCCCCATTGTGACAGGCAGCTGGAAGGAAGGAGGGGGTCTACATGAGAATGGCAATCTGTTCCCTTCTTTCTTTATGAGGAAGAGAGCAAACATGGAGGTCAGCTTCAGTGGGTGGAGAGAAAAGGAGGAGGGGTCCCACACGAGCCACAAATGACAGGCAGGCAGCATGCTGATTGGTGCGGAACACTCCTGCTTTTTATGAACACGGCCAATCAGAGCGCTGGGTTGCGTAACAGATTTGTCTTTTGTTATTCTAATAGGTCTGGTAGGTTTGAGGGGTTCGGGTATACGGCATCTGATTGAATAAAACAAGGGTTCTTAAGCTTTTTCATTCTGGGACCCAAATTAGAAATTCTATGTTTTCCTGAGATTGAAGCTCATGAAAACATGCCCCCTTTTAGGTACCCTAAACAAGATTTGGTTGGGAGCCCTCCCACCTTGCAGGCAAAACATTTTAGTGCCCCCCCAATCCCCTTGACGGCGGAGCAATTTCAACCCCCCAGTAATTCTACCATTATGTGATGGGGCATAGAGAAAATGTTGCTGTTTTGAAGCAAGTTTTCTGCAATTCTACACATTTTATCATGACTTATGTTATCTGAGTGAGACTAAATAATAAAATCAATGTGGGCCCCCTGGAGGTTAGGATGCCTGGGCACGTGTCCTGCATGCCCGGCTAATTGAGTGACTCAGTGACTGACATAACAAAATAAAACATTTCAAACAACAAAACATTTTCAACATTTCAAACTTGCACCTTGTGTTTTCTACTATTCTTCGTCTCAACAGTAAGCTGAAACAGTCCTAAAATTATAAGAAAAAACATTTAATTTTTTTACTCAGACTGGGTCTCGACCCAGAATTTAAGAAAGACTGAACTACAGCACGGATTATATGTGCTGCTCCCCCAAAAAATAATACAAAATAGATATTATTTGATATCCTGGTCATTGGTCAACCTTGCTGTTTGTGTTTAAATGATCTGATACTTTAACACTTTTTGTAACACGCTTTGACGTTATTGGTAGTTAGACTGAAAAAGAGCACTGTTGACAAGGTAAAAGAAACTGCACTTTGACAAAGTAGTTTCGTTCAAATAGCATCAAAAAGCCACAGTCTGGTCTCTTGGGTTCACACATTTACCAAAGAGTGCATTTCCTCAGCGTGCTTTCCTTTCCCTTATCTTTTTACACATTTGTTTTGTGCAAAAGGGCACCAAAAAGAGTCAAGTTGGTTGATATCACACATCTATGAACATGGCTAGCATCCCAAATGACACCCTATTCCCTTAAAGCGCACTACCTTAGACCAAAAGTGGTGCACTATATAGGGACTAGGGTGCCATTTGGGACAGAACTGTTAGTGAACCCTGCTGTGTTCCTTCATCTCTGGGTAGATGTCTGCACTGCCTTGTAATCAGCACGGCTGCCCTCTAACTGTCACAGTGGATACACATCCACATTTGAGTCATCACAAATGACATGATGCAGTGGCTTCTTTGCCCTGCCGAGCCAGAGCCTTGTAATGCAATGTTTCCACATCCTTCAGAGCCCTGAGGGTAATGCCGTTGTTGCCACGCTACCCTGCAGTAACTTTAGCAGAATGTCGCCGCAGTATTAAGACGGTGTGATTTTACTCTGTCGCATTTTTCTGCTGCAGTTCTAATAGATTGAATCAAGTCGATAATTAGCTGACACTTTGTTCCCCCCGTCTCTCCTTTTCAGTCGGATTTGAAATGTGTCCAGGATGCCAAAGGAGGCTCTTTCTACAGAGACCACTGCCCTGTTCTAGGTGAGTACTGTATTAGTAATCCGTTGTACTACACCTACCGTCAATATTGCACCAATTTCTCCCCAGCACAGTGTTCTGCAGTGGAGTCCAAGGGCATCAGGAGCACATCCATGCCAGGCTGCAGTTAGGCTGGTATTGTCCACTAGGTGGCAGCACCACACAGATACAGACAGGACCAGGCTGTACTGAGACAGCCTGGGTGCAGTCACAGGTCACACTGGCACAGCATTCCCACAATCCCAGCTCCTTGGCTGGGAAAATTATTCTCTTCTCTCAGATTTTCCTGTCCAGGGATACCTGGGTTATGTTAGGCACCTGATGCAGCACTGCAGAAACCAAATTAGATAATCACACAAGGCTATCCAGGACCTGATTTGTCCACCTTATTTTATCTTAATGAGACCAACCTAGATAAATAAAGGTTACATAGTGTAAGGAATGTACCCCCCCCCTCCCCTTTACTGTGTAACCAGTATGCATTCAAATCAAATTAAATCAAATTTATTTATATAGCCCTTCGTACATCAGCTGATATCTCAAAGTGCTGTACAGAAACCCAGCCTAAAACCCCAAACAGCAAGCAATGCAGGTGTAGAAGCACGGTGGTTAGGAAAAACTCCCTAGAAAGGCCAAAACCTAGGAAGAAACCTAGAGAGGAACCAGGCTATGTGGGGTGGCCAGTCCTCTTCTGGCTGTGCCGGGTAGAGATTATAACAGAACATGGCCAAGATATTCAAATGTTCATAAATGACCAGCATGGTCGAATAATAATAAGGTAGAACAGTTGAAACTGGAGCAGCAGCACGGCCAGGTGGACTGGGGACAGCAAGGAGTCATCATGTCAGGTAGTCCTGGGGCATGGTCCTAGGGCTCAGGTCCTCCGAGAAAGAGAGAGGAGGAGAGAATTAGAGAACACACACTTAGATTCACACAGGACACCAATTGGACAGGAGAAGTACTCCAGATATAACAAACTGACCCCAGCCCCCCGACACATAAACTACTGCAGCATAAATACTGGAGGCTGAGACAGGAGGGGTCAGGAGACACTGTGGCCCATCCGAGGACACCCCCGGACAGGGCCAAACAGGAAGGATATAACCCCACCCACTTTGCCAAAGTGTTCCCCCAAAGTATTCCCCCTGCACTCACTCCACAGGCGAACAGAATGGCAACAGGAACCCAGGCGGTCTGCAGATTGGAGACCTGGTCAACATCGACCTGGACCTGGAGATAGTCCAGTCCCTGCAGCACGGCCACGGAGGATGGACAGACGGCATGTTCGAGACCCTCACCACCACCGGTACCGTGTGTGGAATTGACGAGGACCACGACATTGTGGTGCAGTACCCCAGCGGGAACAGGTGAGCTCTACCAGTTCAGGATTCAGACCAGTGCACAAGTATAGGGGTGTCAGGTCAATCCAGTCATGACACAAGCGGCACCCTCTGTGTCATAACAAGAGCATGACACGGACTTGAAACGTATTTGGCCTAATGAAAAAATATTTCCGACACTAATTTCCATGTCACATCTGAAATAAATCGTGACCAACGTGTGTTTCCAGGTGGACGTTCAACCCTGCGGTGCTGACCAAAGCCAACGTGGTGCGTAGTGGGGAAGGTGTTGCGGCGGGGGCAGAGGGCGGCAGCTCCCAGTTCCTGGTGGGAGACCTGGTCCAGATCTGCTACGACATCGACCGCATTAAACTGCTGCAGAGAGGACACGGGGAGTGGGCCGAGGCCATGCTGCCTGTAAGACAGACACACACACACACACACACCCTTAAACCTCATAACTGGAGGGCCTATGCCATGGTGCCTGTAACAGACAAACACACCTTTTTAAAACTCTTAAACTGACATCTTGTGTTTTCTGACTAGGGTTTTGTATAAGCAATAAAAGCCAGAACTCACAGCATCAGTGGTCAAATGGAAGTGTTTCCTTCGTCAGCATAAAGGCATTTTTCTTTCTTCTCACCTCCCACGTAACAATGACCGTATCACTGGGGTGTAACGTTATGTGATGACTATGGCAGAAACTAGGCTATTGTGATTTTAGGCTGGAAGTCTGTAAACTGGCATAATTGTGGATCGTCATTGCTTCGTCCCATCAAACTGTATGTTAAATCACACTACAATCGTCCAACACTCCACTAAAACCAACCCCCTCGGCAGCTAACGAGCTTTAAAACCCAGTGATAGGTACTTACTTTGATCACTACCCACTGATGGTGCTGCTCTCCGCCTGCCTGCTACAGCCCCCTATAGACGGGTTAGCCGTCACAAAACCGACGCACGCTCTTCAAAGGGGCAGAAGGCTGTGTGTTATGATTCTGGATGGGCAGATAGCGAGCAACAGTGACAAGAAACTACTATGTGGGGAATCGTAAGTAGCTCGTTGGATCTTGTTCTTGATACCATGTCTTGTTTTGACTGTCACTCCAATGCTAATATGGCAAACATTTGCTTGCTAGCTAACCAACCAATGTAACAATGTATTTGAGAGATGAGCGCTCATTGTGCAGTAAACATTGGAGACTAAATATAGTTGACAAGCTGTCAATATCTAAGCCATACCCATTTCTTTTGCCTCATAGTTGCGCACGCAATCGTTTTGTTCCCGAATATAACTATTATTTGGTTCCGTTCCAATTTTCTGACCAGCAAAATAAAGTTCTGAACCGGTTCAAACCCCCAAAAGTACTGGTTGCTATTGTTCCTTTTGATACATCTGAAATCTTTTTTTTTTTTTTTTTTTTAAGCTCAACATTAAATGACTTCACCAATCAAGTGCAATAGTTGTTCACATGCACTGGACAGACAAGTGTAGGGCGACTGAAATGATGCGTGTGGGGAGAGCGCAAGAGAAGGTGTGGAGGAGGCTTGGCTTGAAGCGCATCTTATGTGATTTACATGATCTGAATTAGGCCCACAGAATGACACCAACGGAGGAGCGGCTTCTATGGAGGAACTTTGAATGTCTTTGAACTTCCGAGAGTTGGCTTAACGTTGGACCGGCATTTGCTAACAAGCTTGCGTTTGCAGAGCGGCACCATAATTAAAATAAAAAGATTTCACAAATCCCATGTGAAACGTGATATCTATAGTATCCTCAACTGTCATTGAAAAAGTGAATCCGTTCTTCTCTAGTAAAATAAAAAGCCTCCATAATTTCCGAATCACGCATAACGTCAGTCGGCTGCAGAAGCCTATACTTTGGAAAGGGGGTGGCAGGTAGCCTACACGTGTACACACGGGCAAAGATTTTAAACTGGCAGGCTGACACTGGAATTAGTTTTAGTGACATTGAGGAATTTGTATAGGCACTTTTAAGTTTTTTGTTGGACTGAAAAACAAATGCCCAGAACCTAAAATAACAAGTTGTTTTTCTACTCAATTGTCTGGTGTCGGTGATCACTTCTTGTTTTTAGCATGTGTGGTCGTCAGCTGCAATCCGTGACCAGGACCAACGAGTTGTGCGTTCCGAGATGCCGTTCTCCACACCACTGATGTATTGAGCCGTTATTTGATTCTTTGTGGGTCACCTATTAGCTTGCATAGCTCATGCCATTCTCCTTCCACCTCTCATCAACGAGATGTTTTGGCCCTACAGGACTGCTGCTGTATAGCTGTTTTTTTTGTGTGTCTGTCGCACCATTCTCGGTAAACCGTAGACACTGTGAAAAGACCAGGAGGCCGGTCGATTCTGAGATACTGGAACCCGACGCGACCTGGCACCGACAATCATACCACACTCAAAGTTGCTCATTTCAATTGAACTGTAACTAAATGCCTCGATGCCCGCTGTATATAGCATGCCACGGCCATGGTACTCACTATCTGTTGGCGCGAACCATTTTTGTGAATGGGTTGGTGTACCTAATACACTGGCCACCGAGTGGATATATTGCAACCTAGTGTTTTGTCTGTTTTAATATTGACATTAGCATACTGTGTAGAAAGAATGCATGCCCGACACACTGCGTTTATCTAGTATGCTGAAGACTGTGGATATTGAAACGAACCGGCGAGACAGCCAGCAAATGCCTTTCATTACTCAACTCGTACGGCGTTTCAGTGGAACTATTTTCTGGTGTGTGTGTGTCCCTTGACGGACATCAACAAGGTCCCAGGTAATTGGCTATATAGATGAGAAATAAGTCTGGCGTTCGCTCAGCCGTTCAACTGCCCTTCCCTTTGAATGAATAATCAGAACAGTGCTTTTAGTCATCTGTGATTATTCTTTCCTGTCATGTTTTTGGAAAGAAAGGGCCAAGTCTTTATTCCTGAAAGAGGAACAAAGGGTTTTGTAGAAATTGGGTGCACAGACACACGGCATCTCTTTTTCTGTGTGACATTTATTTGGCGATGTTTTTTTTTTTGCTTTTTGTTTTCTATATCTTTTATGTCTTAGATCATTTACCCTCCCTGTGTTAGACACCAAAATGCTCAAAGGAGTTTCAGAATTCACTAATCTTCAGTACTTATTTATGAGAAAGCTCTTTCATCGCAGCACTGGTTTGTCGTCAAAGACAAACTAACAATGTATCTCTAACAATACGATGTGTTTATGCTCTTTTGTGATTGTAATGAAACGCTGTAGCAACGTAATAATGTAATGTTTCCCTCAGACCCTGGGCAAGGTGGGCCGCGTGCAGCAGATCTACTCAGACAGCGACCTGAAGGTGGAGGTGTGTGGAACGTCATGGACCTACAACCCTGCTGCCGTCACCAAAGTGGCCCCCGCTGGTTCCGCTGTCACCAATGCATCCGGAGGTAGGTAGGACACACACACAGTCAGAACAGACACGTAGTGGATGTGCGTGCACACAGAGATACACAGACCATAAACAAATATTTTTTCCGTATCTGCTTCTAGCCCGTTTATAAGTGGGCATGCATGTACACTGACCACTTGTACACACCACACACATTCTTGGATCTAGAGGATGAACTTAGAACGTTTTTTTTCTCCATCTGTCTCTCTGTGTGTGTGTGTGTGTGTGTGTGTGTGTGTGTGTGTGTAGAGCGTCTGTCTCAGCTGCTGAAGAAGCTGTTTGAGACCCAAGAGTCTGGTGACATCAACGAGGAGCTGGTCAAAGCAGCAGCCAATGGCGACCTGGCCAAGGTGGAGGACATCCTCAAGAGACCTGACGTGGACGTAAGTGATCCCTGCATTCAACACAGCTTCAGGGTTTAATTTAGTCCCCATTGTTTTCTCCTTAAGATCTATTTATTGCAAATTGAGATTGCAAAACAATGCTATAAAGAAAGACATTTCTCCAGGGCACAAGTAAACATTCTGATGTGCCTTCTGTACAGCACCGCTTACTGCAGTCAGTCACAGCCATTTACTTCACGCCTCATCTTAAAAACATTCCGCTCCGGCCCAGTGCAAGCATCCAGGTCATTGGCGTGCACTGCAGTGCTTGCTTCGTTCACCGCCTCGACATGGTGAACATACACCATGTTATGGTCTAGGGCCAATTGTCCACGTTACTAGGACATCTCTGGGGCCTAGTTATACGCTGTAGGTGGGGCACAGAGTTTTTCCTTGTCAGGGGGCCACAGTCAGGAAAAACTCCTGTCCCTTTCTGCATCCTTACATCAACCAGGCCAACAACCTTCCCCTAAGGAGAGCTGTCTGCACTCTCCTATTTCCTATTGCCTTTCGAGAGCTGCTTAGAGTAGATCATCTTAGCGTTCTGCAGCAGTCTCAGCGGCTGTGTGTGTGTCAGTGCTGTGAGGGCTGGCCAGGTGCCCCGGTGCCTTTCAGTGAAATTATTGCTTAAAGCTCGGTGAGCTGTGCCAAGTGATCTGCCCGCCAGGACAAGACACGTTCTGTGACTCCCAAAGGAGCCTGCAATAATATTTATGCCCCAAGTATTGCAGTACCGCAGTTGGCAATGAAATACACATGCATATTTTTTATTTTGTTTACAAGTGATGAGGCAGTGCACTGGATAAACTCAAAATACAAAAATACACAGTGTTATATTGTGTGTTTTGTAGGTGAACGGGCAGTGTGCTGGACACACAGCCATGCAGGCGGCCAGTCAGAACGGACACGTGGACGTCCTCAAGCTGCTGCTGAAACACAACGTGGACCTGGAGGCCGAGGTTTGTACTTCCAACAGTCCCTCCTCAATGCTGAAAATCAATACTATAGTCCCCTCTACAATACTCATGTACTTAAACTCTTTTCTCAACACCAAAATGAACAGAGAAACCACTTTAGAGAAACCAATCCCGCTCTCTTCTTCTGTACCCAGTCTACCTACACAGGTCTCGCGTCGTACTCTAAAAAGCTGACCTGGTCAGTCATAGTTACACAGTGATGTAAACAGTGGAGACATCGGGTCAGTGTGTCAGTCTGTGTATAATATCCTTCCCAGGACAAGGATGGAGACCGGGCGGTGCACCACGCATCCTTCGGAGACGAGGGCTCCGTGATCGAGGTGCTGCAGAGGGGCGGGGCCGACCTGAACGCCAGGAACAAGCGCCGACAGACCCCCCTGCACATCGCTGTCAACAAGGGCCATCTGCAGGTGGTCAAGACCCTGCTGGACTTTGGCTGCCACCCCAGCCTCCAGGTAACCACTCAGAACACACACACACACACAGATGAGGGAGTAAATGTATACATGAGTAGACAGTGTTTTGAGTCTTCAGCTGTAAAGCGTGTACTCAGAAGTGAATGTCATGCCGGTGGAGTGGTGGCAGGTACGTTTTCTTTGATTTTGATTCACCCATAAATTGTACTTCTTGTTTTCTTTTGGTCTGTGATATTTTATGCTTGACCCTAAGATGATAAATGCTCTAGAGGGCATTGGATATTTCTACACGAATTGTCCCCGATGTTTAGGAATGAGTCAGTCTGGCTGTCGCTGAATGAATGAATGTACAAACATTCAGGAGATGGGAGTTTTGGAGCGCTGTCATGTATCCAACCTCGAACCAAATATTTGGGTAGATCTCGCTGCACTCAAGGGTTTAGGTGAACTCTATATGGGTGTTGTTAATGATAATGGGTGTGGTGCAGGTGGTCAAAGTGACGTTGGTATAATGTCGCCCCCTACAGGACTCAGAGGGAGACACCCCCCTACATGATGCCATCAGTAAGAAGAGAGATGACATGCTGTCTGTGCTGCTGGAGGCGGGTGCAGATGTCACCATCACTAACAACAACGGTTTCAACGCCCTGCACCACGCTGCCCTCCGAGGGAACCCCAGGTACGACCCGGATACTTACCTGGCCTTAACCGCCAAGCCAGAGCTGGTGATGAAAAAATTCAATGTGGAAATCTGCCTTTTGGCTACACAGGAAACCAAGTGAATGGGAGGCCCTGGCGAATATACAGTTGAGTTTGTGACTTGCCAAGTTGAAGTGTTTCAAACACGTTTTACTTTTATTGATTGCAAATGAACAAATTGGATGGTACTGCTAGAAAATGGCTTATGGACACACTGAACTGCAAATGACTTGAGGTTGATGTGTTCGTTTCTGTTAGACTAGGCAAGTCTACGGCCTCTGTCAGTAGCCGTCTCGTCTATTTCTAGCTCCACCTGGTTTCTTCTGCTCCACTCTGTAGTTATGGGCTATTCTCATGCATGAGACACACATTAAGGCAGGTAGCCAAGAGAGACTACAATATACCGGTCAGCTTGAAAATCCTGTTTTTTTTGGACATAAACATGTTCTCTCTAGACTGGTGGAGAGTACACACACACACACACACTAGCCGCTGCCCTTGTGGCTGGGCTGTCGGTCTGGCTCGTGGTGTATGGTCAGGTCAGGGCTAGCTAGGGGACATTATCATTCCCCTTAGCTGACACACATTCCATTGGCACGAGGACAGAGGGAATTGGGGTCAGAGGGCTCTGGCGCACCTGCTGTTTCAGCCCTGCCTGACACAGTCTGGTATGGTGTAGTCCACTGGGAGTGGCACAGACAGCAGTAGCACACTGGAATACAGTGTGCTGGTATGGTGTAAATCCACTGGGAGTAGCACAGTGGAGTAATAGTGGTATAACACTGGAATACATTAAGCCCCTCTGAGTCCTCCTATGGCACTGCCTGCCACTGATAGATAGCCAGTTAAAACAATAATCTGGATTGCAATCGGCTTGCCTCGCTGTGCCGGCCTGCCAATTACTGTACAAGCCTTGTGGCCTCAGTCAGGCGCATTGAAGTCATTTGTCATAATGCGGTGATTTAACCAGTTAATGGCATCAAAAGATGGGAGACAAATGTTTCTGCTTTTCTTCTTTTTTTGTTTGTTTCATATGAATCTTGAACTCTTGAGTGTGTTTCAGTCCAGACAACTGGACTGAGTGTACTGTACTGTACATTACATTCCTTCCAGGGCCTGGGGGGGTGCAGGAACGCCCACATGCAAGAATGCCCCGAGTTGCAGTTGCACGCTATTGTCAGCACTTAACTTAGTGCGCAAAGCTCCCCAGCCAGGTATTGTTGCTGCGTGAGGTGGGATTCAGGATTCGTATTTCTTCGTACAATTACCAGCTATGAAACAAAATGGCAGAAATTAGCACGTGCTCATACTTGACTTTTGACTGTTATTTGCAAATGTGAATGTAATATTCGCGCTGTAGAGCCATGCAAATTGACCACCCGCCTACGTGGCTGGTGAAATAGACATTCCTACCAGCCAATATCTTAACCTACCCGCATTTGGCGGGTGTTCATTTCATACCCTGATTCCCTCCAATGTGTGTGGGAGTTGTCAGTCTTATATCAACTGTACAGTAAAGGTGAAAAGTGCTGGAGTCAGTATTTGTTACAGGCCAGGGCCTGTGTTGTTGTTGTGATGTGCTGCCTTGCTTTCCACCCAACCTCTGTCCCCCTCGCCTTCAGAGAAACCAAGATGTGTATGTCGTTTACATTGATTTCACACTCGAGCTCCTCCACTATATTGCAGAGAGAGAGAAAAATGGCAGCCTGGACTGGAGCACGTCTTAAACCCCTTGAAAAGGACGTCTCCCTTGTTTGAAGTGAATGTATTTATTTTAGCAGTGCTTTAGTGTAGTGGCGTTTGAGTCCTGATAGACTGCTTGGGCCTGAGAGTAGATTTTTACTGCAGGTAGTAGTGTCGTGTTCTTCAAAAGCACCCTAGGTGGTTTAGTGGCCGCCAGTGTCGATGCCAAACCCTTGAAAATAGGTCGGGAAAGGAAATCCTTTCCCTCTAAATATCTGTCAGGTGGTGTTTGTTCAGTTGAAATAATTATTGTTCAGTGGTACATGACTCAAGCTTCTGTTCAGGCTATTTATGTTCCGTTATGGATGAATACTTCCTGCCACGGGATGTTCTTGTATTGATTGGATTTATAATCCAAGTTGCATGTCTTGTGCATCATCTGGGACCAGAGAAACAAATCTGACAATCCCTCCATGTACACTAAATAGGCCACCCATCAGCCATATGTTCAAACATCAGACAGTAATGGCGGGCAGCCAGTGTGCGTGCGTGTGTGGTAGTGCCCTCCAGGTGTGGGTAAATGTTGTTTCAGGATGAAGGGGCGGGGGGTTGAGGTGACAGATGAGTTTGGCATCTGGCAGTGTGTGTGGAATGGATTGTGGAGTGGAGGCCCAAACGCAGAGACAAATCAACTCTACCAGCAGGGGCGCCTGCTAATGCGGGAGCTGAACTATATATCACCGCTGTCATTACTCACACATACCGCCTCACGTTTTGTATGTGCTTGTCTGAGAGATGGAAATGGGGATAGAGGGAGGAAGACGGATGAATAGAGACGGAGAGAGATTGAAAGCAGATTGAAACGGTCGTGTTTTCATATAAAGCAACAGGTTTTGTGAGACAGTTATTGTGTCTTTTACAATTAGTGTGTAATTTAGGCTACTTGGTAAATAGGAGGAGTTGAGGTGATACCTTTTTAAATTGGGTATGGAGGGTTAAGCTTGCGTGTGTGTGTTTACTGCTGCTTCTGCCCCTGATGCGGGGGGGACTGGTTCCTCTCAGCAGCTCTGGCTCTGTCTGGCTGCAAGGCTGGAAGGCGCTAGCTTCTACAACACTGTAAACAATACGATTAATAGCACGTGAGTCATAAACGGTACGGGGCTCCAAACAGAGCAGGCCCTGCAGTGGCAGACCAGACCGCTCCGCCACCTTTTTACATGCCTCTCACCCTTTTTTAATACAGCTCTCAACATCTCCTTTAACGCTACAGTCTGGGATCTGGGAATCTGTTCAATGGTCAAGTAGACGGGACACTTCTCCTTCTCCAAGTTGCATAATGTAGTTTTAACGCACCAACAAACGGATAGGACACCCCGTATAGTACTAATTACCTGACCTGCTGGGTTACCAGGCACACTCACCGGTTCACTCTGCCAGAACTAATGGAGACTAGAGAGAGGAGATCGCTTCTACTGTTGGTCATAGTAACGGGTCATAATTACATCAAAAATATATTTTACAGAGGCCTGTAGTGAAGTCTGCTGTGAAATGCTTGTGTTGGATGTTTGTTTGGTTTCTGGGATCATTGCTGCTGCTGCAGGGCAGACATTTCTGGAATGACAATGAGGGTTTTACCACCTGAAGTAGGTACTTTGAGATTAGCTTAATCTGACTGGGAGACAATTGGGATTGAGACTTATGCTATTATTACCAGGCTAGGTTCACCTCCAGGGCTGCTGTTTTTTTATCGAAAGGGGGCTTAGGTGGTGCACGTGGTCGGACTATTGGCGCGCCTAACTTTAGAACATTTTATAGGCCCCCGTCTTGGCAGTATAGATTAAGGTAGCAATTTTGAGACAATTTCCTGCAATTTAAAACAATTCTCCATGGAGCTGAGACATTTTTGCTGTTTTTGAAGCTAATTTACTACATTTCTACATTGAACTGCCTTCTACTCAGGATAGAAAACACTCTAAAGTTTTCAAAACTGTTAAAATAATGTCTGTGAGTATAACAGAACTGATTTGGCAGGTGAAAGCCTGAGAAAAATCCATTCAGGAAGTTTTTTTGTTGTTGTAGTTTTCTATTCAATGCCGTTACAGTATCCATTGACTTAGGACTCAAATTCCAGTTCCTATGCCTTGAACTAGATGTCAACAGTCTTTAGAAATTGTTTCAGGCTTGTATTCTGAAAAATGAGGGAGCAAGAGCAGTCTGAATGAGTGGACAATGCCGTGTCACAGAGCTTTTTCATACGTGTGACCGAGAGAGTGCCTTTCTTGTTTACCTTTTATATTGACGATGTTATTGTCCGGTTGAAATATTATCGATTATTTAGGCTGAAAACAACCTGAGGATTGAATATAAACATCGTTTGATATGTTTCTATGAACTTTACAGATACAATTTGGATTTTTTTGTCTGCTTGTTGTGACTGCGTTTGAGCCTGTGGATTACTAAAAACGCGCTAACAAAACTGAGGTTTTCGGATATAAAGAGACTTTATCGAACAAAAGCAACATTTATTGAATAAATGAATTTCTTCTGAGTGCAAACATATAAAGATCATCAAAGGTAAGTGATTAATTTGATCTACTTGGCTGGTTACTGTTTGTAATGATTTGTAATGATTTGTCTGTTGGGCTATGTTCTCAAATAATTGTACGGTATGCTTTCGCCGTAAAGCATTTTTTAAATCTGACACCGTGGTTGGATTCACAAGAAGTTAATCTTTAAACCTATGTAAAATAGTTGTATCATTTCTGAATTTTTATAATGAGTTTTTCTGCATTTGAATTTGGCGCTCTGCAACCTCACTGGATGTTGGCCAGGTGGGACACTAGCGTCCCACATACCCCAGAGGTTTCTCGTTTCCTGCAATTATAATGCTGCGTTCTTTTGCTCAAACATAATAATAAGCCAAGGAATAAAGCCAAGGAATAATAAGCCAAGGAATAAAAAATTGCAGCCTGCAGGTAGAAAATATCCTGATCAAAATAAATTTAAAAAATCCTATAAATCACACTGGCTACGTAAGTCCTGTCTGCAATGAACTTGAAACATTGCATCAACTATTAAGTTGAGTCTAAACCTGAAGTGTGTGCTAGCGAACTTGCAACATTGTACAAAATATTCTGGGCCCTCACTTACCCTGCAGTGAGCATTTGCGTCAAGGATAAGAAGCGGTGCTTGACTTGGGCAGGAGCTCACTGGAGCCGAGTACCGGCGCACCTCAAATGTTCTACTGCTTGAGCTCCTGTTCCTCTAATAGAACATTAGCTCAAAAGTATTATGGAGCTCCTGCACCTAAATATAAACAGT
The DNA here is from genome assembly GCF_036934945.1 of Oncorhynchus masou masou. Classification (NCBI taxonomy): domain Eukaryota; kingdom Metazoa; phylum Chordata; class Actinopteri; order Salmoniformes; family Salmonidae; genus Oncorhynchus; species Oncorhynchus masou. Next base: position 32,193,967 of record NC_088228.1, read on the forward strand.
ACCAGCATCCAAAATGAGTATCGGAACCTATTTCAGTCCAAGTCGAGCACTGATAAGTTATCAGGTTGGCCTATTTTATGACGTTTCTACTGGATCAGAGCATGACATTTTTTCGCTTTCACGCTGAGTGGTTATTGAAAGGAAGAGGCCTACTTCTATGTGTGAGCATCCTCACGCAACATTGACAGGAGAACTCCAAACAAAAAACGATGACTAAATTGAATGAAATGAACCAAAACTTGTTTCTCACAAGTATAGCATAGGTTGTGTCACACACTCCATATGGAGCCTCCGACAATATTTTCAGATAAAAAAAAAATAGGCTATTAGTCGAGGCTTCCACGATGGATTAGTTAACTACTCATTCCAGGGTTTTTCTTTATTTTTACTATTTTCTACATTGTAGAATAATAGTGAATACATCAAAACTATGAAAAAACACACATGGAATCATGCAGTGGCCAAAAGTGTTTGACAAATCATTATATATTTTATTTCACTTTCTAAGTAGCCACCCTTTGCCTTGATGACAGCTTTACATACTCTAGGCATTCTCTCAACCAGCTTCATGAGGTAGTCACCTGGAATGCATTTCAAGTAACAAGTGTGCCTTGTTAAAAGTTAATTTATGGAACTTTTTTCCTTAATGCGTTTGAGCCAATCAGTTGTGTTGTGACAAGGTTGGAGTGGTATACAGAGGATAGCCCTATTTGGTAAAATACCATATTATGCCAAGAGCAGCTCAAATAAGCAAAGAGAAACAACAGTCCATCATTACTTTTAAGACATGAAGGTCAGTCAATCCGAAACATTTCAAGAACTTTAAGAGTTTCTTCAAGTGCAGTCACATAAACCATCAAGCACTATGATGAAACTGCCTCTCATGAGGACCGCCACAGGAAAGGATAACCCAGAGTTACATCTGCTGCAGAGGATAAGTTCATTAGAGCTACCAGCCTCAGAAATGTCAGACCAAATACATGCTTCACAGTTCAAGTAACAGACACATCTCAATATCAACTGTTCAGAGGAGACTGCGTGAATCAGGCCTTCATGGTCGAATTGCTGCAAAGAAACCACTACTAAAGGACACCAATAATAAGAAGAGACTTGCTTGGGCCAAGAAACACAGACAATTGACATTAGACCGGTGGAAATCTGTCCTTTTGGTCTGATGAGTCCTAATTTGAGATTTTTGGTTCTAACTGCGGATTTTTTGTGAGATGTAGAGTAGGTGAACGGATGATCTCTGCATATGTGGTTCCCACTGTGAAGCATGGAGGTGGAGGTGCTTTGCTGGTGACGCTGTCAAGGATTTTATTTAGAATTCAAGTTATACTTAACCAGCATGGCTACCACAGCATTCTGCAGCGATACTCCATCTCATCTGGTTTGCGCTTAGTCCCACTATCATTTGTTTTTCAACAGAATAATGACCCAACACACCTCCAGGCTGTGTAAGGGCTATTTGACAAAGGACAGCGATGGAGTGCTTACATCAGATTACCTGGCCTCCACAATCACCCAACCTCAACCCAATTGAAATGGTTTGGGATGAGTTGGACTGCAGAATGAAGGAAGAGCAGCCAGTGCTCAGCATATGTGGAAACTCCTTCAAGACTGTTGGAAAAGCATTCCAGGTGAAGCTGGTTGAGAGAATGCCAATAGTGTCCAAAGTTTAAAGGCAAAGGTTGGCTACTTTGAAGAATCTCAAATTTAAAATATATATTTTGATATGTTTAACACTTATTTTTGTTTGTTGCTGCATGATGCCACACGTGTTATTTCACTGTTACAATGTAGAAAATAGTAAAAACAAAGTGTGTCTAAACTTTTGATTCGTACTGTATGTATTTGTTACTGCTCGACTAAAACAATCTCTGTCGACCAACAGCCTAACGACAAGTCAACTAATGGGGTCAGCCCTAAAAAGGTATTAACTTAACAATGGGTTTAGGCAACCCGGAAAACACTTAGGCAGGCCGCGCAAGGATTACAATTGCAGAATAATCACTGACTTGAAGTTGTACAAGGCTACTCGTAGTTCAAGGATAAAGTATAACGTTTTTCTGTAAACGGTGGTCTCGGACCGTGACATGCATAAGATGATCAGAGTCATGGAGATGACCAGGTGCCCTTCAATCTTGATGATTATTGCTTTAGACCGACAATGCAAAATATATCAACTTGGAACAGCGCTGTCGAGCACTTTTTATTACTGTGTCCAGTTTATTTAACGATCTCAAGAAATGGCGTGCTCATGATGGAGTTTTATGTCTGTTTTTATGTGGTGAAGCCAAAGACAACATTTCTAATTCTAACTTTCAATTCAATAAATCTTTATTGTTCTTGAGCGGCTGCAGCTGAAAAATGTGTAATTTTTTTTTATACAAGCTAATCAAACATTTTAGGCTACTTTGTGGTTATAAATAGTATAATGGCACAGTTGCAATAACCACTCAATTACAAGTGCAACCCTTCAGGTTCTTCATAGGCATATATTTTGTTTTGTTAATTTAACATATCCTTTTTTAGATCACAAAATACAACCAGATGTTGGCCCATTTGAGTCACTTTTATCCATGGCTTTAGGGTGTGTGATGTCACAGCTCGGTCAGGTCAGATTGACATTAAACATGAAAGCCAAGTGTGATGCAATTCTGTATGTGAGAGAGCGAGTAAAGGAAAGAGGCAGAAAGGTGGTGGGGGGGGTGGAGGGCGGTGCAGAGGAATGGTTTGATCGGCTTGCATGTACTGCGGCTGTGTATGTCAGTCTGCGAGGGGTCTGCTCCTTTTATGATTTGTGCGTTTAGCTCCCGTCCTCTGGAGCATCTGGCTCTTATCTCCTCCTCTTCTCGCTCACACACACAAAGGAGGCTTCTCCAAGGAGGGGGTCCGGAGCTGGTCTACTATTCCCCACTCCTCTTCGCTCTCTATAAAACGTTCCCTTAGATCTGCACTTTCAAACCGTTTTATGTGGCCCCACTGGGCTGCGTTGGCTTGCCTCCCCACGTCTCAACACCAATTGTATGTTAATAAATCATCCTGTAGTAGTCAGTTGGAGGAGCTAGTTCTGGCATGGCCCCTGGGCTGCTGCTGCGTTCTTTACACAGCCGTGTGAGTTAACTCGGTGCGGATTGCTGTACGTTTCTAACGCGCACTGCGTACAGGTAACTGCAAAAATACAAGAAACACCAATATAAAGTGTCTTAACAGGGTGTTGGGCCAACCCGAGCCAGCATAAATTCTACAAGTGTCTGGAACTCTATTGGAGGGATGCGACACAATTCTTCCATGGGAAATTCCATAGTTTGGAGTTTTGTAGATGGTGGTGGAAAGCACTGTCACAGGCTCCGTTCCAGCATTTCCTGTAAGTCTTCAATTGTGTTGCGATTTGGTGACTAAGATGGCCATGGCATAGGGTTTACATTGTTTTTATGCTCATCAAACCATTCAGTGACCACCTGTGCCTTGTTGATGGGAGCATTGCCATCCTATGGGGGAATAGCCATATTAGGCAAAAATAATGGCCTACCCAGGATTTTTATAGATGGATGATGGGATGTTAATTGTTTTATCCACTCAAGAACCACACCTGTGTGGAAGCACCTGCTTTCAATATACTTTGTATACCCCTCAAGTGTTTCCATTGTTTTGTTACCTATACGTCCCCCGCTATTTTTTTAAAACAGCCGCTTAGTTGCGTATCTTGTATATGCATTCTACGGTCGAGTCGAAGAGTAAGGGACGCTACAGCGGTTTGTTGAATCTCTGTTGGCTTCTTTTTATTAGTCAAGATAGAAGAAAGGCAGACAGATTCAACAGTGAAACATGACACTTGATCAATAATCGCTTAGTGAAGATGAGAGCCGACGTGGGTGAGTCGAGGCATGTCGCTACACCCGATCATTGACACTATCATCCAGTCAGTCAGAGCATTTGAAGAGAGAGGCGCTCCGGTAGGGACGGTATGTAGTCATCAAAGCATAGCTACAGCTGGTTGAAGGGGACCAAATCCATTCAAGAGGTGATTTGGTTCCTTTTTACCAGCTTTAGCAAGGCATTAGGTGTTCGTTGTTCACTGGGTCACGAACTGGAGTGTAGACAGCCAAGATGGAACAAGCTGGAAACATGAACATACAATATAATACAGTAAAGGGAAGAGTGTAGTGTACTAATACTGCAATTAGGACATTAGCCATCAAGTATTATGTCTGTCCGCTTCATTAACTAAAATCGCTACTCTACCACCCCCCCCCTTTCCCACACCACAGCCATATCTCCCTCACGCTCTGCTCTGCCCTCCCAGCCAGTCTATTTATCCTTGTTGCCATGTTTTAAGTTGCCTTTCCAACCTCTATCTGAGAGAAGGAGGAAAAATGGTTCCCTAAGAAAAGGATAATAATCTGTCGTGATGCACTTGAGTCAAATGTCCCGGAGTCATGTAGCAATTACAGCCTGTGACGGATGGGACCTGCTGCGTGTGTGTGTGTGCGCGCTCCAGGTCACTGAAACCGAGGCCGACACCCATACCTCCGCAGTCAGCCTCACACTCTCCTAATGCAGCGCTCAAGGTGTCATTACTTTGGCCCAGTCATTCATATCAGTCGTAGACTGATTTTAAAATAGTATGTATTTAAATTATGAGCATTCTCATGTCTTCCATGGTAGTCCTTTCAATGAATGTCATAGGCCTGCTGGTTAACTGTGCTTTTTAACTGTCATTTAGTTATTATACCTTTTTTGTTGCTCCAATTTTCAGAACGGTTTTGATGCGAATAGGTTACTCTAAGAGACAGTTTCTAAGAGCATAGCAGCAGCTGAGGGACAGATCGGGAGAGCGATAGAGAGATCAGCTCGGTATGGCACAGGAGAGAGGCTATTTGCAACACACACACACACACACACACACACACACTAGATGAGTCAGATGGGTGGGGGCCGGCTGCACCATTTCGTCCACTGTCCATAACAGGGCAAAAGCAAAGGGGTGGACAGACCGACAGGCAGGCACTGAGCATTTGATAATGTCAGCATCTGCTGTGTGGTGTCAGTCAGGCAGCAGGTTGTGGCCAGAGAGAGAGACCCCATAGACAGTTGGTAGAATAGCTGCTATGGTTTTACAGAAAGGGAGGGAGAGATTGAGGGATGAAACGTACGCATATGGTTATTGACAGAAGGACTGAGAAAGGTTAGGCTGGGGGGGGTTTAACGAAAGAGAAATACATTTAGTAGCCTTAATCTTCTGTGCGGATAGTCTCTTGAAATGACATTTGAGCTTGACGTAACCATTTCAACCTACCCTCATTGGAGGGTCTCTTATACTATTCTCTACATTTTCTAATTTCCGAGTTCCAAACCCCCTCCTTGAAGCAGTAACGGTAGCTGCACTCTGAGCTAGCCTACACTTCATAGAAAAGGCAAACGCAGGTCTGTCTCAGTCTTCAAGCATGTTAGTTTACACCACAGATAATTGAGTGCCTATACCACCAGTTTTATCTCCATGAATCAAATATGACTGCACTGAGGTAAAAAGAAAAACCAGAATGTATTAAGAGGGGACAAGTAGGTTACAAATACCACCTCTCTTTCTGAAGTCTAAAAATGTGACTTATTTTATTTATTTATTTTGTTCCTGTCTTGATGTCGCTGGAATGGCACTGGTGCACATTGCCAAAGACTGAATTAAGAGTCTTGCTTCTTCCCTACCTCCTTTCACTTTCTGTCATGGATGGCAAATGGAATACGTCTTTACAGCGCCATCCTCAGCATGTTAACCAAACCACAACCGAGTGCCATTGTGTTGTATTTCATTAAACGAGTCCCATAGCACAAAGGTGTCCCAGACGAAGCACTAGGCTTTTCCATTGCTTGACTGCTCTGCGCTAGCATGGTCTGGTTTGCACTATGCTGCTTTTAGCAGATTTTGTGTTAGCGCACCGCTCAGCTCAGCTCACTACAACAACTTCCGCAAGCTTTTGTTTTACGCTGCTGACAAAAAAACGCAATGGAAACGCTTTCTTAGTTTTGTTATACCTTTTTCAGCTGCCACCCCCCCCCCCCCTCCTCTCTCTCCTGTGGGCCTTTATTTGTTTGAAGCGGTGATACAATTGGAATCGTCTGACAGGGCCGAAGCTGGCCCTGATCCTGCATTGTCACTTTTCGACGGTCCTAAGCTGCACTGCCAACAGCCGTGCGGCGCAGCAAAGCATTTGGCAAGCATAGCAAACTGAACAATGAGGCTAGGAATCAGCGAAGGGGAGGGGTGCAGAGGGGTTTTCAGAGGGGTATGTTGGGAGAGACATGGCTAATGCTAATGCTATAGCTGGACTGGACACACAGTAGGGCTAACGCCACACACCATGCCTGCCGTATGATCCAACACTGTGGCAGAGCCAGTAGCTTTTTAAACGGCAGCAACTGCCTTCCTGCCTCTTTCTCTCTGATCTGCCTCCTCAGCAACTCTCCTCTCTGCTGTGTTTTTATCCATCGCCGCGCTTTTATTAAACAAAGATTGCAACATTTTGCCATAATTCACCTTCCTTATTTTCCCGTCCCGAGGGACCTTTGGAAAAGATTATAGTATTAATAGTGGAGCTCTGGCCTGGCTCTCTGGCATACCTATTTCTCTCTCTCTCTCCCTCCCCCTGTACTGGTCACAAGCTAAGTTGCAGCTGGCTGTGATTCAAAAGGCCATAATGCAGTAAAACCCACCATTGTTGAATGGAGGACCTGTTCCTATGGTGATGTCACGGGGTCATTATTACTTCTGAGTTTGTCGGTGATGCAACGAACTCGTTCCTTACTTGCTCCAACCAAGTCGTTCCTTACTAGCTCCAACCAAGTCGTTCCTTACTAGCTCCAACCAAGTCGTTCCTTACTAGCTCCAACCAAGTCGTTCCTTACTAGCTCCAACCAAGTCGTTCCTTACTAGCTCCAACCAAGTCGTTCCTTACTAGCTCCAACCAAGTCGTTCCTAACTGACTGGAACTAACTGACAGAACCAATTAATTCCGCCACACAGGAGAATAATACCAGCCAAACACACTAACCCTGTATCTCCACTCTGGTCGACACATGTAGGCTAAACCATCGTTTTGGGAAATATTTTCTTATTGCTTGGTTAATGGTGTGGATCATATTGCCAGTTAGAGAAACCAGCATTAACTATGTCCCTACAGCGGTTATACTGCAGGAACACTTCCCCAAAACAGTATAGCTAATGTCTTCGCCCCTCTCTCCACTCCGCCCACTATTCTAATTTACCCCCCCCCGAAATCGCAGTCAGGTTCACAATCATCTCCACACACAGCGATATAGATCGTCAACAAAAAAACAAACAGCGACGCATCAATCAAGAAACATTCCACTTCGCTCCGTCAGTCGAGGGTCCACACCTCACCAAGAATACATACTTCTTTACATTCCATAGCTGTCATATATTCATATGGGTACATAAAGAAGTATGTACACCAAGTAGGCAATCACAGGGAATTCACAAGGTCGCACGGAGCAGCTAGTAGTGGCAGCATAGATTTTCTCTCTCACTGTTTCCCCCCTCCTAAGAATGCAGTGTGAGTCTGCACCGTAAGGTGACTTTGAGCGTGATTTCAGATCAACACTCGAGGCTGCTTTTCTTTAGTCACCCAGTAAAGTTGAACCAGCCCACCCCCCCTTATTTTCAGAAGTGTTCTAGGCCAGTCGGTGCTGTTTGTCCCAGTGATCCCATCAGTCCTCCGGAGAACTGGGACAAACCATTGGGAACAGGGAGGTTTTTTCTTCTCTCTCTCATTTTACAGCAAGAGAAGGTTGTCCTGGTCTTCTTCCAGCAAATAAAAAAGAAAGAGGAGGACGAGTGTAGAGGGGCTGGGTCAAAAATTCAAAAGCGGTAGAGACTAAGGGTAGTTGACTTGTTCGTTGCTGGTTATGCGTCCTTGGTAGGTGGTTAGCCTCTGTGCACCTTGTCTTGTATGAGGCTTGATCCTACTGTCCTGGAAATAGGGGAGCACTTTCAAGTTACGTAGGCTACATGGTATACTTTTACACCTCCCCGATCCTCCCCCCGTGCTCTCTCTCTCTCTCTCTCTCTCTCTCTCTCTCTCTCTCTCTCTCTCTCTCTCTCTCTCTCGCTTACTCCCACCCTCTTCCCCATATCCCTAACCAGTTATGCACCTCCCTACCTCCTCGTTCTTGTCCCATACATGTCTCTGGTGTCACTGTCTGCCCCTCGCCCCCCAGCGAGCGGTGTGTCCACCCAGCTCCCTGCTGGCCCATTGCCTCCTGCTGATGTTTGAAAACGAGGGTGGCGATCTATCCAAGTGGAACAGGAAGCTATTGTGAGCAGGATTTGGGTTTTAGGCTCATACACAGGCAGGCAGTGCAGAACAGGCAGGCAGCACAAAACAGGCAGGCCAGAGGTCACATGCATGCGCTAATACTGATGGCCTGCCCACTCAGCACTTGTATGTTGATTGGCCGTGGGTGGCGCTGCTCTTTTTTTTTCTCTTTTTTTTCTTCCCCTCACTCTTTTCTCCACTTCTTTCTCTCTGTTCCTTGGTTCTGTGGGCGTTTCGCTCCCTTTCTTCTTGTCACTCTTTCTTCCTCCTCACCTGCCCGTCCCGTGTTTACGGGAGGGGGAGAATATGACGAATAGGAGACGATAGATCAATAACGATTTGCGCGACGGCGTGAAAAGTTCAGCGAGTCTCTAATGAATCTTTAACCCAGCTCAACACATTCCACAAGTCAACACTGCCTGGTGGCAGCTTGTACTCCCAACCCCCCTCTCTCAACCACTAGCAGTCTAGCTTAGGTGCTGACTGAGGCTATGGCTGTGTGGGGGAGAGTTAGTTTACATGTTACCTCTAAACACTTGTGAATGTGGATGACGAGTGTGGATGTGTTAATGCCATATATAGTGAAAAGTATTTGTGAGTTCTGGTTCTGGAAATAGGAATGAATGAAGAGTTGGCCGTTGAGAATTAGAGGTGTCCTGTCCAGTTGTTCTCAGCTTAAAGATGGGGCAGGGCTGGCTGGGTGGGTTGGTGGGCGGATGGATGGATGAGGCAGCTCTGCTGTGTTGGTGTGACGTCCCGTTTAGGAAAAGTCACAGCCACCTGAGAGAATGAGTGAGGGGAGGGGGGGGGGGATTCCTCCTGGAGGACTAGCTAACTAGCGACTGACGTAAAGAGAAAGAGTGAATGAGCAGAGTTGGTGCCTTGCTGTCTGGTCGTGCCCCGGCCTGCTCTGGTGTGGTCTGAGACATACAGTAGCACTGCAGTATTGTGCCCTGCCTGCCTGCCCCTAGCATTTTGAGAAAGAGAGAGGGAGGGAGGGGGGGAAGAGTGAGAGAAACTGGGTTACTACCACCACTGCATGGGTTCAGCCAGCCAGTGACACACATCCACTCAGTCAGCCGTAACCCCCATCAGCCCTCCTCCCCCCTGTCCCCACCCCTCTACCTCCACATCGGTGTTAATTCACTGACCCAGCTTTGTACCGTCAATCCGGGCCATTTCATCCTCCCCTGTTCTGTTTAAAACCCAAGTGCCGTTTGTTCGCCATGGCAACCGACGCCGTTCGTTATGGCTGCTGACACCTCGTCGTCATCCACACCGGCGATATCATCCACATTCCGAACATCCGGCCGTCATCCTTGGGATTATCATGTCTTCAAAACGTACCCCTACAATTGAAAGAAAAAGCGACGATGATGATGATGACCCTGTTCCAAAAATTAGGTCTTAGGTCTCATCTCGGCTAGTGAATGAAAAGGCACGAGGGTAATCAAATACCCAGAAATGTTCTATCGCCATCAAGATATCTCCTTTAGCAAGTGGACGCAAGAAAATGGATGAGTTCCCCGTCAGGTAGATAGAGGACAAAGTGTGAAGACGTAGGAGCGAATGGTTCTGTCTTTGGCTGCCTCCGTCTCCACATCAGTGTGGGTTTGAGCTAACGAGTCCGTCATTAGATATCAGAGGGGCTGCAACCGTGACACCTAATGAGCCAGGCAGAGCGGGAGCTCTGATGCTGCAGCAGCATGTCCGGCCACAGCACAACCGGGTGAGTGGGGGAGGGAGAGAGGGAAACAACAAAAATATCCATGTGGACGTCAACTGAACAGACAGTAACTTTCCCTCCTCGTTCATTTCACCTTCACCTGCTTCTTCTTTCTCATTTTTTCGTTCCACATTCCTTCCTTCACGGCCGGTGTTCCCTTTTTCTTCCTGTGGGTCTACCCAGGCAGCCAGCAAGAGACCCCAGAAGAGAGAAGCCCCAAGGTGTTGGTTGGTTAAGTTATTTTCTGTCCTACTGGCTGGCTGCTACTGTGTGCTGCTGACTGCTGCTACTGCAGAACAGTAAATTCCACTCCCCCCTTCCGACTGACTACGCTACTCACAGCCAAGCCATGCGCTTAATAATGGATTGCGTCCCTCCCCTGAAAGAGATAGAAGAGGACGGAGGAGAGGGAAGAGACGTCAGGGGCCCGTCGGGCAAATTCCCCCTTTTGAATGAAAAGGGGGGAGCATATGTTACCTGTCAGGTCAGTTTGTTAACTGGTGCTGCTCCTCCTCTTCTCCTCCTCATCCTCCTCTCTTCTTCCGTAGTGAGGAGAACCATAATGACCTAGAGAGCTTGCGCTCCAGCTGCTGCAGCCATCGTGTGCTGGGTGCATGCCTGACTCGCTGAATCAGCTCTCTGGTTGGGGGAGAGCATCAGAGTCAGGGAGAGGTGGGGGGGGGCTCTCTCTCTCACTCACACACACACAAGCCATACCTTTAGGAGGGGAAAGACATCGGTCTGACATGAGGAGCTAGCTGCCGTTTGAAAAAGGTGTTGGAGGAATGAAAAAACTGCAGCATTCCTCTGTACCATGTGCATTCTGAGGGAGAGACGGAAGGGAGGATTCCCTGGTCTGTAGGAGACTGGCAGAAAGTGTAGCACGTATTCTCCCTCTCCCTTCTTCCCGCTCCCTCTTTCTTCTTATTCATATGACACACATACAGCCTCTGTGCTTTCTGTGCTGGGGATTTCTAAAACGCAACACTTTTATTATTCAGTGCAACTACTTCACAAGAGAAGTAGCTGAGTAGTTTTGAAAATATTTGGCATTTAAAAAAAAAAAAAGGTCTTGATAGCAATTTGCTCATGTTACAGTTAGCAAACACAGTTAATGGAGGAAAAGGGTAGCCTATTTTACTAACCTTTATTTAAATCTGCAATGTGTCACTTTTTGGGCAATCCCAACCAAATTCATGTAGAAATGTGTGTTATTGATCTGTCATTGTCTTTGAAAGCAAGTCTAAGAAGCGGTAGATCTGTTCTATGTAACGCTGTTTCTGTGCTTGCTGTTCTTAAGTTTTGTTTTTGCATCTTTTACTTTTGGTTTTGTACACCAGCTTCAAACAGTTGAAAATACAATTCCAGTACCACGTCTTTCTATGGGCACAAGCACTGTTTGACACAAACTGTTCACACCCCTCTTGTTGGTCTAGATACATTTGCAGGTTTAAAGCTTATTTCCTGCAATTCCACACATTTTTATCAAGGGTTGCGAGATAACTTGCTTTAAATGTGTAAAAAAAAATCTTGCAATTCTATACATTTTGCCATGTCTAATGTGTATTCATGTCATATTTGAGTGACACCAAAATTAAGACAAAGTTATAAATAGCTCTCTTAGGTATGCAATGACTGACGTGACAAGATGAACTGATGATGCACTCCCCAATTTCGATAATGCACCCTGTGAACTATTACAACTGTCAAGAGCCGGACTGAGTTCCTTTAAAAAATAAAATATGTTTTTTCGTTTTTTGGGGGGTGGGATTAAAAAAAAACAAGCCTCTTGCTAGGGTGAACTGGAGCTATTATGAGGCAGTTCATAGTTCACAGCTGAAGTCTTCACAGTAGATGTGACACCATCATTAGGCCAAACCAACCCAGCAGGGGTCACCTCTTCAGAGGGAGAAGGTCACGGCCTCGAGAGGGTGGTAAGTGGGAGGTAGGGCAGCTAACTCATGCACACTTAAAAAGCACACAGCGAATAAGAGACAAACTTAACTGGTGGTGTCCCCCATAGAAATACAATGACTAGAAAGGGAATTTCTATGAGTCTATTTCTGTTGTGTCCCTTCCGCACAGTACAGAAAGCAGAGCTACCGTTCGTTACTTGACTCTCTCTTTATGGCTAGCCAAGCATTTGAAACACGCATTCAGAATTGGTCCCAGGTTGGTGGGCTGCTCCGGTGTCTCACTCTTTCCACCACCACCTCCCTGGCCATATTTAGTCAAGCAGTGTGTCTCCGTGTCACTCCCCTTCCTTAAACCCCTTTCAGCAACTGTTGGCCACAGGCTCCGCGGAGCCTCCGTCCAGTTCCCCCGCCTATCGTTTGCACCTCTCGTCCATCCGCCCTGCGAGGCGAGTAGTGTCGGTTGGTTTGGCCCGGCCGAGCAGGCAAACCCCACACTGTCTGCTGCTTCTGCCATTTGCTGCACTATTTTTAGTACCGCTAAAATAAAGTGGTCTCCCTCTTATGGTTCCTCTTGTATATTCCTGAGTCTTTCTTTCCCCCTCCCCTGTTTTACTTCAACCCCCCCCCCCCTTCTCTCCCTCCTTTTGAACCCCCTTCACTCTCTCCCTATCCGCTTTTTAAATAGCGCTGGAGCACACTGCTTATGGTCGAGCTCGTGTCTGCTCAAGCTCTATACTTAGAAACACTGCGCATTTGAGAAAGAGGAGGAGGGAGGGAGGGAAAGAGATTGTGCTGGTGAGAAGTGGAAAGGGTACTGGAGAGCAGCTGATCTAGTTGTGCATGTGTCAGCCTCACCTCGAAGCTTAGTGCGCGCGTGTTACCCAAAGGCTTTGTCTATTCTCCTTTTGAGCTTTTGAATTCATTTTCAAGTGGCTTTTTCTAGCTTTGCCAAGGCACGAAGAATCGGTTGGTCTCGTCACAGGGCATATCTACTGCACTGCCTGGAATGTCCTCTGTGTCCTCTTCCCTCTCTCTCGCACGTTCGCTCGCTCGCATGCTCTCTCTCTCTCTCTCTCTCTCTCGCTCTCGCTCTCGCTCTCTCTCAGCGCTTGTCTTGACTATTCCTGCTACCTGTAGTAGCCCCAGCCCCCTACCCTGCATTTAACTGCATCGCCCGAGGATGTGTATTTCATTATTCCAGGCCGATGTATTTTTTAACACCATTTACTGTCATGTCCCCTGCAAGAAGTAATCATATGGAAATGTCTCTGAGGTATTTGTGTCATTATAAAAGAGAACGAAAACCGCTCAGAGACACAGTAGCTGAGATGGAGAGGGGCTCATGTTGTGAGGAAAGTGTGTTGTCATCAAAAAGAGTAGCCTAGCGTCTTGCGTTAGCCTAATGCTCTAAATTCCAAAGCATATCTGCTGATTTGATTTATATATCGTTGCTAACAAGCTCACTGGCAACACTTCCTCATCTCCACCATAGCAAAACTATATCCCTGGCTTTTTTATGGGACGAGTGTAAGAAATCCTTGCATAGATTTAAGTATGCAACTCAATTAATATATTGTCAGTAAAATTTATAGCTTTTCGATTAAGTTATCTTTATGGCTATTACAAGAATTGACCATTTGCCAGGTTGGAATGGATTCATTCCAGGCTAATGTGTCTGCTCAAAGCTTGACCTTACATGGCCAATGAAAGTGCAGAATTGCAACTGTATAAATGGCAGGCCTGGAACGTCCACCTGTTATTGGGCTCTAAAAAGGAGTCCCACAGTCTCTCCACTTTCCTTTAGCAGATAGGCAGGGCCCTCTTTAAATCAAACCAGTCATTACTCCGCTGCTAACAGACATAATTTCACTTAGATCGTCAGATCAGAGAGGGAGGAGGGCTGTGTTTGGTGGTGTGGGTTTGTGCTGAAGTTATTGGTCTTTTTGTTTTCCCCTCAATTGGTTTCGGCTCAAATCCCCGTCTCTGGAAGTCCTATGTTTATTAGGTCTTTGTCCTAAATGGTGCCCTATTCCTTGTGTAGTGCACTACTTCCGACCATAGCCCTTTTTTTATTACACTACATAACTGTATTCCTTACTTGACCATCTCCACTCAACCATCGTGCTTACATCCCCCCGCTATTATCCAACGCTACACACTCAACAGCTCGTCATTTCCGCACTCCTCCTGTCAGGTACTGCTGTGTTGTCCAGCCGCTACTTTATGTATGTGTGAGTAGGGCTGGGTGATATGGCATTTTTATGGTTTTAAATAAAAGGTCAAAATATTCTTTGAGTAGTGTGTGACCCTAGGGTGGCAACACACACTACATGACCAAAAGTATTTGGACACCTTTTTATCGAACATCTCATTCCAAAATCATTAATATGGAGTTGTTTCCCCCTTTGCTTCTATAACAGCCTTCTCTCTTCTGGGAAGGCTTTCCACTAGATGTTGGAACATTGCTGTCTTGTCTTGCTTCCATTCAGCCACAAGATCATTAGTGAGGTTGGGCACTGATGTTAGGCGATTAGGACTGGCTCGCAATCATCGTTCCAATTCATTCCAAAGCTTTTTGATGGAGTTGAGGTCAGGGCGCTATGCAGGCCAGTCAAGTTCTTCCACATTAATCTCGACAAACCATTTTTGTATGGATCTTGCTTTGTGCACGGTGGCATTGTCATGCTGAAACAGGGCCTTCCCCAAACTGGTGCTACAAAGTTGGAACTATTGAATCATCTAGAATGTCATTGTATGATTTCCCTTCACTGGAACTAAGGGGCCTAGCTCAAACAATGAGAAGCGGCATCAGAACATTATTCCACCTCCACCAAACTTTGCAGTTGACACTAGGCTTCGGGGCAGGTAGCGTTCTCCTATAGAAACCATAGAAAACCATTTCAGGAAGTTCCCGTTGAACAGTGTGGACACTGCTTCCAGAGGCAGTTTGTTACTCGGTAGTGAGTGTTGCAACTGAGGGCAGACGATTTTTACATGCTACACGATTCAGCACTTGGCGGTCCTGAGCACTTGCATGGCCTACCACTTCGCGGCTGAGCTGTTGTTGCATCTAGACGTTTTCACTTCACAATAATGCCCGTGCTTCTACACCTGCATTGCTTGCTGTTTGGGGTTTTAGGCTGGATTTCTGTGCAGCACTTTGACATCAGCTGATGTAAGAAGGGCTTTATAAATACATGTGATTTGACCGAGGCAGTTCTAGCAGGACAGAAGTTTGACGAACTGACTTGTTGGAAAGGCGGCATCCTATGACTCTGCCATTTTGAAAGTCACTGAGCTCTTCAGTAAGACCATTCTAGTGCCAATGTTTGTCGATGGAGATTGTGCGGCTGTTTGCTCGATTTTATACACCCGTCAGCAATGGGTGTAGCTGAAATAGCCGAATCCACTAATTTGAAGGGGTGTACAGTCTGAGATTTCAATGGGTCACTCTCCACTTTATACTGTTCAATTAAACTTAAACCCAAATACTTTTTTGCATTTTCATCGATTTCTGCATTTCCTACACTCATTTGAGAGAATTTCCACACTGCCACGTTAGGGTGGGAAGATATGGGCAAAATAATCTAGGCCTTATTTATCAAATGTGGCTATTTGACTTGCGATTTAGATCAACACACTTGGGTGAACTGTGGAAAAATGATTATTCTAAATCTATATTTGGAAAATTATAGTGGGCACTTAGAATACACTGTTTGACATGACAACGAATGAAAATACCAGGGTAAGAACCAAAGTGTTGGTCAGTGTTTCCTAGGGGACATAATAATCTTTGAACAGGTTCAATGTTTTCTCTTAGCCACTCCGTGTAGCGAACATATTCATGCTTCTACTATTCCTCTGATTTAAAAGATACTGTTGAACAAACAACATGCTGATTTATGTTACACCACCACTGGTATCAGGCTTCATAGCTAGCTACATTTGCTCTGACTCGGTACATCTAGCCAGCTAACTAGCAATTAGCAATAGGGGCAAATACGACTTAGCCACAACTTGCTAAGAAAACACAATAGCTGTGTAATTGTGGATTTCTATTAAGAAACAAAGTGGAAACAGCATTGTTATCATCAACATTGCTGCATGTGCTGCATTGACCATACAGACTGAACGTAAGTGTCTCATTGTCAAGTAACAAATGCGCTGCTTGAGTGACGGGGTGGGGCTAGGTCTGTGTGGAAAGCTGGGAGTTCCACACGGCATATCACGGGGCGGCAGCGTAGCCTAGTGGTTAGAGCGTTGGACTAGTAACCGTTCTGCCCCTGAACAGGCTGTTAACCCACTGTTCCTAGGCCGTCATTGAAAATAAGACTTTGTTCTGAACTGACTTGCCTGGTTAAATAAAGGTAAAATCAATTTTAAAAATCACATTTCAACAAACCAAACATTAAAATACCGTTATAGAATAAAAGGAAAAAACCAAACTGGTCCCGTGCATCAATGCCGGTATCTCGTAAAATACGGTATACTGCCCAGCCCTGTGTGTGAGGTAGATCTACTATGCAGTAAGAAGCAGGAAAGAGGAGGCTGGCTGTCCCACTGCCTGGAAGGGAGGCTTCAAGCAGGGCTCCACCAGTCGCACTAATGGTTGCGCTCTCTGCTGATTTTAAGTTAATTTATTAGCCAGCTCTTTTCTTTCTCATTAAATATTGTACATCAACATTATTCTTTCATAACTTATTGACTAGGATGTGATGCTTGCTGTCTACCACTTTAGGTCCCGCAAACTCTTGCTTGACACACTTTTATTGGGATGTTTTCAGGTTGTCACTGATCTCAGTCCTCTTTAAAGTGAACTCTGGGGTAAAAGAAATATATATATATGTGTTCGTGTTGTATTCGCACTGCCCTTGCCTTGAATGAGGACTCAAATCTTTTGTCAGTTCACCTTTTTTTGTGGTCCGAGTCCTCTTTGCGTTCACATTGCTATGTTTAGAAAGGAACCAAGACCTTTTTCAAACATTCACTTGGATTTTCACAAAGTGCGCAGGATAAGCAATTCCATCAGAAAGTATTCGCTAGACAAACCTATTTTGGAAGCTAATGGATTGCAATTATTATTGTCTCATCTTTTAACTAAATGCAATCAGAAGATACTGTTGACATGGAAATATTATTGGTATCAAAATAAATAGCAGAAGATTAACTGCAGATTAAATGACACTGTAATTGAAAATTTCACACTCGATGTCGCGCTACCACCCCTTTAAAAGCTTGAATAGATTTTATACCCTATGTTGATTGTGACCAAATACGTTGTTATCTTCTCCCAGTATTTAACCCCCACATTCGAATTAACAGTTTATGAAGCTCTCTTAGCCTGCAGATAATTTATTGCAGACAAATAATCTGAACAAAAACTTCAGCACGTCCTTGACAATCACTAATCAGTAGCTGAAAACACGTGTATTTCTGCCAGTCTGCTCATCGTCTCTCTTTTGTGGCATCAGTGTGAGGGGTTGCAGTAGTCTAGTGTGTGTGGTGTGGGAATAATGACAAGTGAACCTGGGGAGCTTTGTGTTCACCTTGCCCTAAAAAGGGAACCAGACAGCGGAATTCAAGCGAACCGAACACGGAGGACCACCTCTCGAGATGGTCTCAGTTCGCTTTCGGGGCTCTGGTGTCAGAGTTCCTTTTGGATTGTTCACACTGCACAAACAATTTAAGTCCACTGCCTTGAGTTCACATAAATTGTCTGACAGAGACCAAGAGTAAAAACTAGAGGTCGACCGATTATGATTTTTCAACGCCGATACCGAATAATCGGATGATTTTTATTTATTTGTAATAATAACAATTACAACAATACTGAATGAACACTTATTTTAACTTAATATAATACATCAATAAAATCAATTTAGCCTCAAATCAATAATGAAACATGTTCAATTTGGTTTAAATAATGCAAAAACAAAGTGTTGGAGAAGAAAGTAAAAGTGCAATATGTGCCATGTAAAAAAGCTAACGTTTAAGTCCCTTGCTCAGAACATGAGAACATGTGAAAGCTGGTGGTTCCTTTTAACATGAGTCTTCAATATTCCCAGGTAGGAGGTTTTAGGTTGTAGTTATAGGAATTTTTGGACATTCTCTCTATACCATTTGTATTTCATATACCTTTGACTATTGGATGTTCTTATAGGCATTTTAGTATTGCCAGTGTAACAGTATAGCTTCCGTCCCTCTCCTCGCTCCTACCTGGGCTCGAACCAGGAACACATCGGCAAAAGCCACCCTTAAAGAAGCGTTACCCATGCAGAGCAAGGGGAACAACTACTCCAAGTCTCAGAGTGAGTGACGTTTGAAACGTTACTAGTGCGCACCCTGCTAACTAGCTAGCCATTACACCAGCCTAATCTTGGGAGTTGATAGGCTTGAAATCATAAACACCGCAATAGCTCCTGGCAAACGCACAAAAGTGCTTGTTTGAATGAATGCTTACGAGCCTGCTGCTGCCCACCACCGCTCAGACTGCTCTATCAAATCGTAGACTTAATTATAACCGAATAACACACAGAAATACGAGCCTTCGGTCATTAATATGGTCGAATCCGGAAACTATCATTTCAAAAACAAAACGTTTATTCTTTCAGTGAAATACGGAACCGTTATGTATTTTATCTAACGGATGGCACCCTTAGGTCTAACTATTGGTGTTACATTGTACAACCTTCAATGTTATGTCATAATTATGTACAATTCTGCCAAATTAATTACGGCCTTTGTTAGGAATAAATGGACTTCACACAGTTCGCAACGAGCCAGGCTACCCAAACTGCTACATATACCCTGACTGCTTGCACGGAACGCAAGAGAAGACACACAATTTCTCTAATTATAAGAAATTCATGTTAGCAGGCAATATTAACTAAATATGCAGGTTTAAAAATATATACCTGTGTATTGATTTTAAAGAAAGGCATTGATGTTTATGGTTAGGTACATTGGTGCAACGACAGTGCTTTTTTCGCAAATGAACTTGTTAAATCATCACCCGTTTGTCGAAGTAGACTGTGTGATTCGATGATAAATTAACAGGCACCGCATCGATTATATGCCACGCAGGACACGCTAGATCATTTAGTAATATCATCAACCATGTGTAGTGAACTAGTGATTGTTAAGATTGATCATTTTTTATAAGATAAGTTTAATGCTATCTAGCAACTTACCTTGGCTTCTTGCTGCCCTCGTGTAACTCCTCGTGGAGTGAAATGTAAGGCAGGTGGTTAGAGCATTGGACTAGTAACAGGAAGATTGCAAAAACGAATCCCTGAGCTGACAAGGTAAAAATCTGTCATTATGCCCTGAACAAGGCAGTTAACCCACCGTTCCTAGGCTGTCATTGAAAATAAGAATGTGTTCTAAACGGACTTAGTTCTTAAAGGTGTAAAAAAAAAACGGCAAATCTGTGTCCAAAAATACCGATTTGTTATGAAAACTTGAAATCAGCCCTAATTAATCAACCTAGCCTTCATATAGTGAGTTTCTCTGCTCTAGCCGAGCCAGCAGCCATTTTCCCGCCAATGTGTGGTTTAAGAGTGTGCTGCCATTGAGTTTGCTTCGCCTGAAGCGGTCGCTCAAAAATTTCCCACTGAGGTACTGCTTTGCAAACCCGTGGACTTTGACCGAACAAAGTCAGGCCCACGTTAGAGGCAATGGCTAGAGCTTGGAGTTAGCCTGGTCAGGTGACCTGGTAAGTCAGGGGAAAAACTCCAGTCCGTAATGCTAAACCCTCAGTGGTTTGTCTGACTGGTCCCGTTTCGCCCAGCCCAACCTGAACCAAGCCCAGCAGTTTAATTAGAATTACCTCAAGACAGGCAAGCATCTTTCTCTGAAGCAGCATCACTCAACCAGCCCCAGCGGCCTCACATGCATCCTCCCTGCCTGGGTGATAAATAGTACGGGCTGGATGTTAAGCTGAGCAGGTAATCAATCAACATGCGAAGGAAAGGGCCACAACACTAATTGATTGGATGGTTTCAGTTGGATAAAGGGGTGGGGTAGCTGTTTTCACTCTGTCTTAAGATGACTCCTCCATTCAACCAAGAGTTCCCCTAAGACAAGCCATTTATAAGAGATTGATTGGCGACGTAGTGTTTTGGTAGGCCTCAATGCGGTTCCTTTCTAGAACCGAACATTGAAAGCTTTTGAAAATTTGTCAGGGACTTATTTTTGGACTTTCCATGTGCCAGAATGAGTGGATGAGTTCGAGCAATGTGTTCTCGACATTCACACGGTGCTCTCAGGTTGGACAGCTTTTTTGAAAGTACTTTTTGGGGGGGCTATTCAATTCATATTCTCCCATGTGATTGACACAGCTTCTGTCACAAGTCTCTGGACTTGAAAGAGATCCCCTTCGAAATTGATGGACTGCAGGAGTTTGTTGACGATCCTTCAGATCATCTTGAAGCTTTTTCAATGTCTTTGACTTTGTGATCCTGGCTGCTGAAGTTTGACCCGTGAGGTTTCATTCAGCTGTCCAACTCAGTTCTGTGTATCACACCAACACCATTGCGGGATTATAACCTCTTTTTTCGATTGAGTCTAGTTTGTAGCTTGGTCCCAGATCTGTTTGTGCTATTTTGCCAACTCCTGTGATCATCGATGACAATCATGACCATAGAAGTTGGCAAGACCGCGCACACAGATCTGTTACCATACTTTTGAGGTAAATCCTTCTCACTCTTCCTTCCATCAGCAAGAATCTTCTTCCCTTCATCCCTTCTTGGGGCTCCCGAGTGGTGCAGCGGTCTAAGACACTGCATCTCAGTGCTTGTGGCGTCACTACAGACACCTTGGTTTGAATCCTGGCTGTATCACAACCAGACGGTAATTGGTAGACTCATAGGGCGGCGCACAATTAGCCCAGCGTTGTCCAGCTTTTGCCGATGTAGGCCGTCATTGTAAATAAGAATTTGTTCTCAACTGACTTGCCTAGTTAAATAAGGTTACATTTTAATAAATATATATATTTTACTTTATCTCTCCCTCCTCCCCCAACCATTTTTTTCCCCAGAATGTTTTATTTTACATAATTTAACTAGGCAAGTCAGTTAAGAACAAATTCATATTTACAATGACGGCCTACCTTGGCCAAACCCGAACAAAGCTGAGCCAATTGTGCGGCGCCCTATGGGACTCCCAATCACGGCCGGATGTGATACAGCCTAAAATTGAAACAGGGACTGTAGTGATGCCTTTTGCACTGAGATGCAGTGCCGAAGACCGCTGCGGGAGGGTAAGGCTCTTGAGCACCGGACGGAATAAAAGTGATTTATGAATGGCTAACCTTACCAGGGGGTCAGTGGTGGTGGTGGGGTGTGTGACTGTGTGCGAGGTGGAGGGGTTAGCCTGTGGCTACAGCCAACCTCAGCCTCTGATCCTCTTGCCATTGTTCCATCAAGCCACACTGCAGGGGAAGCTACACAGACACAAAACACACACAGTTAAATACACACAAACCCACAAAGGCAAGCATGCCCATACACACTGCACATGTACACTGAGTATACCAAACATTAAGTACAGCTCTTTCCATGACAGACTGACCAGGTAAATCCACATGAAAGCTATGATCCCTTACTGTTATCACTTGTTAAATACACTTCAATCAGTGTTTGAGGAAGGGGAGGAGACATGTTAAGAAGTATTTTTAAGCCTTGAGACAATTGAGACATTGATTGTGTATGTATGCCATTCAGAGGGTGAATGATCAAGACAAAATATTTAAGTGCCTTTGACCGGGGTATGGTAGTAGGTGCCAGGCCCACCAGTTTGTGTCACAAACTGCAACGCTGCTGGGTTTTTCCACACTCAACAGTTTCCTTTGTGTGTGACGTATGGTCCACAACCCAAAGGACATCCAGCCAACTTGGCACAACTGTGGAAAGCATTGGAGTCAACATGGGCCGGCATCCTTGTGGAACGCTTTCGACACCTTGTAGAGTCCATGCCCCGACACATTGAGGCTGTTCTGAGGGCATAAAGGGGGCGGGGGGGCAACTCAATATTAAGGCGTCGCTCCTAATGTTTGGTATACTCGGTGTGTATGGTACATACATGCACACTCTGTATGTTTGGCATTTTGACCTGATGGTTTTTCATATTCATATGGTATTATGGGAGAGGACCAAGACAGGTGTTTGCACAGTGTCAATAAAGGGAGCTGACGGGGAAGGTGTTTGATGAGGATAATGCAATACTACCACCCCGTTGCCGTATGTTCACTCGCACACACAGTAACAATTCTCCTGAGCCACATTGAACATAGGAGCGTTTTCCTCGTTGCAGGATAAAACCAAGAGGGGACACCCAGTTACATACAGAGGCCTTTTTTTTGTATTTTTATTACGATAAGTTTTTTTGTTGTTGACCTGCAGTGCGTGTGTGATCGGTCCTTTCCCCAGTTGATCTGGCCTAATTCCAGATTGGGTGGCTGGAGGACGGCGATGAGGGCTCTGTAATTCATTAAAAGATATGTGATCTCACCGATATGCGTTACTCCAGGTAACCTTTGGAAGGCAGACGAGATGAGCTGCACTCGTAGACCACATTTTCGCTGTGTGTGTCTAGAACCTAATAGGACCATTTGACTCTTATATTAGCCTGAATATTTTGCTGTGACCTTGAATTTTGATTTAGTAGCACTTAGTGCACCTAG
This sequence comes from Oncorhynchus masou masou, assembly GCF_036934945.1. Lineage (NCBI taxonomy): Eukaryota > Metazoa > Chordata > Actinopteri > Salmoniformes > Salmonidae > Oncorhynchus > Oncorhynchus masou. The sequence continues at coordinate 32,216,626 of NC_088228.1, forward strand.
AAAAAGTCCGTTTTATTTCTACCTTTTATCTTAGGTGACCGCATGTTACTTGTAAAAACAATTTAAGTCAAGCGTAGAGCCCTGCCAAGAGCCAGTTTTACCATACACCTAAATGACACCACCTTCCAACCTGTTGTAACCCAAGTGACACGCAGAGAGGGACTTTAATTCCAACATCCCCAACCCAGCCAGTGTCCACTCAGTCCACCTACATACACAAGTGCATGTACACACTCACTCAAATGTAACAGGAAAAAGCCGTTGTATTGTGTAGACTACCTACCTACTGCTGGGATTTTTCTGCCATTTAAATCCAAACAGTGATATTTTACACTACCGGTCAAAAGTTTTAGAACACCTACTCATTCCAAGGTTTTTCTTTATTTTTGCAATTTTCTACATTGTAGAATAATAGTGAAGACATCAAAACTATGAAATAACACATGGAATCATGTCGTAACCAAAAAAGTCAAACAAACCAAATAGATTTTATATTTGAGATTCTTCAAATCGCCACCCTTTGCCATAATGACAGCTTTGAACACTCTTGGCATTTTTACCTGTTTTTGCTTTGTCATTATGAGGTATTGTGTGTCGATTGCTAAGGGATGAAAACAATTTAATACTTTTTAGTATAAGGTTGTAACGTAACAAATTGTGGAAAAGTTTGAGGGGTCTGAATACTTTCCGAATCCACCCGTTCAAATTTGTGGATTCGTATATTTAAGCCATATCCGTTGCTGACATGTGTATAGACAAACATTGGCAGTAGAATGGCCTTACTGAAGAGCTCAGTGACTTTCAACGTGGCACCTTTCCAACAAGACAGTTTGTCAAATTTCTGCCCCGCTAGAGCTGCCCGGGTCAACTGTAAGTGCTATTAGTGTGAAGTGGAAACGTTTGGAGCAACAACAGCTCAGCCGCGAAGTGGTAGGCTACATAAGCTCAGAGAATGGGACCGCCGAGTGTAAAAATAATTTGTCCTCTGTTGCAACACTCACTACAGAGTTCCAAACTGCAGTTGGAAGCAACGTCAGCACAAGAACTGCTCGTCAGAGCTTAATGAAATGGGTTTCCATGGCCGAGCAAGCGCACATAAGCCTACGATCACCATGCACAATGCCAAGCGTTGGCTGGAGTGGTGTAGAGCTCACAGCCATTGGACTCTGGAACATTGGAAACGTGTTTTCTGGAGTGATGAATCACGCTTCACCACCTGGCAGACCGACGGACAAATCTGGGATTGGCGGATGCCAGGAGAACGCTACTTGCCCCCAATGCATAGTGCCAACTGTAAAGTTTGGTGGAGGGGAAATAATGGCCTGGGGCTGTTTTTTATGATTTCGTCTAGGCCACTTAGTTCCAGTGAAGGCAAATCATAACACTACAGCATTCTAGATTATTCTGTGTTTCCAACTTTGTGGCAAGAGTTCGGGGAAGGCCCTTTCCTCTTTCAGAATGACAATACCCCTGTGCACAAAGCGAGGTCCATTTTAATTAGGCAAGTCAGTTAAGAACAAATTATTATTTTACAATGACTGCTTAACTTAGCCAAACCCTCCCCTTACCCGGATGACGCTGGGCCAATTGTGCGCTGCCCGATGGGACTCCCGATCACGGCCGGGTGTGATACAGGCCAGGATAAAACTAGGGTCTGTACGGCACCTCTAGCACTGAGATGCAGTGCCTTAGACCACAGAGCCACTCGGGAGCCCATACAGAAATGGTTTGTCAATTGGTGTGGAATAATTTGACTGGCCTGCACAGAGCCCTGACCTCAAACCCCTCAAACACCCTTTAGGATGAATTTTAACGCAGACTTCCTGACCTCACTCTTGTGGGTGAATGGATGCTCGTCCCTTCAGCAATGTTCCGTCATCTAGTGGAAAGCCTTCCCAGAAGAGTGGAGGCTGTTATTACAGCAAAGGCTGAACCAACTCCATGTTAATGCCCATGGGGGGGGTACTTTCAATCTAAACTTAAATGACTGAAGCCAGATCTAAATGATGTAGAAAGGATAATGGATCTACTGAGTATACAAAACATTAAGAACACCTGCTCTTTCCATGACATAGACTGACCAGGTGAAAGCTATGATTTCTTTTTGACGTCACTTGCTAAATCCACTGCTGAGTCTGTCACACTCAACAGTTTCTCGTATGTATCAAGAATGGTCCACCACCCAAAGGACATCCAGCCAACTTTTACACAACTGTGGGAAGCATTGGAGCCAACACGGGCCAGCATCCCTGTGGAACGTTTTCGACACGTTGTTGTAGACTGTTCTGAGGGCGGGTGCAACCTAGGGCTGTGGCGGTCACAAAATATTGTCAGCCGGTGATTGTCAAGCAAATACCTTCCTGTAATCTCACAGTAATTGACTGTTAATTAACATAAACAAATGTAGCATCTCCTGGATTCCACACACAGCCTACAAGCCACTGATACAGACCTTTTGGAACATATACATTTTTTTTAAAGTCTAAATGAATGTAATATACCCTACACCTTCGCAATGAATCCATTATTTATTTTACAGGTCAAAAGAAAGATGATATGAAGAAAATGTCTATTTCGGAAGAACAGAATAGCATACTCTGCGTTGTCCTTACGTAATTTAGCAGACAATATTTATTTGTTTTATTTATTTTATAGTATGAAGAATACAATTGAACAAAGCTGAATAAAATATAAATATTTTCTCCAAAGAATATGAAAATGTTGCACAACATGAGCTCATGGGCTCTCATTAAGTGCCAGATTTTGATTTTCGATTACATTTGCATAAGAGTGATTAGAGGGACAATAAGAGTGCAGAGAAGGCAGTTAGTAAGTTTGGTAGGCTACTAATGACCATGAGCAGCGTCAGAGCTTGGAGAAGCCAATTTACCATGACTAAACAGTCACTTGGAATTTGACTGCCTTCATGACTCGTGACCTCTATTGTGGCGGTAGTACAATCACCGTAATAGCCCCAGGTGTGCAACTCAATATTAGGTGTTCCTATTGTTTGGTAAACAGTGTATTTTTAAATAATATAATCTGACAACTAATAATCACCTAAATAAAAGCTAGACTGTCAGGGAGATTTGAAAATTACATAAATTTAGCTGTATTGATTTTGTTACGTTTAAGCGAACACACCATTAGCCATGGCAAAATTCATAGAATTGCAGGAAATTTGCTTTAAAAGCACAACATTTTCTCTCAGCTCCATGGCAAAATATGTAGAATCGTAGGAAATTCGCTTTAAAATTACCAGAAATGCTCTGTTCCATGAAGAGATTTAGAATAATTGCAGGAAATATGCTTAAAAATGCAAGAATGTCTATACACTGCCAGCAGCATACCACCCTGCATCCCACTGCTGGTTTGTCTCTGAACCGAAGCAGTGTTGGTCCTGGATGGTACCTGAATGGGAGACCAGATGCTGCTGGAAGTGGTGTTGGAGGGTCAGTAGGAGGCACTCTTTCCCCTGGCCATCAAAAAATATCCCATTGCCCCAGGGCATTGATTGGGGAAATCGTCCTATATAAAGTGCTGTCTTTCAGGACATTAAACTGGTGTCCTTACTCTCTGGTCACTAAAGATCCCATGGCATTTATCATGAGGAAAATGGTGCCGATAGATCGTGCCCCTAGACAACTTTCCATTTTTTTGTGTTATTTCTTACGTTATTAGCCCATATTTTTGTGGGGTTTGATTACATACAGCCGGGGAGAACTTTTGGATATCAGAGTTGCGGTAACTCGCCAGCGTTGCGACCAAGAATTTGACTTTCCTTGATCGGATCCTTTGTTTGTACCCCCCAGGGCAATTTAACTGATTCCAGAGGCTGATCCAAAACACAGCCAGCGGAGAAGATGTATTCCGAGTGGACTTCTAGTCCGACTCAGGAGGCGCGCACACCACCTACCATTTCCGAGTATATTACTCGCTAATGTTCAGTTTTCCAGATAATAAAGTTGATCTCAGGGCGAGGATTTCCTTCCAGGGAGACATCAGTGATTGTAACATGCTCTGTTTCAGGGAAACATAACTCTCTCGGGATATACTGCCTTTGTCCATACAGCCAGCTGGGTTTTAAGTTCATCGCGCATACGGGAAGAAGGCTGGGTGTATGTTTCATGATTAACCTCCCAATATAATTCTTTGGTTACAGTCACAGCCGTGTATATTCCCCCTGAAGCCGATACCACAACGGCCCTCAAAGAACTTCACTGGACTTCATGCAAACTGGAAGCCACATATCCTGAGGCCACATTTATTGTAGCTCGGGATTCTAACAAAACAAATTTGAGGAAAACGCTACCCAAGTTCTATCAACACATTGACTGTAGTACTCGCTCTGCTAAAACACACTCAACCACTGCTACTCCAACTTCCAGGATGCCTACAAGGCCTTCCCCCGCCCTCCCTTCGGAAAATCTGATCACGACTACATTTTGCTCCTCCCTTCCTATTGGCAGAAACTCAAACAGGAAGTACTTGTGCTAAGGACTGTTCAACGCTGGTCTGACCAATTTGGAATCCACGCTTCAAGATTGTTTTGGTCACGCTGACAGGGATATGTTCTGGGTTCCCACCGAGAAATACTTTGACGAATACACTGATACGGTGTCTGAGTTTATCAGGAAGTGTATTAGAGATGTTATACCCACGGTGACTATCAAAACCTATCCAGAAACCGTGGATAGATGGCAGTATTCGCACAAAACTGAAACCACCTCGTTAAACAATGACAAGGTGACTGGGAATACTTGTACTCCCTGTTCACTTATGACTGCGTGGCCAAGCACGCCTCCAACTCAATCATCAAGTTTGCTGACGACCCAACAGTAGTAGGCCTGATTAGCAACAATGATGAGACAGCCTACAGGGAGGAGGTGAGGGCCTTGGGAGTGTGGTGCCAGGAAAATAACCTCTCACTCAACGTCAACAAAACAAAGGAGCTGATTATGGACTTCAGGAAACGATAGAGGGAGTACCCCCCTATCCACATTGACGGGACCGCAGTGTAGATGGTGGAAAGCTTCAAGTTCCTCGACGTACACATCACTAATGATCTGAAATGGTCCACACACACAGTGTGGTGAAGGCATAACAGCCCCTCTTCAACTTCAGAAGGTTGAAGAAATTTGTCTTGGCACCTAAAATCCTACAAAACTTTTACAGATGCACAATTGAGAGCATCCCGTTCGACTGTATCACCCACCGCCTGGTACGGTAACTTCACCGCCCGCTGCCGCATGGCTCTCCAGAGATTCACCGGGGGCCAACTACTTGCCCTTCAGGACACCTACAGCACCCAATGTCACAGGAAAGACAAAAATATAATCAAGAACAACAACAACCCGAGCGACTTCCTGTTCACCCCGCTATCATCCAGAATGCGAGGTCAGTACAGGTGCATCAAAGCTGGGACCGAGAGACTGAAAACCAGCTTCTGTCTTTATTTATATATATATATACTTGAAATCACTAGCCACTTTAATAATGGAACACTAGTCACTTTAATGTTTACATATTTTCCATTACTCACCTCATAATTGTATACTGTATTCTATTCTACTGTATCTTAGTCTATTCCGCTCTGACATTGCTCGTCCAAAAATGTATATATTCTTATTCCTTTACTTTATATTTGTTGGTGTTGTGAAATTGTTAGATATTACTGCACTGTTGAAGCTTGGAACACAAGCTACACCCGCAATAACATCTGCTTAACACGTGTATTTGACCAATAAAATTTGATTTGAAGAGAGTCCTGCCTAAATTCCCAATCTGGCCCTCATACCATCATGGCCACCTAATCATCGCCAGCTTCTAATTGGCTCATTCATCCCCCCTCCTCTTCCCAATGACTATTCCCCAGGTTGTTGCTATAAATGAGAATGTGTCCTTAGTTAACTTAGCTGGTAAAAATAAGGTTAAACAAAAAATAAAATAAAAATTGTTCTAATATTCAGCTGCGTCGACGGGCTGACTGCACCCATTGCCACGCCCACCACCCCGCCCACAGCCCAGTCCCATTTTGATCAAGAAAAAACACTGTACTGTATATGAAGCAGTGGTACTGTGTGTATACTGTGCCCTGCTCTTCTTTGCCAAACCTAGAAAGAGCAGGATTTATTTGTGTTGTTTCCCTTTAAGTGCTTCAGCAATGCAGGTGATAAATATAGGATATGAAGGTGATATACTCCTCACTACACGGCTGACAGGGGTCTATGAATATTTTCTCACTCCATTTTTAAAAACAAACGTTTATATTCATTTGATGTATTGGAACGGCGGTCGTAATTTCTATTCGGGCACAACTTGATAGTTCTTTATAGTCAATGATAGTGTTTCGGCGTGTTGTGTTGTGGAGGACACCTTTTGGACACTGTTGACTATGTTATCATTTGTGTTTCATGCATGAATACTGTAGATGTAATGAAACCCGAATTCTGAGTGCGCAAAGCGTCATAATGGGATCTAGCCCACATCAGGTTGTGCACATGAACCCAATGAACCACACCAGTTTAGTAGTCCATGTTAGATTAATGCAGAACATATTATATCTTGATTAGTCACCCCCAAGGACTACAGCCTGCCACTGCATGGTACACATTCAAATCTAGTGCGTTCTTAGCCACCATGTTACTGCATGCATGGTACACACTCTGATCTCGGAAAGATCTGGTTCTACGATGTTCATAATCTGACATCTGCTGAACAATTCACAGTGAGTTACCTGGTTAAGTTGGACCGCTCATATAAATGCAGTGTGACAGGAGAATGAAGTGAAAAGTCTATGTGATGCATTGCGTGCAAGTAAGACGCTGCTTCCCCCCCTCAAAGAAGGCCCATCTCATTATATACATTACGTTATACAGTACCAGTCAAAATTTTGGACACCTACTCATTCAAGGGGTTTTATTTTCCATATTGACTGTCCTTCATGTCTTACAGTAATGATGGACTGTTGTTTCTCTTTGCTTATTTGAGCTTTTCTTGGCATGATATGGACTTAGTCCTATTTGGTAAAAGACAATCTTCTGTATTTCAACCCTACCTTGTCACAACACTTGTGATTGGCTCAAATGTGTTAATTTGTGAAATGTCTTTCCTTAACTTTTAACAAGGCACACCTGTTAATTCAAATGCATTCCAGGTGACTACCTCATGAAGCTAGTTGAGATCTTTCTACAATGTAGAAAATAGTATACATATATATATACATACATACATACATACATACATACATACATACATACATACATACATACATACATACATACATACATACATACATACATACATACGCACACAGTTCAAGTCGGAAGTTTACATACACTTAGGTTGGAGTCATTAAAACTCGTTCTTCAACCACTCCACAAACTTCTTGTTAACAAACTATAAATTTGGCAAGTCGGTTAGGACATCTACTTTGTGCATGACACAAGTAATTGTTCCAACAATTGTTTAAAGACAGATTATTTCACTTATAATTCACTGTATCTCACGGGGGTGGCAGCATCATGTTGTGGGGGTGCTTTGCTGCAGGAGGGACTGGTCCACTTCACAAAATAGAAGTAATCATGAGGCAGGAAAATTATGTGGATATATTGAAGCAACATCTCAAGACATCAGTCAGGAAGTTAAAGCTTGGTCACAAATGGGTCTTCCAAATGGACAATGACCTCAAGTATATTTCCAAAGTTGTGGCAAAATGGCTTAAGCACAACAAAGTCAAGGTATTGGAGTGGCCATCACAAAACCCTGACCTCAATTCTATAGACAATTTGTGGGCAGAACCAAAGACGCGTGTGCGAGCAAGGAGGCCTACAAACCTGACTCAGTTACACCAGCTCTGTCAGGAGGAATGGCCAAAATTCACCCAACTTATTGCGGGAAGCGTGTGGAAGGCTTCCTGAAACATTTGACCCAAGTTAAACAATTTAAAGGCAAAATGTGTAATCCGTTTTCAGTTGAAGACCAAATTTATTTTACCTTTATTTAACTGGGCAAGTCAGTTAAGAACAAATTCTTATTTTCAATGACGGCCTAGGAACCTGTTCAGGGGCAGAACGACAGATGTGTACCTTGTCAGCTTGGGGATATGAACTTGCAACCTTTCGGTTACTAGTCCAACACTCTAAACACTAGGCTACCCTGCAGCAACCTGGGGCAAAATATTATTGACACCCCAGCACAACACCATTGAATAAGGAAAACCATACAGAAGTTATCAAGTCCATTATTTAGCCTGTAGCTTGGGCACGAAAAGCAAGAACTTGAGAACTGTATGGTACTCTTTGTCTTTGCACCCCCACAGATCTGGTGGACTACAGTTGGATTTTATTCATGTTTTTATGGGCTCGTTCTTATCTGTACAACAATTTACATTTAAACAGCCCAGCTCCCTCGTGAGCCACATTATACATGGGGCGGCAGGGTAGCCTAGTGGTTAGAGCGTTGGACTAGTAACCGAAAGGTTGCAAGTTCGAATCCCCGAGCTGACAAGATACAAATCTGTTGTTCTGCCCCTGAACAGTCAGTTAACCCACTGTTTCTAGGCTGTCATTGAAAATAAGAATTTGTTCTTAACTGACTTGCCTAGTAAAATAAAAAATAAAATAAAAAATACATATCCTCTGTATTGCACTGGGGCATATGGCCCTGTTGTTTGAGTGCTTCGGGGGGTATTGGATACAAAGCGTTTTACTCGCAATATTTCCTCTGCAAACAATGGATACATTTGAATTAGCTATATGGACTCCTTTCTGCCCGTGTATCTTCAATCCCTGAAGTAATTTGTAGTTGGGAAGAGGGTGAGAAGTTCACCACTGCAGCAGCCTCTTAATCTCTGTTTGGATCTTCTACAATTACTGCACTTTACTTATGTACAGAATCTGGTAAAGGGTTGTTCCTCCTTTTTGTTATTGGTTTAAAGGTGTTGGTTTATTATATTCTAGTGTGGCTGGTACCCTCGCAGCTCATCTACTAGAGTGTGAACTCAGCCATCCGTTGGAGTGTAAACGTGTGTGTGTGTGGCCGGGGGTCGAGGCAGCCAGTGATTTAGAGTGCTAGATTTACGAGCATGCTGTAGATCCTTGGTGCCTCTCAGACGGTCGACCATATTTTGACAGGCAGGAGGCTGGCCGTCGATCGAAGGCCCTCGCTTCGAGCAGCTTAATTCTCCACCACTGTTTTGCTCTGCAAACCCCTAGTCAATCCCTCTAAGCATGGCTTCTTAACCTCGGTGTGAAACAGCATGAAAAATCCCCAGGGGCATGAATATTTTTTATGTTATACTGTGTGTTGTTTGTGCCATTTTTGATGATCCGAGTCATGGGAGTTGTGGTGAAAAAATGGTCAGGAAATCAATCATGAGGGTAAGGATTGTAGTGAATGAAATTGGCAGGGTCGGAGTACTGAAAGTATGTTCTGTAATAGTTTACCAGCTATTTTGTCCATGTGACTTGGAACGTTGTTTTGTTGTCATTGCTAGCCCAAATATTTATATATTCTTAATTCCTTTTCTTTAGATTTGTGTGTTATTGTTGTGAAATTGTTAGATATTACTGTTAGTCTCCCGGGTGGCGCAGCGGTCAAGGGCACTGCATTGCAGTGCTAGCTATGCCACCAGAGACTCTGGGTTCGAGCCCAGGCTCTGTGGCAGCCGGCAGTGACCGGGCGGTCCATGGGGCGATGAGACAAGATTGTAACTACTAACAATTGGATACCACAAAATTGGTGAGAAAAAGGGGGGGGGGGATTTAAAAAAGATATTACAGCATTTCGCTACGTCCGCAATAACATCTGCTAAACACGTGTATTTGACAAATAAAATGTGATTTGATCTACGTACACACACCCTTATTTCCTCTTTTAATTTTTCTGGATCCATTCCCCTGCTAGAGGACGTGAATTATGAATATTATGTCAGGACGTGAATTATACGTGTGTTGTGGCAGGACGTGTGTTGGGGTAGGATGTGTATTGTGGCCGGACGTAGATTATGAGTATCATGGCAGGATGTGAATCATGGCAGGACGTGAATCGTGGCAGGATGTGTATCGTGGCAGGATGTGAATTGTGGCAGGACGTGTATTGTGGCAGGACGTAGATTATGAGTATTATGGCAGGATGTGTATTTTGACAGGACGTAGATTGAGTTTTGTGGCAGGACGTTTATCATGGCAGGATGTGTATCATGGCAGGATGTGAATTGTGGCAGGACGTAGATTATGACTATTATGGCAGGACGTGTATTTTGGCAGGACGTAGATTATGAGTTTTGTGGCAGGACGTGTATTGTGGGTATGATGGCAGGATGTGTATTGTGGCAGGACGTAGATTGAGTATTATCGCAGAACGTATATTATGAGTTATGGCAGGTCGTGTAATGTGAGTATTGTGGCAGGACGTAGATTGAGTATTATGGCAGGACGTGTATTGTGTTTATTATTGCAGGACGTGTATTACGGCAGGACATGCATTGTGAGTATTATGGCAGGGTGTGTATTATTGCAGGATGTGTATTGTGAGTATTATGGCAGGGTGTGTATTACGGCAGGACTTTATTATGACAGGATGTGTATTATGGCAGGACGTGTATTGTGAGTATTATGGCAGGACATAGATTGAGTATTATGGTAGGACGTGTATTATGGCAGGACGTAGATTATGAGTATCATGGCAGGACGTGTATTGTGGCAGGATGTGTGTTATGGCAGGACGTAGATTATGAGTATTACGGCAGGATGTGTGTTATGGCAGGACGTAGATTGAGTATTATGGCAGGACGCCTATTGTGAGTATTATGGCAGGGTGTGTATTGTGAGTATTATGGCAGGATGTGTATTATGGCAGGACGTATATTATGGCAGGACGTAGATTATGAGTATCATGACAGGACATGTTATGGCAAGACGTAGATTGAGTATTATGGCAGGACGTGTGTTATGGCAGGACTTAGATTGAGTATTATGGCAGGATGAGTATTATGGCAGGACTTGTATTGTGAGTATTATGGCAGGACGTGTATTGTGAGTATTATGGCAGGGTGTTTATTGTGAGTATTATGGCAGGATGTGTATTGTGAGTATTATAGCCGGACGTGTATTGTGAGTATTATGACAGGACATAGATTATGGCAGGACGTAGATTATGAGTATCATGACAGGACATGTTATGGCAGGACGTAGATTGAGTATAATGGCAGGACGTGTGTTATGGCAGGACGTAGATTATGTGTAGTATGGCAGGACGTAGATTGAGTATTATGGCAGGACGTGTATTGTGAGTATTATGGCAGGACGTGTATTGTGAGTATTATGGCAGGACGTAGATAATGAGTTATGGCAGGACGTGTGTTATGGCAGGACGTAGATTGAGTATTATGGCAGGATGTGTGTTATGGCAGGACGTAGATTATGAGTATTATGGCAGGGCGTGTGTTATGAGTATTATGGAAGGGTGTGTATTGTGGCAGGACGTGTATTGTGAGTATTATGGCAGGACGTAGATTGAGTTTTATGGCATGATGTGTATTATGGCAGGGTGTGTATTATGGCAGGATGTGTATTATGGCAGGGTGTGTATTGAGAGTATTATGGCAGTACGTGTATTGTGAGTTATGGCAGGATGTGTGTTATGGCAGGACGTAGATTATGAGTATTATGACAAGACATGTTATGGCAGGACGTAGATTGAGTATTATGGCAGGACGTGTGTTATGGCAGGACGTAGATTATGAGTATTATGACAGGACGTGTGTTATGGCAGGACGTAGATTATGAGTATTATGACAGGACGTGTGTTATGGCAGGACGTAGATTATGAGAATTATGACAGGACATATTATGTCAGGACGTAGATTATGAGTATTATGGCTTGACGTAGATTATGAGTATTATGGCTTGACGTAGATTATGAGTATTATGGCAGGACGTAGATTATGAGTATTATGGCAGGATGTGTGTTATGGCTGGTGCAGAGATGAGTGAGGCTTTTTTAAGGTGCTGAAGGGAATGAAGTGCAAGGGGCAGAGGAGCATTGTGGGAAAATAATTGGGTCATATAGAACCAATGGGACATTAATGTGCCATTCTGGTCCCCCTCACTGTCTACCTCTGTTTTCTTAAATCGCTATGAATCAGAATGTTCCACAATGCAAAGTGATTTAAGGATAATCTAAAAAATGAAGCATGATCATTGCCTACTTTACAGATGGACAAAACCACACCTGAGTCGGTTGCTTTAAAAAATGCAAATGTTTTTTAACATTTTTAATTTTTCACCTCAGTCACCACAAAATTCAATATATTGCTTAGCAATTCAAACCAAAACTTAGAAATGCACAAGTCAATTAACTTTCTTCCCATCCCGTTATATGCAAATAAATAGTGGTTAACATAAGCACACACACAGGGCCTACGACAGGTAGACAGCGAAGGTCACTTTGCAGGGAGAATTATTCCAGCCACGCCAGCCTAATCAAAGGCTTTTCTACTGAGCTGGAGCCTGGTTCCTCTGTGATGTGCTGCACTGGTTTATTTAGCCTTTCAGTCTACATTGAGAGAGACTAGAGGGTGGAGTCCATCTCAACGGTGGGACTGGGTCAGTGGGCATCCATACCCCTTTTAATAGCCAAGACCATCCTGTGGGACTCGATTTACTTATTTAGGCTACATCATCATATATTTACATCATCTAGCCGAGCTCTCACTGAAGACTGTCACTCCCCAGACTCACACCAGAGAGAAGGCACCGGCTAGAGGATGGTAGCCTGAATGCCAGTCTGTTTCAATTTGTTTGGCATGAAATTCCTTCAGGAGTTGGCAGTAGACAGGTTTCCATCTAGCCATATTTATGCAATGAAATACCTGCATGATGAAAACAGCGCATTATCTGTTAATTTAAAATATTGACAACACCAAATATATTAAGTCTGGATTATTTTATTTTTTTGCAAAACATTATGGAACACACTTCTTATTTAGCTCTATCCTATATTTGTTATTTTCCCTCTCACCAGTTGCATTGTGGGTACCAGGTACTGACCACCACACAGATAGCTGTCAGCTAGGCAAGGGTAGCAGAATGGCCCTGTCGAACATTCCACCCACCCATGCACACACACACCCTCGCTATACAGGCTCCCAGTCAATGACAAATTGCAGCCCAAGACAACAGGCCCTGGTAGAGTGCTCCTGAGGGACTTCTGAGATCTCCCGCAGCGTGACCCAGTTCCATCAACGCCTTCACTTCTGCTCTCTCTTCCTCCGTCTCTTTTTCTATCCCTCTCTCCCCATCTGTATTGGTCCCTTTCTCGCCCCCCCCCCCCCCCTGTACTCCTTTCTCCGCTGTGCCCTTCTGCATTGAGGCACTTTCTCTCTTGCTGCCTCCAAGCTTTAACACAGATCCTAACAAAAGGAGCTCGCCTTTTTAGTTCTTCAGCTCCAGACTCCATCATCCTTTAACACTTGGCCTCTCTCCCCTCCCTCCCTCCCTCCATGTGCTCCGGAATCTCTCCCCAAGCCTCCTTGGTGTTAACGCCCTGGTCAAGTCTATATGCCCTGCTACTACTAGAGGTCCACATTAGAGGTCGACCGATTATGATTTTCAACGCCGATACCGATTATTGGAAGACACACAAAAAAAGCAGATACCGAATAATCGGCCAATTTTTAAAATGTATTTGTAATAATGATATATTATATAATGATATATAATATATTTTAACTTAATATAATACTTCAATAACATCAATCTATCCTCAAATAAGTAATGAAACATGTTCAATATTGTTTAAATAATGCAAAAACAAAGTGTTGGAGAAGAAAGTGAAAGTGCAATATATGCCATGTAAGAAAGCTAACGTTTAAGTTCCTTGCTCAGAACATGAGAACATATGAAAGCTGGTGGTTCCTTTTAACATGAGTCTTCAATATTCCCAGGTAGGAGGTTTTAGGTTGTAGTTATTATAGGAATTATAGGACTATTTCTCTCTATCCCATTTGTATTTCATATACCTTTGACTATTGGATGTTTTTTATAGGCACTTTAGTATTGCCAGTGTAACAGTATAGCTTCCGTCCCTCTCCTCGCCCCTACCTGGGCTTGAACCCGGAACACAACGACAACGGCCACCCTCGAAGCAGAGTTACCCATGCAGAGCAAGGGGAACAACCACTCCCAAGTCTCAGAGCGAGTGAGTGACGTTTGAAACGCTATTAGCGCGCACCCCGCTAACTAGCTAGCCATTTCACATCACATCGGTTACTCCAGCCTAATCTCTGGAGTTGATAGGCTTGAATTCATAAACAGCAGAGCTGCTGGCAAAACGCACAAAAGTGCTGTTTGAATGAATGCTTATGAGCCTGCTGGTGCCCACCATCGCTCAGTCAGACTGCTCTATCAAATCATAGACTTAATTATAACATAATAACACACAGAAATACGAGCCTTAGGTCATTAATATGGTCGAATCCGGAAACTATCATCTCGAAAACAAAACATTTATTCTTTCAGTGAAATACGGAACCGTTCTGTATTTATCTAACGTGTGGCATCCATCAGTCTAAATATTCCTGTTACATTGTACAACCTTCAATGTTATGTCATAATTACGTAGAATTCTAGCAAATTAGTTCAAAATGAGCCAGGCGGCCTAAACTGTTGCATATACCCTGACTCTGCGTGCAATGAACGCAAGAGAAGTGACACAATTTCACCTGGTTAATATTGCCTGCTAACCTGGATTTCATTTAGCTAAAGTTTAAAAATATATACTTCTGTGTATTGATTTTAAGAAAGGCATTGATGTTTATGGTTCGGTACACGTTGGAGCAACGACAGTCCTTTTTTGCGAATGCGCACTGCATCGATTATATGCAACGCAGGACACGCTACATAAACTAGTAATATCATCAACCATGTGTAGTTATAACTAGTGATTATGATTGATTAAGTTTAATGCTAGCTAGCAACTTACCTTGGCTTCTTACTGCATTCGCGTAACAGGCGGGCTCCTCGTGAGGCAGGTGGTTAGAGCGTTGGACTAGTTAACCGTAAGGTTGCAAGATTGAATTCCTGAGCTGACAAGGTAAAAATCTGTCGTTCTGCCCCTGAACAAGGCAGTTAACCCACCGTTCCTAGGCCATCATTGAAAATAAGAATGTGTTTTTAACTGATTTGTCTAGTTAAATAAAGGTTAAATGAAGGTGTAAAAAAATTAAAATTGGCGTCCAAAATGACCGATTTCCGATTATTATGAAAACTTGAAACCAGCCCTAATTAATCGGCCTTTCCGATTAATTGGTCGACCTCTTGTCCACAGCCTCTGCCTCCCATCTCCAATGTGCTCTCTCCCTCTATCTCCTCCTCTTTCCCACATACCCCCTTTCTCACAGTGAAAACACACTCACACAACACCAAGATAAAACATCAAGTATTTGGTATTTATTAGGATCCACATTAGCCACTGCACAAGCATCATCTACTCTTCCTGGGGTCTACATGAAACATGACATAATATATAGTATAGAAAATGATGAATAAGGGACTGAAATACACACACGACCTACATATCAGTACCCTTGACTTTTTCAACAAGATTCTCTGGTCTGATGAAACAGACTGAACTCTTTGGCATTTATGCCAAGCATCACGTCTGGAAGAAACCTGGCACCATCCCTACGGTGACGCATGGTGGTGGCAGCAGCAAACTGTGGGTATGTTTTTTAACAGCGGGGACTGGGAGACTAGTCAGGATCGAGGGAAGGATGAACAGAGCAAAGTACAGAGAGATCCTTGAGAAAACCTGCTCCAGAGCATTCAGGACTTCAGACTGTGGCGAATGTTCACCTTCCAACAGGACAACAACGAGCTTGAGCACACAGCCAAGACAACACAGGAGTGGCTTCAGGACAGGTCTCTGAATGTCCTTGTGGCCCAGTCATGCTCAAACATCTCTGCTCCCCATCCAACCTGACAGAGCTTGAGAGGATCTGCAGAGAAGAATGGGAGAAACTCCCCAAATACAGGTGTGACAAGCTTGTAACGTCATACCCAAGAAGACTCGAGGCTGTAATCGCTGCCAAAAGTGCTTCAACAAAGTGCTGAGTAAATAGTCTGAATACTTATGTAAATGTTCTATTTAAAAATATATATACATTTGCAAAAATGTCAAACTATCTGTTTTTTGAAACTGGATTTAATGCTGGTTTGAGTTACCTGGGGTGGATAAGTTACTTGTAGTCATTGCTCTATTTAATACTGTGCATTGATGTGAAGAAGGCAGACCAACGCCCTATCATGGACAGACCTCTTCCCATTTAGCAACCATTTGAGTCTGTTTTGACCTTGAAAGCTTGCCATCTACGGTTACACCCAGCAGTTTATTCTCCTTAACTTGCTCAATGCTCACATTATTTAGTTATAGATCTAAATGAGGTTTAGCGTTGAGCGAGTGATTTGTCCCAAAAAATTATGCTTTTAGTTTGAGATATTTAGTATGTTATTTCTTCATCCATCCTCCCTTTTAAAAAAAAAATCTTGCCTCTTCGGCAAATAGCTAACTGCATTGCAGCAATGCCAGCCAGGCAGCATGGCAGGTGCATTAATATTAATGTCTGCCCATTTCATCCAGCGTGGCAGGGAGCCTGTCAATCTGTTCAACTTTATAGAGCTGGAAAGAGAGAGTACCTATCTTTGCCATGATAGCTAATGTAAAAGTCCTCGATGGCACTGTCCATGCAGTGTGCAAGTGCGACTTCTATCCATCTCTATGGTCAAGCTTCTTCTTTACTGGAGAGACTCTCCTTTCTGTCTCTCTCCACCCCAACCAGCACTAATTGACTAGTGCAGCACAGTGCTGCAGTACCACCTAGCAAACACCAGATGCCACCAGTCTGCTGCCAGGCCCTAGTCACTTTGGTGGGGGACCTGGGACTGGGGAGGCAAGGTGGTTAGTCATTGGTTAAGTTGTCTGTTGAGGAGATTTCGTCTGTCGAACCAATCCTGAGGGGGGAGAACTAAGGTTAGTGCTAAGGGATCCTTGGGACATCCCTACCCTAAAACCCTAAGCTTAACCCTTATCCTTACTGTAACTTTAAGTTTACCTTAATCCTTAAATCTTAATCCTTAAATCTTCAATCTAAGTAAAAAAATTTAAAAATGGCCATCGAAATCCGTTAATTTAAGCTAGGGATGTTTGTTTGTTTTTTTGCTCTGGCTGCGTCTCTATCCACCCCCATCTGTCTCTGTCGGCCTTCCGCATCTGCATTGAAAGGTGGCCGAGCTACAGCGGTGTTTGTGAGACCATGAGACATTACGAAAATCAGTCTTCTCACAAAAACGTCTGTAGGTCTGACTGACTCTTGAAGACGATGTTCATTTGCTTTTTCTGTTCCATTTTTACATGCGAATTTGCGGGACACAACCTAAAATGTGTTCCAACAATGAGCTCCAGTTTTGGAATAATTGCGTCATTTTCCGGTTGTCACTAGTTTTCACAGACAGAAAGTCAAGATAGGCTATTTTGCAATGAGGCCCTTTATTTGTTTCCACGGAGTCAGATGAGCTCATGGTTACCTTTCTTATGTCTCTGTGTCCAGTATGAAGGAAGTTAGAGGGGTAGTTTTGCAAGCCAATGCTAGCTAGCTTTAGAGCAATGACTGGAGGTCTATGGGTATCTGCTAATTTAAGTTTGACAAAACGATGTATAAGGTAGAGAATCATTGTACTGTCTAAACCGCTGTGAAATATATTTTCAAAAAAACAAAAATTTTATTTTAAGTTGTTTGAAGTAGGTATACAAAACTGAAAGTAAAAGATGCAAAAACCAAATTTGACAGGAAGCATAGAAGTAGTGCACATAGAACAGATCTACCACTTTTTTTTGATGACTTGCTTTTGATGAGAATGACAGATCTATAACTCACATTTGTATGTGAATTTGGTCGGGTCGCCCAAAAAGTTACACATTGCAGCGTTAACCATTTTACCTTTCATCTTCAATGGGGGTAGGGACATCCCAAGGATACCAGATAGCAAGGACCAGAGAACAAACGCTTTTGCATGGGATGGTTGCCTGTGGATCTCATGAAAACTCTTGTCGTCAAGGAGAGTGCAAACTCAGAAAGGTTGACTCTCAATGTCACGCTGTAGAGAATTCTTGGGATGACAACATTATCTTCTCTCAACTCAAACAGTGCTGTAGAATAGAGAATAAGAATACAGCAGTCAAATATGTATTAGTTTATACAGTTGTTTAAATATTCTTGAGGGAAATTTCTCAAGTGTTCCACGTGATCATTACATCTTATCTTACGAACAACTGCACTATTTCACAGTGACACGTCTTGACCGTTTAGAGGATTGGTAGCAGTAGATGTGCGGCTGGTTGGCAACACGTTTAAGCCACGCTCTCATGCATTAAGCATTTTAAGATGGCTGCAAGCAATGCAGGTGTGCTTAAGACAGGCGCTGTGCGGAGACCGAGAGAGAGAGACTGGGGATCAGGGTATTCTGCAGCACTGCAGTAATACAGCAGCCAGCTCTGCTCTGTACAGATGTATACTGAACTTCTGCTGCAGCTTGGAGGGTTACTATGCTGATGCTATTTATTACTCTAAAGAAAGAGAGAGAGAGTGTGGGTTTAGCAGAATCCACCCTGCAGCTAACCGGTACTCCAGAGAGCTCCGAGCCCCAAAGCCTACTCTACTCCCAGCGTGTGCCTGCTTCTCTACTTTCTTTCTTGCTCTATCGTTCTTTTTGTTTCACTACTACATGTGTATAAGGACCTAATATCTACCTAGCAACTACTGCGCTCCCTCTTCCTTCCACTACTGGTTCTCTAGTACATGACACGGCTGTAAAGTCCTGGCAAGGCAAAAACCTTTTGAACTTGGCTGTTTTTTTTTTTTGTCGCAGTTCAAAGATGCAACCTACGCCCTTCCACGGCTAGGGCGGGCCGAGGTGAAAAGTTCACCAACAATATAGCCAGGTTTAGTCTTTGACTATTGGCCTGGTTGACTGTATTAGGGAGGTTACAATATTGCCTCACTGCATGCAGTGTGTGTTGGGATGAGAGCCATTTGACTGGTCTGTGGGCTGGTCACTTCAAGCCCAGGCTGCGTACGCTGGGCTGGGCAGGGCAAGAGGGGATGGAGAGATGGATAGAGAGATACTTGGATGTGTGTTGACTAGCTGAGGAGGTTTGATGGAAGACCCAGTCTGCTCAGCAGTGGGGTTTGTCGCATGCCTGTCTCTGTCCTCCTACCGCTCCGCCTCTCTCCCACGTTCAAATAGGGTCTGCCCATATAGGCCAGTTTTCCATTGTAATGTTGCTCTCTCCAGTCCAATGTTCTATCCCGTCTGTGTTTTGGTGTGGCGTCATTGCATAGTTGGCTCTCTTTTCCAAGTGCTCTGCAGATTGTCAATAGGCCTTATTCCAGTCTGGACACACTACTACCCGCCTTCTCGTCATGTCGTTTCCCCGTGCAGCAGCCATCTCTCTATAAGGCATGTAACCTCCAAATGACCTTCAAACAGGAGCATAGCCACTCGCTGCTGCCTCGCAACGCACCCCTCTTAAACAACCCTGTTTAAACAATAGATCCCCCCCCCCCATAAGGAGAGCTGACTGAAAGCAGCTAACTGTGGTGTAATGACCAGTTTGCCTCTCAATTAATGGGGGCTTTTGTGCTGCTTCACCAGGGAAAGACTTTCTCTCTTCTTTCAACTGGGTTTGACTTGAGGACGTGGGTTTCTCAAATTCCGTCAGCCACTCGTACACTACTCCACAAAGGTTAGCCTAAATAGAAGCTGTGGTTGTGCCACTAACCAAGCCCATCCTTAGCATTCTAGTAGTTTCCATGTAAGAATGAATGTACTGTTGAAAAGAATCTAACTGGTGTGTGTGTTTTTTTTTTTTATAATTTTTTTTTTTTTTGGGGGGGGGGGTGCACTACTATGTGTTTCGGCACCTTTCTCTGTAGTGTGTGTTGGTCCTCAGTGGAGTGATGCCTTTCAATAGACGTATTGGACTATATCTATAGATACGTTGAGGAATGTTATCATATTTCCAAAATGTATCCTGGCCACGTGACTGAGCCATCACTGTCCTATCCCATAGGGCCAGTAGGAATCTAGTCAAAGGCAGTGCACCATTTGGGACTCATCCCGAGTCGTTCAGCACTGATCAATTGATTGCGCCCCCATGACCTTCCTTCCTTCCTTCCTTCCTAGGATTCTGTTGTCATGCACCAAACTGTCATCTTCCTGCTCATCCCTCTCTCTCCCTCCCTCTCTGTTTCACTCTCCCCCTCTCTCTCTCACTCTCTCTCTTCTCTCCCCCCCTCTCTCTCTCTCTCGTTGCAGTGCCATGCGTGTGTTGCTGTCCAAGCTGCCGCGGCCCTGGATCGTAGACGAGAAGAAGGACGATGGTTACACCGCCCTGCATCTGGCCGCACTCAACAACCACGTGGAGGTGGCCGAGCTGCTGGTTCACCAGGTAGGACACACACTAACACACCACTGCATTTCAAACAGTCTGGAATAGCCAAATGAATTTTGGGCTTGTAAAATTATACCTAGGCCAAATATAAGCCTTCCACAACCATAAGAGTATCATTTTTATTTTATCGAAATAGTTGGAACCTGCTTTTTTCAATAGTCACTGATCTGGCTATGAAAATGCCCTTTTGGTTACAAATTGAACCAGAACCATGTACAATGCACATCCCCACTAAGAATGACCAAGTTCTTGTAGCAGGCATTATAGAAAATGTCTCAAACAATCCCTGAAGCACAAGCCCACGTGCTAGTGAGTAACCGGCTAATCTTTATATGTAAAGTCTAGCCAACTTAGATGTATTTGCTTGCTGACAAGGTAGAAGAGTTGAACGGTTCTGAACACACCCTTCTGTCCATCTCCGTCTGTTTGAACAACATGCGAGCCTGTCCACTTTTTTAAATGTTGAAATCCAGTCGCCTACCTGGATAAGAAGACGCTTGTTTCTCAGAATGAGAACTAGTCGCCAATTCCTTTTATATAAATGTGTATGAATTTGAATGAATTTGCTATATTGCTCAGCCCTAGCTTAAACCATGCAGTCATGCACCAATGTACTGTAGTGTACATTAGGAGGTACACTGCAGAACCAGCATGTTATACTGACCCTGACCATCTCTGTGTGTTCCCTCTGTTTCCTCCTCTCAGGGCAGTGCCAGCCTGGACATCCAGAATGTAAACCAACAGACGGCCCTGCACCTGGCTGTGGAGAGACAGCACACACAGATAGTCAGGGTCAGTCTCTCCTCACTCCCTCCCTCCCTCTTTTCTACTTTCCTTACTCCCTCGCTCCTCTCCTCACTCCCTCGCTCCTCTCCTCTCACTCCCTCTCTCCTACCACTAATTGAAGATGCTATCTGTAGTTATCTCGCCATCTGTCCCCCTGACGGTGCACTAAAGGCTGTTGAGAACATCAAAGACAGTTACCCACGTTTCATTTAAAATGGAGGATCTCCTGCAGTAGAATTAGCCTGCTCGGTCCAAGCTGACGTAGTGCCAAAGAAAGGAGAAAGCTTTCTGGGAGGGAACGTGAGAGGGGAGTAATGGGGCTCCTGTCTGGGTAAAGCTGTTACATCGCCATCTTGTGGAGTGGTTGGGAAGTGCATCCTCAGACTGGCACAGCACGACCACAGTCATGTTCTGGACATCTTGCTACGATATGGTGCTATACTCATTTGGATGATGATCGCTTTGAAAAATTGGTACTGAACTGTTATATAAATAAATGGTCATTGTAAATTAGCACCATGTTCATTTGGAACGCTCTGTGTCTCTCTCCAGCTGCTGGTGCGAGCGGAAGCCAAGCTGGACGTGCAGGACAAGGATGGGGACACTCCTCTCCACGAAGCGCTGCGTCACCACACGCTGTCCCAGCTCCGCCAGCTGCAGGACATGCAGGACGTCAGCAAGGTGGAGCCCTGGGAACCATCCAAAAACACGGTACAGGATTATTTATTTACTGAATTATTTAGAGTCTAAGACGTCGAGGGGGGGTGCTAAGCTAACATATGGATTGTTTTAAGATGGTCAAACAATGGATCATTTAGCTGTTTGATTTGGGATTTTAGGACCCTTTTTGATTAGTACATTCATAAATGGCAAAAAGGACAGTCCAAAAATAAATCATAAGAAACACGGTTTTGAAGTGTCTGCCCTAAATCTTAGAGATATTAAAAAACCTGATGAAAGATATATATTTATTTGATACATATTTAATGCCTTTTTTGGGTAAACTACCTTCATACCTTCATTTGTTTCTTTTAAACCGGTACCGGTTACCTTGAGATGAATCCCGTGACACTTGTGGGGTCGTAGAGCCAAAACGAGAACACCATAACGTTCGTGGGGAGTCTCCCCTTTCCATAGAGTGGTCATTATAGGTTGTAGGCCAAACCGTTTTCGGGATGTCTCATGGCCTGACAGACCACGCTCTAGCTCTGCCGCCTTTCACCGCAGGTGCGGAAGTGCGACACTGGCGGATGTGGTGGATTGAGAGACATCCAAAGCAACAACAAAAAAACATCTAGCTTATACTGACGGATTTTGACAGGGATTTTGACTCGCTGGCGCATCAATGGACTATCTAGATGGGTTAAACAAGAAAGTCCCATTGAGATATATACATAAGGGGGCATACTTCATTGTGATTTCAATCACCGTTTTGACTGATTACTATGCTGAGACAGCTCCTCACTCGGCTGGCTGGGCCTTTTCAAAGCCCCCGTCTCCCAAGTCATTTATCCTCAACATGTCTGACTCTTTCTAACCTGTGGCTTACATCTGTACTGATGGAGCCATTTGGGTGGCTAATTCAACTGCCATCTTGTAAAGTGATGCTATGGGAGAGTGACCCAGCCTCAACCTGTACAGCCCTACACGCTAGTTCACACATTCTAATTAGACATTGTCTGCTCTCCTCTCCTCTCTCTGGTGGAGCTGGGAGGGGGGGGTGGTAAAGTGGGAGTTGGAATGGGACAAAGACAGAGAATGGGTGAAAGAATAAGGGAGACAGAAAAAGACCGCGTTACTGACTCCTGTGTGTTGGTCCTCCACAGCTGATCATGGGCCTGGGCACCCAGGGAGCAGAGAAGAAGAGTGCAGCGTCCATTGCCTGCTTCCTGGCGGCTAACGGAGCAGACCTGACCATCCGCAACAAGAAGGGCCAGTCCCCTCTGGACCTCTGCCCCGACCCCAGCCTCTGTAAGGCCTTGGCCAAGTGCCACAAGGAGAAGACCAGGTAAGAAACCCCAGCTCCCAGCCCAGACCTTATAACCCACACTATAACGCGGTTGTTGCGCTTCAAGTAGTTGTCTCCCCTACCTTCCGTTGTGTCCGGTCTCCTCTTTCTCACCAACGCCCTCTTCTCTCCCCGTGTCTCCTCTCCAGTGGCCAGGTGGGCTCTCGCAGCCCGTCTCTGAACAGTAACGGTGAGACCCTGGAGGAGTGTATGGTGTGTTCTGACATGAAGAGAGACACCCTGTTCGGACCGTGCGGACACATCGCCACCTGCTCTCTCTGCTCCCCCCGCGTCAAGAAGTGTCTCATCTGCAAGGACCAGGTCCAGTCCAGAACCAAGGTACTGTTGCACACTCACCCAGCCTCAATAAAGTGATCATGTCTGTATTGGAGCATTTTAGGGAGGTGTTCTGACTTAGGATCTTTAGTCTCCCATTGATGTCCCTGAATGATTTACGCTAACCGTTGTTGCGCTTTGGTAAGTATCAAGCTGAGTAAGTTGCTAATGAGAGAATCAATTGATAGATGTTTTCAATCTGTTTGGGCGGGGGTGGGGGGGGTAAAGACATCCTCCAGAGGTACGAATTTTTCTTCTCCTTCCTTTCATTGACATTGGATGTTTTTTGTTGTTGTCTCCGTATAGATTGAGGAGTGCGTCGTGTGTTCTGACAAGAAGGCTGCCGTGCTCTTCGAGCCCTGCGGTCACATGTGCGCTTGTGAGAGTAAGTACATTAAGTGAACCAGCCTAGGTTGCGTCCGGTGTGCCCTGTGGAATGGGGCCCTGTCGCCTGTTCCAGCGGGCCTTACTGACCTGTGACTCTGTCCGTGTTTGTTCCCTCCCTCGCTGCAGACTGTGCCAGCCTCATGAAGAAGTGCGTACAATGCCGGGCTGTTGTAGAACGCCGCACGCCCTTCGTCCTGTGTTGTGGAGGGAAAGGTATGGAGGATGATGCAGCTGATGATGATGATGATGATGATGAGGATGATGAGGACCTTAGTGAGTGAATCTTCCACACGTTCCCTTTTAATTCCCTTTTTATCCTCCTTCCTTTCTTGTCATGACTCACCGTCCCTTCGTTCCCCCCCCCCCCCGCCCCCCACGATGAACATATTCTGTTGCTGTTAGCTTTGGTTTTCTGATTCACAGCCGTCTTGCTCACTCATTATTCAAGCGTTGTCATTGTTTTGTGTTTTTTAGTCGAGCGTGTTATTTTCCCAGACTAGGACACCACCTCCCTAGTTGAGGTAATTTAATGCGTCATCTATGATCGTCAACTTAATCAGACGAGAACTGGCTGACCAATTTTTATGGAATGTGTTTAACCATAACATGTAATTCAGTCACGTCAGTTTTATAACATTTTAGCAGCATGCACTCATGTGATTAACAGAAATTGGCCTCCATAACTGGCTATTAATTCTCCCTTAAATGGCCCCTAGAAGTATATTTGTCAAACTGCTTCCAATATCAGTCCATCAGTCCATTTCTACATTCAAATCAATCTGTTAGCTAAGCAGTGACGGTACAATGTTGGTCATTTCTTTTAATGTGTGTATTTTGGGTTACGTTCACCATCCCCTAGTGCTGTCTTTAAGTTGCCCACGGTCTTCGATCACATTATTGTCCCTCCTTTATGACTGCACCTCACACGCAGTTCCCTTTATTTTGTTGTCCTTATTATTTTATGTTGAGTTAAAGGGGAAACTGTTGTAAGTTCACTGATTTTTCTATTGATTTGCCGAAGATTCGCTTGTCGAAAGACCTTTCTGTGTGTTGCCACAAACTCACATACCGCACAAACACACACACACACACACCGATCTCTTCAAACACAGTACATCGTCTATCACACACAGATGCGCACATGCACATTCCCGTATGTCCCTTGACATTTGAAGAGGGATGCCAACCTAGACGAGACTCTCCTAGCCTTAGTGTTAGTTAGTGTTTAATGGGGAGCACTAAAGAGTTGGCAGGTTACCTGCTGGGCACTGCTGACCCAAACAGCTTTTTTTCCTGGTCCTAATAACACTATTTAGTGTGTTTTTGTTTTTCGACTTGGGAGAAAGTGGTTGCAGCCAGCTGCCTTACTCAATCTAGCGAAGACTCCCCACCCCACCCCCCCCCCCACCCCCCACCTCCCACCTAACATCTATTTCTGATTTAATAACCTCATTTTCCTTGCCCTCTCTCTCTCTCTCTCTCTCTGTCTCTCTCGAGGCCTTTTAATAGAGAGTAGACTTGCTCCTCCTCAGGCCTTGTCTTGTGGAGTTGTATCTGGGGCTCCTGCTATAACACTGTGACTGGTTATTCTCAGCAGGTAGCTCTAACTCAGCTCTAATGGCAGGGGGGTCGCAGCAGGATCTGCTCCAGCCCAACAATCTGGCGCTAAGTTGGTGTAAGTATCTCATCCTCTGCCCTGGTTCAAAACTCCCCTCTGCTGTCTGCCGTGCCTGGCCTAGGCCCTGCGGCCTAAACCCCCTTTTCCTTTGCAGCGGTCCTTCGCTCACCGCTCCACACCACACACAGAATCGCACACACCCACAATTACACTGATTTCCACCATTCAGACAGGTTGTGCCCTCAAGCACGTGGCCTCTGACCACTTTCGGCCGAACACTGTCTGGGGAAGTGCATGTGTCGAACTCTGAAATCCCTGCTTGTTAAAAAAGGCCTGGATTCAAGTGTAGAACTCTTCCCAAAATGGCCCACATAGACGGGGCTGTATAATTGCTTGATTCGTTTGGCCTTTAGAGCAGCATGTCAATATAAGGGAGGTTTGCGTTGACATTGCCACCAACAGAATGAAAGGCATCTCCCCTTAAGTCTCTCAATCTCTCCCGCTTGCGGTCTCTCTAGGCTGCATTGAAACGGCTCCGGGGGCCACTAGTTTGAGAGCCTGCATATGTTGGTTGTTGGTTACTTTCTCAACTTTGTGTGCGTTCTATCCTTGTTTCCCTCCTACAGCCAGCGGTAACATCCCGGCCATGCAAAGAGACAAAGACAACACCAATGTCAACGCTGACGTTCAGAAGCTGCAGCAGCAACTGCAGGACATCAAGGAGCAGGTAAGCGTGGTGGTATGTACGAAAGACGACATGGTGGTATGTACGAAAGACGACATGGTGGTATGTACTAAAGACCTCCGTTAAACACCATGCATCATTTGAGTTTATATACAGTGGGGCAAAAAAGTATTTAGTCAGCCACCAATTGTGCAAGTTCTCCCACTTAAAAAGATGAGAGGCCTGCAATTTATCATAGGTACACTTCAACTATGACAGACAAAATGAGGGAAAAAAATCCAGAAAATCACATTGTAGGATTTTTAATGAATTTATTTGCAAAAGATGGTGGAAAATAAACTTTTGTTCTTGACCAAATACTTATCTCAATACTTTGTTATATACCCTTTGTTGGCAATGACAGAGGTCAAACGTTTTCTGTAAGTCTTCACAAGGTTTTCACACACTGTTGCTGGTATTTTGGCCCATTCCTCCATGCAGATCTCCTCTAGAGCAGTGATGTTTTGGGGCTGTTGCTGGGCAACATGGACTTTCAACTCCCTCCAAAGATTTTCTATGGGTTGAGATCTGCAGACTGGCGAGGCCACTCCAGGACCTTGAAATGCTTCTTACGAAGCCACTCCTTGTCATGCTGAAAGACCCAGCCACGTTTCATCTTCAATGCCCTTGCTGATGGAAGGAGGTTTTCACACAAAATCTCACAATACATGGCCCCATTCATTCTTTCCTTTACACGGATCAGTCGTCCTGGTCCCTTTGCAGAAAAACAGCCCCAAAGCATGATGTTTCTACCCCCATGCTTCACAGTAGGTATGGTGTTCTTTGGATGCAACTCAGCATTCTTTGTCCTCCAAACACGACGAGTTGAGTTTTTCCCAAAAAGTTATATTTTGGTTTCATCTGACCATATGACATTCTCCCAATCTTCTTCTGGATCATCCAAATACTCTCTAGCAAACTTCAGACGGGCCTGGACATGTACTGGCTTAAGCAGGGGGAAACGTCTGGCACTGCAGGATTTGAGTCCCTGGCGGCGTAGTGTGTTACTGATGGTAGGTTTTGTTACTTTGGTCCCAGCTCTCTCTGCAGGTCATTCACTAGGTCCCCCTGTGTGGTTCTGGGATTTTTGCTCACCGTTCTTGTGATAATTTTAACCCCACGGGGTGAGATCTTGCGTGGAGCCCCAGATCGAGGGAGATTATCAGTGGTTTTGTATGTCTTCCATTTCCTAATAATTGCTCCCACAGTTGATTTCTTCAAACCAAGCTGCTTACCTATTGTAGATTCAGTCTTCCCAGCCTGGTGCAGGTCTACAATGTTGTTTCTGGTGTCCTTTGACAGCTCTTTGGTCTTGGCCATAGTGGAGTTTGGAGTGTGACTGTTTGAGGTTGTGGACAGGTGTCTTTTATACTGATAACAAGTTCAAACAGGTGCCATTAATACAGGTAACGAGTGGAGGACAGAGGAGCCTCATAAAGAAGAAGTTACAGGTCTGTGAGAGCCAGAAATCTTGCTTGTTTGTAGGTGACCAAATACTTATTTTCCACCATAATTTGCAAATAAATTCATTAAAAATCCTGCAATGGGATTTTCTGGATTTTTTTTCCTAATTTTGTCTGTCATAGTTGAAGTGTACCCACAAATGAGGCTTGACTAAATACTTTTTGCCCCACTGTTCTTGGTTCAGATTTGGTTTAATTGTAATAAACTAATGTTGAACAGTCCACTTTGTGTGTATGCTCGGCACATCCAATAACCATTCACTTACAATGCCTTCAGAACGTATCCACACCCTTGAACTTATTCCACGTTTTGTTGTAACAGTCTGAATTTACTATGGATTCGATTGTGATTTTGTGTCACTGGCCTACACACAATGCCCCATAATGTCAAAGGGAAAGTATGTTTTTTTAGGAAATAATAATTATTTTTTATTACAAATGAAATGCTGAAATATCTTGAGTCTAAGTATTCAACCTCTTTGTTATGGCAAGCCTAAATAAGTGCAGGAGTAAAAATGTGCTTTACAAGTCACATATTAGGTTGCATGGACTCACTCTGTGTGCAATAATAGTGTTTAACATAACATTTTTTAATGACTACCTCATCTCTGTACCCCACACACAAAATGATCTGTAAGGTCCCTCAGTTGAGCAATGAATTTCAAACAAAGATTCAAGCACAAATACCAGGGAGATTTTCCAATGCCTCGCAAAGAAAGGCACCTATTGGTAGACGGTACATTTAACAAATAAAATACATTGAATATCCCTTTGAGCGTGTTGATGTTATTAATTACTCTTTAGATTGTGTATTAATGCACCAGTCCCTACAAAGATACAGGCATCCTTCCTAACTCAGTTGCCGGAGAGGAAGGAAACCGCTCAGTCATTTCAACATGAGACCAATGGTGACTTTAAAACAGTTTAATGGCTGTGTCGAGGAGAGAACTGAGAATGGATCAACAACAGTGTAGTTACTCCACAGTACGAACCTAAATGACAAGAGTGAAAAGATGGATGCCTGTACATAATGATAATCAAAAACATGCATCCTGTTTGCAGTAAGGCACTGAAGTAAAACTGCAAAAATACAACTTCATTTCGTAAATAAACTCAGCAAAAAAAAGAAACGTCCTCTCACTGTCAACTGCATTTATTTTCAGCAAACTTAACATGTGCAAGTATTTGTATGAACATGACAAGATTCAACAATTGAGACATAAACTGAACAAGTTCCACAAACATGTGACTAACAGAAATGGAATAATGTGTCCCTGAACAAAGGGGGGTTGTCAAAATCAAAAGTAACAGTCAGTATCTGATGTGGCCACCAGCTGCATTAAGTACTGCAGTACATCTCCACCTCATGGACTGCACCATATTTGCCAGTTCTTGCTGTGAGATGTTACCACACT
The DNA here is from genome assembly GCF_036934945.1 of Oncorhynchus masou masou. Taxonomy (NCBI): domain Eukaryota; kingdom Metazoa; phylum Chordata; class Actinopteri; order Salmoniformes; family Salmonidae; genus Oncorhynchus; species Oncorhynchus masou. The sequence continues at coordinate 32,245,874 of NC_088228.1, forward strand.
CTTCCACCAAGGCACCTGCAAGTTCCCGGACATTTCTGGGGGGAATTGCCCTAGCCCTCACCCTCCGATCCAACAGGTCCGAGATGTGCTCAATGGGATTGAGATCCGGGCTCTTCGCTAGCCATGGCAGAACACTGACATTCCTGTCTTGCAGGAAATCACGAGCAGTATGGCTGGTGGCATTGTCATGCTGGAGGGTCATGTCAGGATGAGCTGGCAGGAAGGGTACCACATGAGGTAGCAGGATGTCTTCCCTGTAACGCACAGCGTTGAGATTGCCTGCAATGACAACAAGCTCAGTCCGATGATGCTGTGATACACTGCCCAGACCATGACTGTGGCCACCAGCTGCATTAAGTACCACCTCCAAGTCGATCCCGCTCCAGAGTACAGGCCTCGGTGTTACGCTCATTCCTTCGACAAGAAATGCGAATCCGACCATCACCCCTGCTGAGACAAAACTGCAACTCGTCAGTGAAGAGCACTTTTTGCCAGTCCTGTCTGGTCCAGCGACGGTGGGCTTTTGCCCATAGGTGACGTTGTTGCGGTGATGTCTGGTGAGGACCTGCCTTACAACAGGCCTACAAGCCCTCAGTCCAGCCTCTCTCAGCCTATTGCGGACAGTCTGAGCACTGATGGAGGGATTGTGCGTTCCTGTTGTAACTCTGGCAGTTGTTGTTGCCATCCTGTACCTGTCCCGCAGGTGATCAGATATACCGATCCTGTGCAGGTGTTGTTACACATGGTCTGCCACTGTGAGGACAATCAGCTGTCCATCCTGTTTCCCTGTAGGCGCTGTCTTAGCCGTCTCACAGTACGGACATTGCAATTTATTGCCCTGGCCACACCTGCAGTCCTCATGCCTCCTTGCAGGATGCCAAAGGCATGTTCACGCAGATGAGCAGAGACCCTGGGCATCTTTCTTTTGGTGATTTTTCAGAGTCAGTAGAAAGCTGTGACCTTAATTGCCTACCGTCTAAGCTGTTAGTGTCTTAATGACCGTACCACGGGTGCATGTTCATTAATTGTTTAACATTCATTGAAAACCATGTTTAAACCATTTACAATGAAGATCTGTGAAGTTATTTGGATTTTTACGAATTATCTTTGAAAGGAAGGGTCCTGAAAAAGGGACCTTTTTTTTATGAGTTTACAAGCATTTGGTGCAAATCCAACACATCACTGAGTACCACTCTTCATGTTTTCAAGCATGGTGGTGCCTGCATCACGTTATGGGTATGCTTGTCATGGGTTAAGAGCTAGTTTTTTGTTTGTTTGGGGATGATGACTGAGTAGAGCTAAGCACAGCAAAAATCCCAGAGGAAAACCTGGTTCAGTCTGCTTTCCAACAGACACTGGGACACAAGTTCACCTTTCAGCATGACACGAACCTAATACGCTGGAGTTGCTTGCCAAGGTCTGCGTGGCCTAGTTACGGTTTTGACTTAAATGAGTTTGAAAATCTATGGCAAGACTTGAAAATGGCTGTCAAGCAATGCTCAACCAACCAACTTAACAGAGCTTGAAGAATAAAAAAAAAAAAAATGTGCAATCCAGGTGCGCAAAGCTCTTGGACTTACCCAGAAATACTCACAGCTGTAATCGCTGCCAAAGGTGATTCTAACATGTATTGACTCAGGTGTGAATACTTGTGTAAATTAAATTTCTGTTTTGTTTCACTGAATTTGCAAAAATGTCTAAACATGTTTTCACTTTGTCGTTATTGGGTACTGTGTGTCGATGGGTGAGACATGTTGAATTCAGGCTGTAAAACAACAAAATGTGTAAGTCAAGGGTTGTGAATACTTTCTGATGGCACAGTAGCGTGGGGATATTAAACACCTTTAACTTGCGCTTAGACATGGCTTTAGACTCTCTTGGCATCTGTAGCCATGTCTTACAGCAACCATTTTCCAAATACAGTATGCTTATATCAGAACTGGGATGAGTACTAAGTGTTACTGTGCATATCTCTCCAGACCATGTGTCCAGTGTGCCTGGACCGGCTGAAGAACATGATCTTCATGTGTGGCCACGGCACCTGCCAGCTGTGTGGCGACCGCATGAGCGAGTGCCCCATCTGCCGCAAGGCCATCGAGAGACGCATCCTCCTCTACTAGAGTCCCAGGCTTCAGTCTCGGCCTACTATACCACCCATACCCCCCCCCCCCCATCAACAACCAACCACACCAGCTGCTGCTCTCTCATCTTTCTGAACTTCACTGCTCTCCCCTCTGTGTCTGCTAGCCCTGCCCAGCGTAGGATGTCTTACAACCAGAAAAACAAAACATAGACTTAAGCATTACAATTGTGGCTTCTTTTTAAAAATGGAAACCTTGTTACAAAAAAAAAGCTGACATTGTCTTCAGAGAACCTTGGTGTTGTATCTCAGTTAAAAGCCTGCAGCAGACTAGTGTCTTGATCCCCCTGTGTCAGGAAAAAGTGCTTTGCTCCTCAGAATGCCCTTTCACCTTCCTTTCTATCTCTCCCTCTTACCATTTTTGTTATGATATCTGTGGTGGGGTCCTTGGCACGCAGCCCTGTTGTGTTGGACTCTTGGCCTTGGGAAATGTACAGGCCCGGAAAACACGTCAACTCTTCTTCTGTTGAAGGACTGCCTCAAGCTAAATCTAAAGCCCATTTATCATTGATTCTACAAAAATTCTCTCTCTCTTTCTCTCGGGAGAGAAACTCGTCCTCTTATAATGATATCTGTGGTGGGGTCCTTGGCACGCAGCCCTGTCATGTTGGACTCTTGGCCTTGCGAAACAGCCTGGAAGACTGCCTCTGATGCTAAATCTAAAGCCCATTCATCATTGGTTCTATTGGAATTGTGTTTCTTATGCAAGCGTATTCATAATGGAAGCTACTGACTGGGATATTCCGTTCTTTTGGAGTTTACTCAACGTTGATCAATGATAATTACAGTATGATGGCATGTTTGTACAAATGCAATGTCCGTTTTTAAAAAGTTCAGCCGGTCTCCTGCGACACGTGCATATTTGAGGTCGGGTTATTGTTGTGACATGCTCCTCTACGGCGTGTTTAATACCAATCAACAGGACCGGTTTGCACTAGTTGGCATGCTCTCTAGGTAGAAGAAAAAACGTCTGATTGAACGTAAAAGCAAAAGTGCTGTTCTTTCTGAGGTCTTTTGGAGGTCCACCGCCACTGTAACTCTGGTAACGTAGTGATACGGCGGTCGTCCAATTGCCAGGCAACACCTCATCAGCTGTACCTTGTTTACCAACCTCTCTGTCTCGCGCGCTCTCTCTGTGGAGAAATGCAGGCAGGCAGCACATGTTTAGCATTGCGTCACCTTTGGGCTGCAGCGGTTATATACTATACGCCCAGTGGAGGTGCAAGTCAAGACACGTCTCATTCTGCCTCCTTCTCTAAGTGAATAGTGTCCGTCATGTACTCGCTGGATGGATGAATTCGCACATTATTGAGCATGTATGTCAACACGTATGTCACAAGTTGCTGTGGAGCTGTTTCCCGAGACTATAGGTGGTATTGTCTGTCTGATATTCATCCATCCTATGATTCTTAAAAGCATCGCTAATAACCATTGATTATTCCTGTGCCATTGCTTCCAAAAATGATGTACCTGTTAAAGAAGTTGTTTGGGGATAAGGTGCTCTTTACCTTGTATTTTATTTAAATGTATTTTCTTTAAAAAAAATATATATAGTAATGTATTGAGGTAGTGTACAATCTAATGGAAAGCCAAAACGATAATATAGAGTAAATTATTTTGTATTGCTGGCCATAAATAGGATATATATGTAGCCTCTCCCACACCCACACATCCTGCTTCAATATCAATGTTGAAATTGGTCTTTTATTTTGATAGACTTCCAGCAACAACAAAAATTATCAAAGTATTATTTTATATCTTGTTTTGTCTCTGCAAGTCTAACATGTTCAGAGTCAATAGTAAGATTGATTGATAAGGAAAGGGATATATTTTTGTCAGCTTCTTCATGTGTCCTTCTACCAGTGTTTGTTTTTTTTGGGCTAAGGAAAACTTGGTTCCCCTGGCAATGTTGACACTAATACAGCACATCCCTCTCTGGAGGGAAAAGCAGATCACTTCTGTATAAGGTGACCAGCTCCCTCGCGAATGGGTTTGCCAGTGCAAACAAGTTCTTTTTTTAATAGGAAATAACGTTTTTATTCCTTTCACTGATCACGTTAACGTTTTAAAAGCTTGAAGCACTAATATTGCTTTATCGTAGTATTGTCTTGATGCAGTTGTTATAAAGGCCTATTTTGTACCTTATTTTCCATACTTATATCTGTTTAGATTTAAAAAAGGTTTTGGTAGTATTCTCTCTCCTTTTTTTGGCATGAATGTTTGATGTATGCAGTACAACATGTATCATGAAAGCTGGTCACTGTATTGCTTAAAAGTGCTTTAAAAAACAAACGTATAGCTGAAATAAAGTTCAAAATTAACCTTGGGACATCCTAACCACAGGTACTTTTCTTATTTGTTTCTTGTGAACGTAAATTGACTGAAGGACGACAGTGTCAACTTGTTTATTTCTAAATGTTTGATGGACAATTAATTAGCATGTTGCCTTTCCCCTGCTGTGTAGGCTGGCGTCTCACTGTCTTTGTTTTCGACAAATTTGCATTTAGAGGCATTTGGCTGATCGCATCAATATACAAAACAATAATTGACTTAACAAAATTGAAGGTAAATCAGCAGACACTAGGAATGGCACTAGGATCTCCCTCACTGATCACAGCACAGTCCTGGGGGGGCAGTGGTGGTTCTAGCTTGTATGCCTCCCTGGGTGACCCCCTCCCTGGGTGACCCCCCCCCCCCAAAAAAAAATCACCATTCTGCACTAACTAATTTTTACAGAAATAAATAAATAATAATCAAAACATTTAAAACCATATAAAAATGTATACAAAAAGAAAAATACTGAAACACATTGGGGTAGACTATTTCTAAAAAAAAAAAAAAAAAACTGCATTTCACAAATCCTATATCACTCAAATACACAAATGGAATAACACACTTATAAAGAAGAGAGCCTGATTATTACACTATTGCACTTCAAACAAGAAAAACACAAAATAAATTGCACAACTAATTGCATTAGTACTGTACAAAGTAAGAGGTGCGCTATTTGATAGATTCCCCCACTCCCCCTACCTCTGGCTTCCAGTGGGGAGAACTGAGGTCAACCTACCCCCAGCTCCCTCCCTCCCCATCTCGTACTTCTGAGTGGGAAACCTTCCCAGACAGTAGCCTGCCGAGCTCACAAACTGGAATCAGGGCGCCCGCTCCGACCAGGTTAATTGACCCACAGTCTCACACGGTGACATGATATCATTAACGTGACGTGTAAATGAGCGATAGAAAACCCATCGCGCAAAAGTCACCATTTGGAATATTAAAAAAATAATAATTGTGCGGGTGTCCCTTGCTGCACTGGGTCGGCTTGCCCATGTCTCCTGTACCTAAATCCACTGCTGGGGGAGGGGGGTCAAAGAAAGTCAGTGTCCTGGTGTGACTGTCATTTCCATCCCTCTCTTACACGGGCAGGACTAATGGGCTCCTGTCACTCACACCCAGCAGGGGTTAACTGACAAACTGACTGCCTGGTGGGGGAATAACGACCCCCGACCCCTCATGACCCAGTCAGCAAACAGCCCTCCCCTCATGCAGCACAGCTATTCTCCCCAATCCTCAGGCCAGGGAAGATAGTGCTGTCTCCAGCACCCCGACGGGGTGGCAGTGCTGCAGTCAGTCAGTCAGGGTGATGGATGATTGAATGGACGACTGGGCCTGGCTGGGTCTGAGCCATGATTGGATCCCCCCAGCAGACTGCCTGCCTTGCCTATCTGCTGCTGATCACACACCCACTGCTCAGGACAAGGACCAGACCCTCTAGGGCTGGCCACATAACATACTGTGCAACACAACAGAAACAGCAAAGCTATGTTTTAAAGGGATAATTCATCCAGCTGTTCACCCAACTGTCTCCCCTTAACCTCACAGTGGTCTTTTTTTTACCCAGCACACAGATGGTAAGTGGTATCTTTTCCCTCCGATGGTCTATATTTACAGTGCATTTGGAAAGTATTGGGACCCCTTCACCTTTTCCACATTGTTATTCTAAAATATATATTTTATTTTAAATGTCTATCAATCAACACACTACCCCATAATGACAAAGCGAAAAGGTTTTTTGAAAATGTTCTAAATGTATTACAAATGAACAGAAATACCTTATTTCCGTAAGTATTCAGACACTTTGCTATGATCTTGAAATTGAGCTCCGGTGCATCCTGTTTCCATTGATCATCCTTGATGTTTCTACAACTTGATTGGAGTCCACCTGTGGTAAATAAAATTATTTGGAAAGGCGCGTACCTGTCTATATAAGGTCCCACAGTTGACTGTGCATGTCAGAGTAAAAACCAAGCCATGAGGTTGAAGGAATGTCTGTAGAGCTCTGTGGTAGGATTGTGTCGAGGCACAGATCTGGGGAAGGGTACAAAAAAGGGTCTGCAGCATTGAAGGTCCCCAAAAACACAGTGGCCTCCATCATTCTTAAATGGAAGAAGTTTGGAACCACCAAGACTCTTCATGGAGCTGGCTGCCCGGACTAACTGCGCAATCGAGGGAGAAAGGCCTTGGTCAGGGAGGTGACCAAGAACTCAATGGTCACTGACAGAGCTACAGAGGTGTGAAGATGGGAGTTGAACCTTCCTGAAGGACAACCATCTCTGCAGCACTCCACCAATCAGGCCTTTATGGTAGAGTGGCCAGACAGAAGCAACTCTTCAGTAAAAAGCACATGACAGCAAGCTTGGAGTTTGTCGAAAGGCACTTAAAGGACTCTCAGAACATGAGAAACAACATCTCTGGTCTTATGAAACCAAGATTGAACTCTTTGGCCTGAATGCCAGGTGTCACGTCTGGAGGAAACATGGCACCATCCCTACGGTGAAGCATGGTGATGGCAGCATCATGCTGTGGGGAATGTTTTTCAGCAGAAGGGACTGGGAGACTAGCCAAGCTTGTAGTGACATACCCAAGAAGACTCAAGGCTGAAATCGCTGCCAAAGGTGCTTCAACAAAGTACTGAGTAAAGGGTCTGAATACTTGCGATTATTTAATTTTTATAAACCTGTTTTGCTTTGTCATTATGGGGTTTTGTGTGTAGATTCATGGGAGGGGGGGGACAATTTAATCCATTTTAGAATAAGGATGTAACTTAACAAAATGTGGAAAAAGTAGAGGTGGTCTGAATAGTTTCCGTTAAGATTTTAGTTGTCCTTGATGTCCTTTTGTAGTGTTTGCAGTGTTTGTTGTTTCTTGTCTTTAAAAAATATATATTTTTAGTTCATTTTCTTGGTTGTTGGTGCATTGGGGGGTTCTTGGGGGTGGGGAATGGAATTAATTGTATGTTTTATTCTTGGGAGGGGTCTCGAATGGTTGAGGGACAGCTATTGGGGAACTGTGGAGGGATCTTGGCGGGTTCGGGTTCACACTTTTTGGCCTGTTGGGAGATCTGTCAATATGCCCTTATGCAGGGTATTGACCCTGGATGCTTCTCTGTGTCACTCTGAATGGGACTCTTTTTGGTTGATTGGTGTGGTGTAGTTGTTGAGCGACTTCACTGCAAGTATAATTGTATGTTTCTGATATTCAATAAAAAAAAGAAATGGAGATGTTGAACTTTCTATTTTTTGTCATTGTGTAAGCTCCACGACAAAGGCATACCTGGCTAAAATAATGTTTGATGCAGGAACACATTCTATTGAAGGTTTCAGTATGTCATCACTTCAAAACGTTGAATTATATTTCTCTAAACTAAAGAAGGATGAGGAACAATATAGTTGAAGTGCAGGTTGTAGAGCATACCACAAGGTGGCAATATATCCAATGCCCAGTCAGTTTATTGGCCTATTGAACATGACTCAAGAGAGGCTACCTGCATGTAGTCCTGCCAGAACATTATGAAGGGAAATCAATTGCCACCCTCTTTGAAATTAGCATTTCCCCGAGATATGTTCAGAATAATGTATTTGTTTGTTTCGATTCAAATCTGCCATGTTAGGAGTTGATTCCTTCCTCTTTATTTGGGATGTTGACATGTCATCCCAGTTCCAGATAGGAGTCATGTATTTTCATAACTGTTTGGCATTTGGTGGTATATGTGACTGTCTTAGGTCTGAGTGCTGTGTTAGAGGCATTGATCGCTCTTCGTCTGAAGGTCCTCTCACATGTCACCCAGTTCAGAACCAGAGCTATATTTATGGTCAGGCTTTATGGTTGGCCTGGGCAAAGTGCACTCTGACATGCACTTCTTGGACCAGAGGGGGCCTTATACTGGGGGTAGAGGGTGGGGGCTGTGTGTGTGCGCGCTCGTGTTTGCGTGCACGCTCGTGTGTGTGTGTGTTTGCTCATGGAGTTCAGCCTGAAACCACCACCCTCCCCACCGCCACAGTAAAGTTGTAAATGAGCTATATTCTTTTCCTCCTCACCAACCCCACCTCCATACATACAGCGCCAGACTGACAAATGGATTGCTTTATTGCTATTGATCAGGGCAAAGTGTCCTGGCCCTCTTATGTGGGAAACGTACCACATATGTAACATGGTGGGGGGAACAAATGAGTAAACAACTCATGACTTGATGTGATGCTCACATGTTACCCAATTTGTTGTTTGAACACTCAAGTTACACCAAGAGAGCCTACACCTACGGTTGTATGTGCAGAGCAATTAAATGCACCACAGTATGGAATACTGCAATGTCTGTTGTACAGTAGATATCCTACTACAGTATTATTAAACTCTTATCTGTTGTGGGGACTGATATCATTGAATGACATCATATTCATTTATGCTTTCTCATCGATGGCAGGTAGCCTGTATTGTTGTCATATGGTGGGAGTGTGGAAATTGTCCTATCAGAATCTTTTTAACAAGTTTGATATTTAATAATGACATCCCAGTAACCCTCTGTGAAGGTTGACCCAGTGGTAGGATTTGAAAATTGAAGAGGCTGACAATGAAGATCGTTTTTCTATGCCTAGAGTTAAGCTTTTATTGGCAAATGTGTAGATGTCTGGAGAACTGTACAAGTATTTACAAAAACAAAATGACAAATTAATTGTTGCAACAAAAGGAAACACTGAACCAAATAGAGATTTTCAAACAAAACCCGGGCTTCAACTATAACCTGTAACCTGGCATCATGCAGACCTGTTCCTTGTCCTCTCTCCCAAACAAATAAATGTCACGGTTTAAATAGCAATAGGCCTAACCATCATGCCATACTGTATCATTCAATGACCAATAACCTTTCACCATGCATGAATTTCAATTTGTACAATTTCATATCATAAACATACATTTCATTACTGTAAGCACACATATCCATAGAGGTGCCACACATGCTTTTAAGGGTAAATACAACCTGGGACATAAACCCCTGTGATAAACTACTATCGCATGAAGCATATTCCATAGACGCTAAGACGCGATACTCCAGAATCCCATTGGGACGTAGGTACATGGCTCTGAGACCACCATCTGTGGACCACCACCCCAGGGGTACGCGCGCAATGCCGTAGGGGGTACGCCAAATAAAAATGTGATTCACATTTTTTTTAAATGGTTTAAATGTTTTGTTCTTCACATTTTCAAACCATCCATTTATATTTCCCAACGGGGCTATACATTTGGGTGAGGTTTTTTTCTTGCCTGAGTAGCCTCGTTTCACTGCCAAAAAGTGTGTTCAGCGAAATAACGACGCAAAGTCAAATACAGGTAGCCTAGTGAAATAATTAACACCCAATCACATTAACTGTTACTCTCTCGTGGGAATTCCACTAACGGTCCGTATGTAGTCGCTGCTCATATTGGTATCTGTACTGATGTCACGGGAGACATAGTGGAGTGGTAACCCGCGTGAAAGCAGTTGCTCCCGGCGCCACCTGGGTGCACTGCAGCATCCACCAAGAGGCTCTTGCTGCCAGGGGAATGCCTGACAGCTTGAAAGATGTTTTGGACACTACAGTGAAAATTAATGGGCCAGTTTGTGTCGGGGGGCTAGGGTCAGTCTGTTATATCTGGAGTACTTCTCCTGGCTTATCCGGTGTCCTGTGTGAATTTAAGTATACTCTCTCTAATTGTCTCTTTCTTTGTCTCTCTCGGAGGACCTGAGCCCTAGGACCATGCCTCAGGACTACCTGGCATGACAACTCCTTGCTGTCCCCAGTCCACCTGGCCGTGCTGCTGCTCCAGTTTCAACTGTTCTGCCTGCGGCTATGGATCCCTGAACAGTTCACCGGGCGTGCTACCTGTCCCAGACCTGCTGTTTTCAACTCTCTAGAGACAGCAGGAGCGGAAGAGATACTCTTAATGATCGGCTATGAAAAGCCAATTGACATTTACTCCTGAGGTGCTGACTTGCTGCACTCTCGACAAGTACTGTGATTATTATTATTTGAACATCTTGGCCATGTTCTGTTATAATCTCCACCCGGCACAGCCAGAAGAGGACTGGCCACCTCTCATGGCCTGGTTCCTCTCTAGGTTTCTTCCTAGGTTTTGGCCTTTTTAGGGAGTTTTTCCTAGCCACCGTGCTTCTACACCTGCATTGCTTGCTGTTTGGGGTTTTAGGCTGGGTTTCTGTACAGCACTTTGAGATATCAGCTGATGTAAGGAGGGCTATATAAATACATTTGATTTGATTTGAATGCTACCAAATACTAATTGAGTGTATGTAAACTTCTGGCCCACTGGGAATGTGATGAAAGAAATAAAAGCTGAAATAAATCATTATCTCTACTATTATTCTGACATTTCACATTCTTAAAATAAGGTGGTGATCCTACCTGACCTAAGACAGGGAATCTTTACTAAGATTAAATGTCAGGAATTGTGAAAAACTGAGTTTAAATGTATTTGGCTAAGGTGTATGAAAACTTCCGACTTCAACTTTACCTACACTACTGTTCAAAAATTTGGGGTCACTTAGAAATGTCCTTGTTTTTGAAATAAAAGCTCATTTTCTGTCCATTAAAATAACATGAAATTTATCAGCAATACAGTGTAGACAATGTTCAAATCAAATCAACGTTTATTTGTCACGTGCGCCGAATACAACAGGTAAGGTCTACACCTTACAGTGAAATGCTTACTTACAGGCTCGTGCAAAAAAGGTGTTCGGTGAACAATAGGTAAGTAAAGAAATAAAACAACAGTAAAAAGACAGGCTATATACAGTAGTGAGGCTACATACAGACACCGGTTGATTGAGGGAGTATGTACATGTAGATATGGTTAAAGTGACCATGCATATACAGTGGGGCAAAAAAGTATTTAGTCAGCCACCAATTGTGCAAGTTCTCCCACTTAAAAAGATGAGAGAGGCCTGTAATTTTCATCATAGGCACACTTCAACTATGACAGACAAAATGAGGGGGAAAAATCCAGAAAATCACATTGTATGATTTTTAATGAATTTATTTGCAAATTATGGTAGAAAATAAGTATTTGGTCACCTACAAACAAGCAAGATTTCTGGCTCTCACAGACCTGTAACTTCTTCTTTAAGAGGCTCCTCTGTCCTCCACTCGTTACCTGTATTAATGGCACCTGTTTGAACTTGTTATCAGTATAAAAGACACCTGTCCATAACCTCAAACAGTCACACTCCAAACTCCACTATGGCCAAGACCAAAGAGCTGTCAAAGGACACCAGAAACAACATTGTAGACCTGCACCAGGATGGGAAGACTGAATCTGCAGGTAAGCAGCTTGGTTTGAAGAAATCAACTGTGGGAGCAATTAGTAGGAAATGGAAGCCATACAAGACCACTGATAATCTCCCTCGATCTGAGGCTCCACGCAAGATCTCACCCCGTGGGGTCAAAATTATCACAAGAACGGTGAGCAAAAATCCCAGAACCACACAGGGGACCTAGTGAATGACCTGCAGAGAGCTGGGACCAAAGTAACAAAGCCTACCATCAGTAACACACTACGCCGCCAGGGACTCAAATCCTGCAGTGCAAGACGTGTCACCCTGCTTAAGCCAGTTCATGTCCAGGCCCGTCTGAAGTTCGCTAGAGAGCATTTGGATGATCCAGAAGTATATTGGGAGAATGTCATATGGTCAGATGAAACCAAAATATAACTTTTTGGTAAAAACTCAACTCGTTGTGTTTGGAGGACAAAGAATGTGGAGTTGCATCCAAATAACACCATACCCAGCAACAGCCCCAAAACATCACTGCTCTAGAGGAGATCTGCATGGAGGAATGAGATAAAATACCAGCAACAGTGTGTGAAAACCTTGTGAAGACTTACAGAAAACATTTGACCTCTGTCATTGCCAACAAAGTGTATATAACAAAGTATTGAGATAAACTTTTGTTATTGACCAAATACTTATTTTCCACCATAATTTGCAAATAAATTCATTAAAAATCCTACAATGTGATTTTCTGGATTTTTTTCTTCTCATGTTGTCTGTCATAGTTGAAGTATACCTATGATGAAAATTACAGGCCTCTCTCATCTTTTTAAGTGGGAGAACTTGCACAATTGGTGGCTGACTAAATACTTTTTTGCCCCACTGTATGATGAACGGAGAGTAGCAATACCATAAAATAGGGGTTGGTGGGTGGCGGGACACAATGCAGATAGCCCGGTTAGCCAATGTGCGGGAGCACTGGTGGTCTGCCCAATTGAGGTACTATGTAGATGAATGTATAGTTAAAGTGACTATGCACATATGGTACACGGAGAGTAGCAGCAGCATAAAAAGTTGGTTTGGGGGGGGGGGCACACAATGCAAATAGTCCAGGTAGCCATTTGATTACCTGTTCAAGAGTCTTATGGCTTGGGGATAAAAACTATGGAGAAGCCTCTTTGTCCTAGACTCGGCATTCCGGAACCACTTGCCATGCGGTAGTAGAGAGAACAGTCTATGGCTGGGGTCTTTGACAATTTTTAAGGCCTTCCTCTGACACCGCCTGGTGTTGAGGTCCTGGATGGCAGGCAGCATAGCCCCAGTGATGTACTGGGCTGTATGCACTACCCTCTGTAGTGCCTTGCGGTCAGAGGCCGAGCAATTGCCGTACCAGGCAGTGATGCAACCAGGATGCTCTCGATGTTCCAGCTGTAGGACCTTTTGAGGATCTCAGGACCCATGCCAAATCTTTTTAGTTTCCTGAGGGGGAATAGGCTTTGTTGTACCCTCTTCATGACTGTCTTGGTCTTGGTCTGTCTTGCTTGGACCATTATAGTTTGTTGTTGATTTGGACAGAGAGGAACTTGAAGCTCTCAACCTGATACACTACAGTCCCGTCGATGAGAATGGAAGCGTGCTTGGTCCTCCTTTTCCTGAAGTCCACAATCATCTCCTTAGTCTTGGTTACATTGAGTGATAGGTTGTTATTATGGTACCACATGGCCAGGTCTCTGATCTCCTCCCTATAGGCTGTCTCGTCATTGTCTGTGATCAGGCCTACCACTCGTGTCGTCTACAAACTTAATGATGGTTTTGGAGTCGTGCCTGGCCATGCAGTCGTGGGTGAACAGGGAGTACAGGAGGGGACTGAGCACGCACCCTTGTGGAGCTCCAGTTTTGAGGATCAGCGTGGCAGATGTGTTGCTACCTACCCTCACCACCTGGGGGCGGCCTGTCAGGAAGTCCAGAATCCAGTTGCAGAGGGAGGTGTTTCGTAACAGGATCCTTAGCTTAGTGATGAGCTTTGAGGGTACTATGATCTTGAACGCTGAGCTGTAGTCAATGAATAGCATTCTCACATAGGTGTTCCTTTTGTCCAGGTGGGAAAGGGCAGTGTGGAGTGCAATGGCGATTGCATCATCTGTGGATCTGTTTGGGCGTTATGCAAATTGGAGTGGTTCTAGGGTTCCTGGGATAATGGTGTTGATGTGAGCCATTACCAACCTTTCAAAGCACTTCATGTTTACGGACGTGAGTGCTACGGGTCTGTAGTCATTTAAGCAGGTTGACTTTGTGTTCTTGGGCACAGGGACTATGGTGGTCTGCTTGAAACATGTTGATATTACAGACTCAATCAGGGACATGTTGAAAATGTCAGTGAAGACACCTGCCAGTTGGTCAGTACATGCCCGGAGCACACGTCCTGGTAATCTGTCTGGCCCCGCAGCCTTGTGTATGTTGACCTGTTTAAAGGTCCTACTCACGTCGGATACGGAGAGCGTGATCACAAAGTCGTCCGGAACTGCTGATGCTCTCATGCATGCCTCAGTGTTGCTTGCCTCGAAGCAAGCGTAGAAGTGATTTAGCTCGTCTGGTAGGCTCGAGTCACTGGGCAGCTAGCAAGCTGTGCTTTGCTTTGTAGTCTGTAATAGTTTGCAAGCCCTGCCACATAAGACGAGCGTCGGAGCCGGTGTAGTGTGATTTAATCTTAGCCCTGTATTTACGCTTTGCCTATTTGATGGTTCGTCGCAGGGCATAGCAGGATTTCTTGTAAGCTTCCGGGTTAGAGTCCCGCACCTTGAAAGCGGCAGCTCTACCCTTTAGCTCAGTGGAAATGTTGCCTGTAATCCATGGCTTCTGGTTGGGGTATGGGCGTCCTCGATGCACTTATTGATAAAGCCAGTGACTGATGTGGTGTACTCCTCAATGCCATCGGAAGAATGTTAATGTTGTAACTGACTATTTTAGCTGGATAAGCCAGATTTTTTATGGAATATCAACAGAGGCGTACAAAGGCCCATTATCAGAAACCATCACTCCAGTGTTCCAATGGCAGGTTACGTTGGCTAATCCAAGTTTATCATTTTAAAAGGATAATTGATCATTAGAAAACCTTTTTGCAATTATGTTAGCACAGCTGAAGATTTTTGTTCTGATTAAAGAAGCAATACAACTGGCCTTCTTTAGACTAGTTGAGTATTTGGAGTATCAGCATTTGTGGGTTCGATTACAGGTTCAAAATGGCCAGGAACAATTAACTTTCTTCTGAAACTCGTTAGTCTATTCTTGTTTTGAGAAATGAAGGCTATTCCATGCGAGAAATTTCCAAGAAACTGAAGATCTCATACAACGCTGTGTACTACTCCCTTCACCGAACAGCGCAAACGGGCACTAAAGAGAATAGAAAGAGGTAGAGTGTCTAGTTTGAGAAACAGATGCCTCACAAGTCCTCAACTGGCATCTTCATTAAATAGTACCCGCAAAACACCAGTCTCAACGTCAACAGTGAAAAGGTAACTCCGGGATGCCATCATTTTCTGACAATGATGGCAAAAAACAACATTTGAGAGTGCGCTGACCCTTGTGCTAGAGGAGGCACGCAGCTGGAGGTTGAATGTTTGAAGGGGTACAGGACTATAAAAATGTTGGGAACCACTGTTCTAGAACACTGTTGTGGTTATGTGTACACGTTTCGTAGCCGACTCTGATAGACCCTTCACCCGTACCATTAATTAACTATGCGCTTGAACGTGCCCCATTTGCCCTTCAATGCTCTGGAAATGAACAAAACCTCTTCAATCACAACGGAAAACAATGTATTAATTTACATTTCTAAAGATTCACCTTGACATTTCAATTAGCAAGCAACATCATATTGTACTTGTAACCTTTGATTACTACATGTATGACCAGAAAGAGCTACTGTATATTATGGGGAGACTCAACAAAATGTTTCGGCGCCAAACCAATTGCCGTGCTCCTAACTCAAACTCTTATCACGTTTCTCATCTTTTTCAGGTGACTAGCAACAATCAAGAAGACATCTCTAATCCACATTATTATCAATTACAATGTGCTTCTCATCAACTGTAAATCATGTCTAGTCATTTATAAAAGGCTTTCGATTATGTGACGGGGACAGGGGCAGTCTTAGTGATTTGGAGGCCTCAGTATGTTTGTCCTATATCTGAGAGAGATAAGTCAAATCAGGAAAATAAAAATAAACCATTTAACATGGAATTAACCGTATACCTTTACATGGAAATGCCCAATTCACTTCCATACATTTTTGGGCCCGGTACCGGGTTATCTTCAGAGAAGTACTTGTGTGGGTTGTAGAGCGAGTCTCATCTTTCCGTAGATGGGTCATATCAGTGTGTAGCACAGACCGTTGGGGCGCTATAGATGTTTTCATGAGAAGACCGATTTTCGGGACAAACACCATTGTAGCTCTGCCACCTTCCACCGGTTGTATCTAGTTACCACAGCCACAAAGTCCAAATTGGTTTTGTTGTAAAATTTCATGAAAACAGAAATGAGTTTTTTGGTCTTAATTTAAGGGTAGGGTTAGCAGTGTGGTTAAGGTTAGGTTTAAAATCAGATTTTAAGAAGATACATTTTAGAAATATGCCGGGTTTAGCCATAATTATAACTATAACTTGGCTGTGGTAACTAGTGACGACCCATTCCACCTCAGATGCGGAAGGCCGACATTGGAGGATGTAGTGGATTGAGATGCAGCCCATGCAAAGAAACTGACATCTCCAGCTTAAATAGTCATATTTTGATGGTGATTTATTATTATTTATTTATTATGCCTCCAGCGGAGCATGGGGGGGGGCTTTAATTTTCTTATGCCCAGCTCACGAGGTCCCTTTATGATGTGAGGCCTGAGGCAATTGTCTCTTCTGCCTAATGGTAAGTCCACCATTAACGGAGGACATGGGACGATCATCGTACCCTCAAAAAATGCTCGTTATTATCTTTCAGAGAAGGTGTCAATATAATTGGTACCAAATGGTACATACCGTAGTGATGTTTGTCAATGAATCTCAAAGAAACCAAAGTGTAATTACTATGCACTTATTAGATAGTTACCATTTTAACAAGCAATTTATAAGTAACTACCTGGGAAATATCAGGCTTTAAAATAAATGGTTATCTTTCTCACTTTTCTCTTCAATTTGGTGTAGCTTTATGAACGGCTCCTTACCAACTGTGCTATTTTGTGTGTTGTTTTTTGCATTTTTGTAACTTATATTGTTAATAATGTTGCTGTTACTGTCTCTTATGACCAAGAAGAGCTTATGGACATCAGAACAGCAATTACTCACCTCGAACTGGACAAAGATTTTCATTAATGAGTCCGATGCAAAGGATATACTATTTTCTCCGAGACCAGGCCGAAGTCCACGTAATTCGCGTGAAGAAAAGACGGAAATACTGTGGGCGGAGATCGGGGTGCCTTATGAGAAGTCGTCAGCGAGTGGGTAACCCGCCTCTTATCCGTTCTATTGTCCAATGTGCAATCACTGGAGAATAAACTGGATGATCTCCGTTCGAGATTATCCAACCAATGGGACATTAAAAACTGTAATATCTTTTATTTCACAGATTCGTGGCTGAACGACGACACGGATAATATACAGTTTGCTGGATTTTCCGTGCATCGGCAGGACAGAACAGCTACATCTGGTAAAATGAAGGGTGGTGGTGTGTGTCTATTTGTCAATAACAGCTGGTGCGCAATGTCTAATATTAAGTAAGTCTCGAGGTATTGCTCGCCTGAGGTAGAGTACCTCATAATATGCTGTAGACCACACTATTTACTGAGATTATCTATAATCTATTATCTATATCTGAGTTTATCTATATTTTTTGTAGCTGTCTATTTACCACCGCAAACCGATGCTGGTACTAAGGCCGCACTCAACGAGCTGTATAATGCCATAAGCAAATAAGAAAATGCTCATCCAGAAGCAGCGCTCCTAGTGGCCGGGGACTTTAATGCAGGCAAACTAAAATATGTTTTACCTTATTTCTACCAGCATGTCACATGTGCAACCAGAGGGGGAAAAAACTCTAGACCACATTTACTCCACACACAGAGACGCATACAAAGCGCACCCTCGCCCTCCATTTGGTAAATCTGACCATAATTATATTCTTCTGATTCCTGCTTACAAGCACAAACTAAAGCAGGAAGTACCAGTGACTCACTCAATAAATGCTGTGAAGCGTTTAGATGAATCGGATGCTAAGCTACAGGACTGTTTTGCAAGC